>NC_081782.1:10521340-10838840 GCF_963082965.1 Carassius carassius
ATGTATATTTCTGTGGTCGGTGCAAGGCCACACCTGGCCCGGATTGCATGACTTCTCTTCATGCAGGAGAGAGCCTGGTTAAAGGTTAACCCATGCCTTACAAATGTCAATGTGATCGTGAGAAGAGAAGGAAGCTCATGAAGTTTTAACTTCAAAGGTCTTTTATAAAGACCATTAGCGAGCTCTAAAACTTGATTTATCCTGAGCGGTTAAAAGGATGAGGACATAAGCATGTGAAGGATGGTACCATGAACCAGATAACACACAGAATGGCTTTCGTTCTCATGCTTCAAGGGCATTAAGGTTCTATCTACAGTGTGCAAGGGTCACAAAGGTCATCGTGTTTGGGAAGAAACTAGAGCAGGGCGTCTGACTTGTTCATGCCTGTGAAGCATGTGTGCTGGAACAAAATGAATGCAAACAGGCATGAACAACCTGATGGGGGTACGGTGAAAAGATGCAATTCAGCGGTGAAATTTCATCTCAAAGAGCACCTCTGTCAGAAGGAATGTAATGAGAGTTGGTGTTATAATAATCCCTCGACTCCAGCCACAGTGTTCGTCCTTGTCAGCCATGACAAACTGTAAGCCTGAGTGAAAGGATCCCAGATGGATTACAGAATATCTCACACCATCAGGTTAATCAGTATGTGTGTCACTAAGTGAAGCGAGGATTTTAAGCCCTCAAACCACACAGTCAGCACAAGACGAGTAATATGAGCAGGTACACACAGCTGCAATCTCAAATGACAGTCATTCAACTCAATTTATGAAAATAAGAGAAAATGTTCGACTGACTCTCTACTAAGCAAATATGCCTCATTTTTCTTGATGGTTCAGGTGACTATTTAAGCCTGAAAAGCATCATGGTATACTTCTGAGTTTTAAAGTATGACTGTATGTGTGTGAATATGGTAATCATTATTATCATGATACACAGTGGCCACTTTTGGACACTTTTAATGTATAATTTATATTCTTTAACAAAATATAAAAACAAGCACCATTAATTGAAAAAAAGCACATGAGCACACTTTCAGTCAATACATAACACAGAATAAAGTTTAGGTTTTACAACATCAAGGAACAGATATATTGTTCAAAATAAAGAAAAAAACACCCTTGGACTTTATCGGGCTGTCAAACTTTGTGAAGACCAAAAAATATATATATATTTTAAAAGTGTATCAGAAAATTGAGGCTAGAAAAGCTTCAGCATAATTTGATGCCACTTGGTTTAACAGTTGTAACTGACATTTTTCGATGTGACACTAATATTCGAAGGTTTGTGGTTGATTTTGAAACATGTTTCTTATATGCCTACCAAGGCGGCATCTATTATTTGATAAAAAACACAGTAAAACAGTGATATTGTGAAACTTTATTATATTTTAATAGTAATTTATTTCTGTGATGGCAAAGATTGATTTTTCGGCTGTCATTACTCCAGTCTTCAGGGTCACATGATCCTCATTCTAACATGCTGATTTGCTTCTCAAGAAACATTTCTTATGTTTATCAAGCATGGCTGTGCTGTTTAATATTTCTATGAAAAGCACGACACATATCTTTCATGATGCTTTAATATAAAAAAAATCTAAATAACAGCATTCATTCATTTGAAATAAGACGTTTATAATTTTACCAAATATTTCTGTCACTTTTTATCAACCAAGGCTGTAAAAACTATTCATTTCTAAAAATAAAATAAAAATCTCACGAACCATACACTTTTCAGTTTAAGTGTTCAAATGTAGGCTACTATTGCCAAAAGTATTGGGACACCCCCTTCTGATTAACAGATTTGACGACTTTTTTAGTATTTCCATGAGTACAAATCTTAATATTTAAGCATATAATTATATTCTAGGCAACTGTGCAGACCTTGAGTCAAAAACACGTCACCAAACACTTATGGATACATGGCTCCAGTCATTTTAGACACTTCCAAAACAGTGATTGAAATGCAATTTTTAACTACATAAATTATGTTTCCATCTTTTTTGCCACAGTATTGAAGTGCCTTTTTCGGGTTCTAAAGAAAGGGGTGTCCCAATACTTTTGTCCCTATAGTGAATTTTGGGGCCACTGTATAACCAAGTACCTGAGCCTTGATAGAGACATAGTAATTTTCAATGAACATTATAAATAAGGATCTTGAAATACCATTCAATTGAGCCATCCAGTAAAGATTTAGAGCTATAGATAAAAGGCTTGTCTGGCCTTTGCAAATTTTCCCTGATATGGAGCAAAGCAGAGTCCAAGGGCAGGGCCCTCGATGGGAAATTTCAAGTGGAAAAGCCACAGCTAAATTAAGAAAAACTGCAGATCCAACAATGAGCTTATGACTCACCACAGGGCATCAAGACGTTTACAGTCTCTCTTACCCTCGGCTCCCTCCACCTCCATCTAGTTCTCACACCAAAACCTAGATTAAAACCTGTTAGGCTGTTCCTGTAAACAGAGGACATACTTCGTTCCGCTATGCAAATATTTCAAACCACAATTAGACAAACTCTTTTATCACTGAAGAAAGTCTCTGCAATATTGAGCTAAAGACTAAACGTTTAAAGCAAACATGAAAGGCGTTCGCAACCCAGCAATGTGACGTAACAGGATATTCAACAAGAACAAAAAGCAGTGTGGGACCTAAAGAGCTTGAGTATTTTGACGAAAGCTTACAAAGACAAATGAATCATTCAGCAGCTTGCATTACAAAGTAAACAGGGTTAATTTCATATAAAATGACCTGTAATGTAGAATCTGCTACAACAAAAATGTATAGGTGCAGAAAGTATCTTCAGATTAAAGCAGGGTAGAGACACGTTTATGTGGTTGGTTACCCCTGAGAACTTCCTGTTCTAAGTGCTTCAGACACAGGTGTATCCCCTCTGAGATCTCTCTGGGACATGTTGACAGCTGGCTGGATGACAGACCAGCAATGAGGGAAGAACCCGCTCTAAACCAAATATTCCTCCGCAATCTCACCATCTTCATAAACATGATGAATGGAGAATAATTGGAAGATAAAGAAACAGACTAAACAAGAAGTCTCTACAGTCGATACAGCAAATGTTTTTTGTATAACACAATGTTAGCTGCACGATGGAAAAAGTGAACACATACTGCACACTTGTATTGCTCACTGCTGACAGAAGTAGAAAGTTAATTGTCTTGGGACAGCTGGAAAATAGCTCAGCTGCAAAGTCTCCCGGCCACCGACCAAAAACCAGAATCCCGCTGCTCTGAAAATGTGCTCTATCCCGAAGTACCTCCCTTTGTCACAGTCAACACTGCATCAATTACAACAGAGTTAAAAAATTAAAATGTACTTAATGAACTCATTTAAATTTAATATTACATCACTTGTTTATCAGTGAATCCTCTGCAGTGAATGGGTGCCGTCAGTGTGAGAGTCCAAACAGCTGATAAAAACAGCACAATAATCGACAAGCAATCCACACGACTCCAGGCCATCAATTAATGTCTTATTAAATGAAAAGCTGTGTTTGTAAGAAAAAAAAAGAAAAAACATTAAAGAATTTTAACTTCAGAGAGTCTCTTCTGGACAAAATTCAAGTCCAGAATTTTGTCCTCATCAAAATATTTGTTAAGAACTGTTTTCACTTGTAAACACTGCTTGATCTGTGCATATCACTTGTGGATTATTGTGATGTTTTATCAACTCTGATTTTGACGGGCACCCATTCACTGCAAAGTGTCCTCTGGCGAGCAAGAGATGTGATGCTAAAATGTAACTATTCTGATTAAGAGACAAACTCATCAACATCTTGGATGGTCTGAGGGAGTAAAATTTCAGCCAATTTAATTTTTGGAAGAACTTCAAAAATCAGTTTTGCAGGGATGTACTAACAAGATTAGCAATTTCCCAAGAACTGTATGACAACACTGTTGTTGGAAAACGCACAGCACAAACACTATAAGCATGACAGTTATGGCATTATTCATCCGTTTGCTGAAGCCTAAGCAACTGTCAGCTTCTAATTGTTGTCAATTATACTAGTTACACCATCCATGCAATCCATTTCATTTGACAGGAGCACACATGGAAAAAGGAATGATACACAAGGGGGGATGTGAGCCAGGACACTTGAGGACATGACCTGACAACAAACTTAAGATGTCATTAGCACTGTGCTGCTCAGCTGGCAGCACAAGTGAAAGAAACATCCTCTTATGTGCATCATGACACAGACAGTGTAGTTAAAATAACACATTCAACACAATTTTACAAGCTCGGCCTCTCAGAGTGATGCTGATAGTATACTCCCAGTGGAATTTCTAATGTAATTGGATTGAGGGAGGTTAGTTTGGGATGACAGATAACCAGCAGCTGGTCTCATTTAACTGCCCTTGTCATTCCATCCCGAGGAGGCCAGGAAAAAATGTGGTATGAAGCCGCCTGAATCACTCCCTAACAAATGGAGCTAAATGCATGTCCACAGTTTTGCACTTTTAAGCTTTGCAGATAGGGGTTTGTTTGTATAACCCTCATGCATTTGAATCAAAATCTGAACTGGTCAGGGTAGTATTTTCATTAATAACATGGAGTAAAATAACAGGTGAGATCTATGTGGTCATATAAACACATGACAATTGCTGTGTGTGCATTAAACCCTAGTGAGCTACCACACGCCTACGAAGCCCAAAAATGCTGTCTTTCTAGGGAACTCACTAACCTATGAGCAAAAAGTGTGGAAAGTCTGACCTTTTTCCGCGAATCAGTTCTTTACAACAGTTGGTTACAAAAACGCTTCAAAGTGATTATTTATTGTGATTTAATTCCATGTTAGCTATATATCCATCGTTTATCACTCGGTTCAAATGCTCTCAACATCAATTCAATGCTTATCTGAGAGAGAGCGGTCTGATTCTCGAAGGAATCGTTCAGTCCGGTTTTGTGGTTCAACAAATTCATTGAGAAGATCCGAGTCGTTCATCAACCGGGCATCTCAAATACGCAAGAAACCAATCTTAAAGAAACAATATCTTCAAAAAGCACGTGTGAATTTAAAACTGTCACGAAGCGTAAACTGACTTGGTGCTATGATTCTAACTGAAATGAATGGCGTGTCGATCACTTACCTTGATTAAAGCACGCCAACTTCAAATCCCGCAACGTTCAAAGGTACCGGTCGCTCAATGTTATAATTGCGTAAGAGAACCCCAGCAATGATGGGAAATTTGTTCTCAAACTTGAGCTGTAATCTGGACCTTTCTCTCCTGTGTGAATCCCACCGACGAGATCTTTACCTCAGTTGGACACTGAAAGGTCGCTTTTACAGCTGTCTGAGTCACTTAAGCAGATGTAGTAAAGATGACTGCTGGAGAAAATTAATGTGTTTAAAAACAGATAGTAATGCTCTATTTTAATGTGAGGACTGTGCCACAGAACACATACTCAGCAATGGTTTGAAGCGGGTGTTAGCAGCCGGCACCCGCCCTCTCTCTCTCAAGAGCACTGTACCAGGAAGTTCTCCGAGCAATCCCACGACTAATAAAATCACATGTATATCCTGAACTTTCACTTCATTATAATAAAATCAAGACCGTTTAATGAACATGTACAGTACGTTTTGATTAAAACTACCCTTTTTCATTTATTAGATTATTTGTTTTATTTAAAAGCAGAAACAACAACACTGCTTACTTTCCTCACATAAGTAAGCAAACGTGGTCATTCAGAACGAATCTACTCGTTCTATATGTAACTTTATATTAAAATAACTATTCTGACAAATTTGCTTACATGTGGCATTTAGATAAGGTAGTGAGGCGTTACTCGACAGTACACTAGCGTTATATCGCCCTCTATTGTCAATTGTCAAATAGCCTACTGTATTACAAGGGGTCTTCCATCTTTTTCAATGCCCCTTAGTATCTAAATTATACTAAAATTACTACAAAGAAACTATAGCTACACCAGGGCCCATTTCATTTCATTTTTTTTTTTTTTTTGTAATTTTATTAAATTTTTTTATGTCCATATTTTATATGATATTATATATTTTTTCTATTTTTTTTTATTCAGATTTAGTTTTAGTTACTTTAGGCTACATCAAGCTAAACTAAATGAAAACGAGAAATGCAGGTTTGGCAACTATATCTTTTTTGTTTTTACTTCAAGTAATGATTTTTAATAGTTTTAGTTTTAATTCACTATAATAATCTGGAGAGATTAAGAAGCAGGCGTTACATACTGTATGGCCTATAGTAACATGCCATATGAATACATCTACAATAATGTATTAATGCACTTTTCAAGATTGCTAAACCATTGAAATAATCATTATTAATAAGTTGAGTCATATACTTAATCGTTTTAATTTTACTTAATGCATTTTAATGATTGAGAGCAATAAAACATTTAACTGAAATTTAGCTAACTTTATTTATTTAGCTCTTTATTTATTATTGATGTTATTCACAAAAAAATACCAATATTTGAGCTTTAGCAATAATTAGCAATCTCCCTGCATTAGGGGGGGAAGTCGTGGCCTAGTGGTAAGAAAGTTTGACTCCTAACCCTAGGGTTGTGGGTTCAAGTCTCTAGGGTTGTGGGTTCGAGTCTCTGGCCGGCAATACCATGACTGAGGAGCCATTGAGCAAGGCACCGAACCCCCAACTGCTCCCCGAGCGCCGCAGCATAAATGGTGGCCCACTGCTCCGTGTGTGTGTGTGTGTGTGTGTGTGTGTGTGTTCACTGCTGTATGTGTGCACTTTGGATGGGTTAAATGCAGAGCAAGAATTCTGAGTATGGGTCACCATACTTGGCTGAATGTCACGTCACTATCACTATCATTACTGACACTGTCCCCTTAGTATGGCCCCTAATATGATGCAATGACTAGCAAATAAATCAGTCAACTTTATAAGTTTAAACTCTAAAACAAAGATTTACCATTGTCATGGTCAACTCAACTATTCTTTCAGATTTCATTTGACTGGACCATAATGTATAATGTCAATGTGACTCATATTCACAGAATCACAGCCATTCATTATTTCATTCTTTTTTTCAGTCCACACACACTGGAAAATGCATGCCCTGTAAATGGAAAGCCATGTCTAAATATTTCACTGTATCAATAAACACTGCTGAAACAAAATCCCCCCCGTCAAGGTGACCTCACCCCAGATTATCCATGTGAAGTGCAGTGTCATGCAGTAGCCAGAGGGTGAAGTGATCGATTCTGCCTTTGTGCTCATTCAAATCACCAAACCCCAAACCTTTAGGGCCACATTAAGCACTGGCTGAATGGAGGGGAAAGGTTGTATCCTGTTGACAAGGCAATGTTGGACAGACAGGCTGTACTGAAGGGTGTGTCCATGTCTCCCATCACCGGTTGAGTGGAAATGGGCATTAAAGTTATTGTTCCTGCCTTTATCAGTTCATTAATAATAGTACAGCGTTTTTCTTTCTTATTAATGCACCTCCCTCTCTTTTTCCATCTCAAACGCAAACACACCCAGAAAGGGTGACATGACCTTGCCAGAAAATCAGGAAAAGTATGCTTTTCCTGAATTTTCTGTGTCATTTCCTCATCCAAGTAGCATTCCATTCCAACAGCTAATAAATGGACACTAAACTCAAGTGGTTCACAAACTAGAAAAGGTTTTGGTTAACAAAATATTCAAAAAACAGATGCTTATCAGCTAGATTCCAGTATTACACTAGACCAGCTAAACTCTAAAGGGACACAGGCCCTCCAGGATCAATGTTCCCCACCCCTGCAATAGACTAAATGAACCATAAAGTTCTCCAAACAGAAAAAAAAACAAGTCACAGAAAACAGACGAAGAAAAAAGAGTGCATAGGTTGTGAATTAAAGGGATGTGAGCTATTTTCCTTTTATCCAAACAAACTATTTATGCCATCCATAAGAAACATTCAAACATCTGTCAGAGCACACAGACAGAGTTTAGTGTACACCCACATTCCTTGGACTATATTATTATTAAAAGGAGTAATCCAGCCCCATTCCTCAAAATAAAAAAAAAGCTTCTCACAGATACAATATATTGACCATATATTCCATATCAAAAGCCATCTATGTACTGCAACTGCTTTCTATCATTTATCATACAGTTCTGAGATGAATCAAGTATTGCAGAAAACACTTCTGTAGGCTGGTATTCATTCAAAAGCTTAATCATAATCTAAACCATAATCAACGCTGCACATATTCATGATACTGTCACTGGTGGTTGCTTTATTATAAACAGGCATGATCTTGCTTACACCATGGATAATTCAAATGAGTCTGTTTTAGGGCATGCAAATCTATGGCACGTTTTGTTGAACCTAAAATATCCCGACAGCTATCACAAAAAGTAATTTGTTAAGAAATTGCTGGGTGCAGTTGTCTTTATTTAGTTATGCAAATGAGTTTTAAATCTTTTCCTGATACAGCAAAGAAGACTATTCGTACATTCACATGCATTCATTTAATAGAAGCTTTATCTAAAGGGACTTACCTTAGTGCAGCTATGGCAGTAAAACTCTCCATTTTTCCCCGGAGGCAGTATGATTTCTCCCGTGGGTATCAGCTGGATCCTCAGCTCCATCATGTCGTGTCTCTTTGACTGTGTACGAGTGTCCTTCCTCGCTCTGTGTTAGGGGCGCTTCAACCCTCTCTGGTGCTTCTGCTCTGCTGGATACAGGAGAAAGAGGGACGGTATCCATAAACAACAAGATACAAACAAAGAGAGATAAAGTAATTCAGGCTGTTTAGTGCTGTAGAAGAATTTACCTGTCGCCCAAATAGAGAGTCAATGGAAGTTATTAAAGATGTGTGAAATGTGTCCAGGTCTCGTCTCACAGCCAGATGTGCACTATAATTAAAGATTCCTGACGCTCTGAGCACTGAGAGTCTGCCGTCAGGGCTTCCTCTAGGCTTCAGCATCCTGTCCTCGACATTCCCAGGATAAACACCGGAGGAGCCCACTCTTTTTCCCCTGCACATGCTTGAATCAGATACAAGTTACTTCCACATGCTTCTAAAAAAAGAGTAACTTTCCTTTGCATTTTGATGATGACAGATTAAAGGAAATATCATTTTGGTGCAAAGGAGAGGGTATGTGGTGTTGGATGTATCAAATAATGGCTTGACAGACATGTGGTGAAGCCCTGATATAAATTTACATTTATTTATGTACTATATTACATTTATCTGTATTATATTAATTGTTGAATCTATCTATCTATCTATCTATCTATCTATCTATCTATCTATCTATCTATCTATCTATCTATCTATCTATCTATCTATCTATCTATCTATCTATCTATCTATCTATCTATCTATCTATCTATCTATCTATATGTGATTTTAGAATTAATTAATTCTTAATTTTTAAAACCATATGCTAACCTTAGGGCAGGATTTGTTCGTCTTTGCTGGGGAGTTTCTCTTAATAATAAATCTGTTTACAAAATAACACCTTGTCGTTCTTGAATGCTTTTAAGTATTTAATTCCAAGAAAATGTGAATGCAAATGAATGAGTCTGTAAAATATAGCTTGTTGGAGGGGAAATGACAGAGACACACATCCTCTGACCTGTGACATTAGTTGAGACATTCATGATTTCTGGGCATCAACAGGAAAGAGTGGCCTTGGCATCCCAGAGCACGGTATAATCTAAATTTGGGTAAAGACAGATCTTTGTCAATATAGCATTTAGTGGGTTACATAAAACTGACTTTTTATGATGACAGTTTAATGACTTTAGTTGTCTTGCCTGAATATAGTGTGCTGTGATCACTAAAAACAACAGATGGTCAGCATAAGAGCAAAGAGAAATGACAGACTGAATGAAAGATCTCCACTAAAAACAGATGAACTGCAGGCGGTCGGGTTAGACTACAAGACTCGGAATACTGGAGTAATGATATCCTGTTTGTAAGAGAGGGAAATCATGGGATCATTTGAGGTGTGGTAGGTGAGAATGGGTGAAGGGCAGGGCAAAGATAATGGATAACTATAGCTGTTTTAACCTGGTAAACAGTACCGCAAGAGTTATGTAAGAGGCCATTTAGAATAGCTTTCTTGAATGTTACAGGCAACAACAGGGCTCTTTTAGAGGAAAGGAAGCATCACATATTTGAGTGGCATCCTATTTCCTCTGTCTTACTCTTATTCTTTTGCAACTTTACATGCAGTATTTCTCAAGTCTCTGCAGCGTTCTTCTTAAAAAATGTAGTTTTTCTTGTGACTTGTACTGTAAATGTGAACAACAAAATGAATAGTTACAACTCTCTCTCTCAATGTATTTTTCTCATACAATGGTACCTTTTCCCATTCTCAAATATGACCATGTTATTGCTTGATTTGCAGAGCGATGGGAACATATCTAGTTTGGGTCTGTCCTATTTTTATTTTATATTAAAAAATATATTAATTCATTTGCAAGCAGCAGAGATTAAACGATTAGTGTTTAATCTTATTGAATGGATGCATTGTTCTTGATATCAATATAGGCAACAGCACCACCTGCTGGGCGAGTTATGTTACGTCCACATTTCTGAAATAATGTTGAATTTTTTTTTTTTTAGATTAGATTAACTTTATTGTCATTATGCAGAGTACAAGTACAGAGCTAATGAAATGCAGTTAGCATCTAACCAGAAGTGTAAGAATATTGTGTTTTATATACATATAAGTGCAGAGAAAGTGAAGCTATGATTTACAGAATGTACAGTGGAGTTGCTATATACAGTATTGAGCAGAGTATATACATAATGCATGTGTAATCCAACGAGAATATTGATTTAAATTGTTTTTTCCATATGATTCCTTACAATTAGATCTTTTAAAATGTATTTTATACTTCAAAAGCATTAATTTTATGTGGGCCTTTAAATGTAAATGTCTGGGTTTATTAGACCTGTTTAACCACTTGTTTCTGTCAAATGCATTTTGAAACTGCATTTTATGTAACTTTTAAATCAGACTTTAGTACTTTAGAGAAGATTATAAACCTTTAAAAGTTTGGAGGAAGGGATAGTATTTCTGAGAAAAGTACTGAAGATACCATGTTTAGACTCAAGTTACCAAAAAAATTAAAATAAATAGAAATAAAAAATAAGAAGAAAGAAAATAAATACTCTATAAAAAATAGTCCTAAAGTGGTGGAAAATAGCAATAAATGAATTACAACATAATATATCCTGCCCATGTAACGGTTTATAATACATCGTATCATGTGATACATTAAGATACCACCTCAGTATAAAAATATAAAATGTGTGTAATTTTCTTATAATTTGTTACACTTGTATAATAGATTTTAAAAACATCAACTCATATTTAATCTGTTTTACCAATTAAGAACTTAAAATTAACTAAAATGGCTTTTATTTTCTAAAGACTTAATTTGCCACTTAATTTTCTCGTCTCTGTTTATGAACATCGTCTCTCTTTCCCCTGAAATTATCTCTCTATTCATTCAATAAAATAGTCATGGAACAATATTAAACAGAATACAACGACTTTCAAAAGGACAAGTTATTATGATTTTTTTTTGTTTACATATATCCGGTGTCGCATCCGGAAGTTTGGCCCTACGTATTTTCTTACGTTCGGTGTCGTAAAACACATAATTTCCGTTGAAAGCGAGACCTCCAGATACGTGATACGTGTTCGCGAATCGCAAAACCATAAGTTATTCACAACGTGCATGCTACGCCATTCCGCTGAGCACAACCCCGGCGCACAACTACGTTCACTGGCGAGAAACTGCTTTTAATACAGTAAGTTATATTGTTCTTTGCGAGAACGTGGAGCTTTTTGTTTACCTCTTTTAAAGTAAGGATCACTGTTTTATTGGTATTGCTTGTTTGCGGAAACAGTTCACTTGTTGTATAAAACGTAATAAGCTAAGCTAACATGCTAACCCCTGCTTTATTTCAACCTTAAAAACTGCTGCATATATTAATATCATAACCGTGTGTATATATATTTATATATATATATATTAGTTTGACCTTCAAAATATGTAAAAATGCATCTTTACTTAAGGTTTATATAGTGTATTTAATGAATAAAAAGTGGTTTGCTAGTCTCGGTACGAAAGGAAACGAGTCAGGCGCGATAGCAAAGTCAGTGAAGTAACGTTACATTATTGTGGTTTTAGATATGTAACCGTTTGCTCAATCATTGTCATTTTAATTCGGATTTCCTTTTATTTCCAACAGATTTGGCTTTAGATCTCACTTAGTCCAAGCTTTTGTGGTTCTTTGAATTAACTCGTAGTGGAGAGTTTTATTATAATCTTCAACATGTTTCAGTTCTCATGCTTTGCAGTTTAATCTCATATTTTGTGCTTTACTGTTTTCCTTGCAGTACACGCTGCCATGGCAGCTGCATTCCCCTACAGAGGTGTTCCTGGAACAATGCCTCCAGGTGTTCCTCCACCTCCTCCTGCTGTTGCTCCAATACCAGATTACATGACTGAGGAGAAACTGCAAGAGAAAGGTATATTTACATGCTTGATCATGGACTTAGTGTTTGCTTTGTGCACTCTTTGCTTTGTGATTTACATTTTTTTTCTCTTCTGTAGCTCGGAAATGGCAGCAGCTTCAGGCCAAACGCTACTCGGAGAAGAGGAAATTTGGTTTTGTGGATGCCCAGAAAGAGGACATGCCACCTGAGCATGTGCGCAAAATCATCAGGGATCATGGTGACATGACGAACAGAAAATTTCGGCATGACAAGAGGGTCTACCTTGGGTAAGAACATTTGTGTTATTGACTAGGTAACTGATATTTATGTGCATATTCATTATTAAAAGTATATGTTGCTTTTTGCTTGCAGAGCCTTGAAATATATGCCCCATGCAGTGCTTAAACTGCTGGAGAACATGCCCATGCCCTGGGAGCAGATCAGAGATGTTCCTGTGCTCTACCACATCACTGGTGCCATTTCCTTTGTAAATGAAATCCCATGGGTGATTGAGCCTGTGTACATTTCTCAGTGGGGGTAGGTGATGATTGCATGACTTTCAGAGCAGAGATTGAAAATTAGGGCTGCACATTTTGTGAAATATTTGTTTATTTTTTCTGATAAATGTAATGCCGTGTTGAAAGCTCCAGATTTGCTTGTTTGCAGGGTTGCACAAAAATTTGTTATATATATTTGTATGGCTGCAATAATTAAAAACTTGTTATTTTCCGCAGTACAATGTGGATCATGATGCGTCGTGAGAAGCGAGACAGGCGGCACTTTAAGCGCATGCGTTTCCCCCCATTCGATGATGAAGAGCCTCCATTGGATTATGCGGACAACATCCTGGATGTTGAACCTCTGGAGGCAATCCAGATGGAGCTGGACCCTGAGGAGGACTCCTCTGTGGCAGAATGGTTATATGAGCATCAACCTCTGAAAGATACCACAAAGTGAGTGTTGATGACTGTTGTTAAAAATTATGGTTTCTTGTTTCTTTTGTTCATGATTTATATTTTCTTTCCATAGATATGTGAACGGGACCACATACAGACGCTGGCAGTTCACGTTACCAATGATGTCTACTCTGTATCGATTGGCTAATCAGTTGCTTACAGACTTGGTGGATAAAAACTACTTCTACTTGTTTGACTTGAAGGCTTTCTTCACCTCTAAAGCGTTGAACATGGCCATTCCAGGGGGACCCAAATTTGAGCCTCTTGTCAGAGACATTAACCTTCAGTATGTAACATGTTCTGTAGCATAATTGACCATTGTTTTATTTTCTCAAGAAGTCTAACTTGGTTTGTTTTTAGGGATGAAGACTGGAATGAGTTCAACGACATCAACAAGATCATCATCAGACAACCAATCAGGACTGAATACAAAATTGCATTCCCTTACCTATACAACAACCTGCCACATCATGTGCACCTCACCTGGTATGAAACTTCATCATGCCTGCAGTTTTATCATTCTATATAAATTGTTTTGCTGAATTAATAAATTGTGATTGTCCATGCAGGTACCACACACCAAACGTGGTGTTCATCAAGACTGAGGATCCTGATCTGCCCGCCTTCTACTTTGACCCTCTGATCAACCCCATCTCTCATAGACACTCCATCAAGGTCAGAAATTCAACTGTTTAATTAAACTCTGCTTGTAAGTTTCTCAACTTCTTGTCGCATTAATTGCAAGCTTCTGTTTTCTCTATAGATCCAAGAGCCACTGCCTGATGATGATGAGGAGTTTGAACTGCCTGAGTATGTTGAGCCATTCCTGAAGGAGACACCTCTCTATACTGACAACACAGCCAATGGAATTGCGCTGTTGTGGGCACCTCGTCCATTTAATCTTCGCTCAGGAAGAACCAGACGTGCCATTGATGTGCCTCTCATCAAAAACTGGTTCGTATTGAACAGTATTAAACAGTATAATATAAGTTAAACTTAAAAAAAAAAAAAAAAAAAATAATAATTCTAGGCCTTGCCGCCCCCCCCAAATCACATCTCATATTTTGAATCTCAAAAATGCATTTTGCGTGAATTACCCCTAACACATTTAGGGATAGCCTTAATGGATAGCGGGTCGGACTTGCAACTAGGGCTGGGCGATATATATGTAAAAAATATATTAATCTCTATTGTCAATTTCTATATTCAAACATGATATTCAATATATATCTCGAAATGTTTGCATTTAAATAATAAAAAAAACATGATTTTCTTTTGCCCAAAAAAAACAATTTAGATATAACAACTAATTTAAGCAGTAAAAAAAAATATGGACCAAGTGATCACTTAACTGTCTTTTATTAAATGAACATATTGGGCCTATATGTAACTGAAGCAGTGCAAAACAAATCAAGAAAGTGCATTGTCAACTTTTTTGTGCATGCAGTTCACAATTTAAACTATGTGGGAAATAACTATACTGGGATTAAGTATTTCATTTTAATTTTTAGCTAAGAACACAAGTCTGTCGACTGTCTGCTGTTTTAGAAGCTCTGTGGCGTGAAACTATGTTCCCACTGACACTAAAAACCCTCTTAGATGGGGAGCTAGTTGCTGAAGCACATAGCTATATATATATATATATATATGTGTATGAATACCAAAGACTTTTGCACTCTCTCTGTCTATATTATGAAAACTGGTAAATAGAACAGTGAAATTCTCTAATAGTAATTCCAAATGGCCATGGTCTGTTTCTCTATTCAAGCATCAGCGGTTGAGTAAGTGCATTTATTCAGTGATCACAATCGCAAGCAATACAGTCGAGATCTCATGACAGAACACAGACGGCAGAAAGATGCTTTCATTAGATTGCTAAACTCCAGCTTGTTAGTGTTTTCAGATCATCATCGGCAGTGCTTCCGCAATGAGAAGTAAGCATGTGTGTATGGTTGCCAGATTGGTTAACAGAAAATGTATCCTTGTAACAGCGAAGCTCTGAATCAGGGATTTAAACTCTTGTTATCTGGCAACCGCTCTCATGAAACCTCTCATAGTAGAGATGTGTAGAAGAGTCCACAGTTACATGTTCCTTTTTTGGACGTTCGACGCATTCTTTTGGGAAAGTATGCTTGAATGTGAAATATTCGATATTCCTGATATTTTCCGATTTTACATCGTCGTCAAAATTATTCTGATATTATCGCTAATATTTGATATATCGCCAGGCCCTACTTGCAACCCAAAGGTTGCGGGTTCGAGTCTCGGGTCCGGCAGGAATTGTCAATGGTGAGAGTGAAGAACCAGTGCTCTCTCCACCTACAATACCACAACTGACGTGAGACCCTTGAACAAGGCACTGAACCCCCAAGTGCTCCCCGGGCACCATTCACTACTGTGTGTGTGTGTGTGTGTGTGTGTGTGTGTGTGTGCACGTGTGTACATGAATAGGTTAAATGCAGAGCACAAATTCCGAGTCTGGGTCACCATAGTTGACTACTTTTCACTTTCAAATATTAAGAGACCATACAAGAAGACTATAATTTCTGAATAGAGGCTCTTGTTTGTCCAAACACCTTTAGGTACCGTGAGCATTGCCCTGCGGGCCAGCCTGTGAAGGTACGTGTGTCTTACCAGAAGCTCCTGAAGTACTACGTGCTGAATGCTTTAAAACACAGGCCACCTAAGGCACAGAAAAAGAGGTGAGAATTCTACTCCAGAGCTTGTTCCATTTAAAAATGTTGATGCATTTAATAATGGTTGTATTTCCTTTTTATCTTCTTTAGATACCTGTTCCGCTCTTTCAAGGCCACCAAATTCTTCCAGTCCACAAAGCTGGATTGGGTAGAAGTCGGTCTCCAGGTGTGCCGGCAGGGCTACAACATGCTAAACCTGCTGATTCACAGAAAGAACCTCAACTACCTTCATTTGGACTACAACTTCAACTTGAAGCCTGTGAAAACCCTTACCACAAAGGAACGTAAGAAGTCCAGATTTGGGAATGCGTTCCACTTGTGCCGTGAGGTTCTGCGTTTGAGCAAGCTTGTGGTGGACAGCCATGTGCAGTACAGGCTTGGAAATGTTGACTCTTTCCAGGTATAAAATACCATAATGAATGCATTTTCTATGTAGCTAATTGTTATGATTGTTTCATTACTAAAGTATTTTGTTTACCTTGTAGCTGTCAGATGGACTGCAGTACATCTTCGCCCATGTCGGTCAGTTGACTGGCATGTACCGCTACAAGTACAAGCTCATGAGGCAGATCAGAATGTGCAAAGATCTGAAGCATCTCGTCTACTACCGCTTCAACACAGTGAGTAACACTCAATACAACCAAAAACATAATTTTGTGAAATAAATAATTTGCATGTGATTGTGCTTTGGTGAATTGATTCTATGCTTTGCATCTAAATGAGCTGTTTTTATAGGGCCCAGTCGGAAAAGGTCCAGGCTGTGGGTTCTGGGCTCCAGGATGGAGAGTCTGGCTGTTCTTCATGAGAGGAATCACTCCTCTTCTGGAGCGTTGGCTTGGCAATCTTCTGGCCAGGCAGTTTGAGGGTAAAATGAGCTTTTATAAATGTAGAAAGATGTAGTGACATTTTTAAGGATAGCAAATACTAATTCATTTTCTAATACTGTTTAGGTCGACACTCCAAGGGTGTTGCAAAGACTGTGACCAAACAGCGTGTGGAATCTCACTTTGATCTGGAGCTGAGAGCTGCTGTGATGCATGACATCCTGGATATGATGCCTGAGGGTATCAAGCAGAACAAGGCCAGAACCATCTTGCAGCATCTCAGCGAGTCATGGAGATGCTGGAAGGCAAACATCCCTTGGAAGGTAATTTTTTGTTCAAAGCTTTTTGCTGCCTACCAATGGTATATGATTCAATTTGGAAGTTTATCATTAAGGGGTTTTTATGACTTTTTTCAGGTTCCTGGGCTTCCAACCCCCATTGAGAACATGATTCTCCGCTACGTGAAGGCCAAAGCTGACTGGTGGACCAACACAGCCCACTACAACCGTGAGAGAATCAGAAGAGGAGCCACTGTGGATAAGACTGTGTGCAAGAAGAACCTGGGACGTCTCACTCGACTCTATCTAAAGGCAGAGCAGGAGAGACAGCACAATTACCTGAAGGTAATTTTTTTTTTGGTACCATAAAATATCTTTGAACAGGCTGCTGTTACTGATAAAGAACACACAAGAATGTTTTGAATTTGAATTTTTTTTTTTTATCTTATAGGATGGACCTTACATCACAGCTGAGGAGGCCGTAGCCATCTACACCACCACAGTGCACTGGTTGGAGAGTCGTCGTTTCTCTCCGATCCCCTTCCCTCCTCTGTCTTACAAACATGACACTAAGCTGCTCATCCTGGCTTTGGAGAGACTCAAGGAGGCTTACAGGTCAGGCCAGTCCCATAAAAGCAAGCTGAGTGGATGCACTGGTGTTGTCTAGATGTTTAGGATCTTTTCTGACTTTGCTTTCTTTTATCTAGTGTGAAGTCGAGGCTGAACCAGTCACAGCGTGAGGAGTTGGGTCTGATTGAGCAGGCCTATGACAACCCCCATGAGGCTCTGTCCAGAATCAAACGTCACCTCCTCACTCAGAGAGCCTTCAAAGAGGTTTGCGCACATTCATTTTAACTTACTTCATATTACAACAAGAGTTCTCCTAGCCGGCTACTGGTCCTACCTTGTGTCTAAAGTGGTTCTATTTCTGTCTAGGTGGGTATTGAGTTCATGGACCTTTACAGTCACTTGGTGCCGGTTTATGATGTTGAGCCTCTGGAGAAAATTACCGATGCATACCTGGATCAGTACCTCTGGTATGAAGCAGACAAGCGCAGACTTTTTCCACCCTGGATCAAACCAGCTGATACAGAGCCGCCTCCACTGCTGGTGTACAAATGGTGCCAAGGTGAGAGAGATTTTTGATGGGTGATATCTTTGAAAGCAGGATGGCCAATATAACGCTGAAATGCATACAAGGCTCTATTACAGCTATAATAGAGTATTACAGTTATGTAGTGTTGTCAAAAGTACCAACTTTGGTACCAATCGTTGCTGAAATATAAAAAAATGGGAGCGTTTTAAATCCGCATCTATCCGAGGATTTGTCTATGAGCAGATATATTAGGGATCTGCTAATAGATGTGGCTTTCAAATGCTCCCGTGTGTATCTGAATAAGCCCTCGGTGAAGAGCGTGAAGCGACGATCATTGTAGCCAATCACTGATATTACTGTGGAGCGCATGAACAGTGGCCAATCATAGGAGTTTTAGAATCTGCTCAACATGATTTTAGAAATGCTGGTATTGTCACATTTTTTACAATTTCTGTACCGACTGTTACCACAGTTGGTACTTTTGACAACACTACAGTGTATAATTATATTGCTAATTTCGATTTATGTCTTCTAGGAATCAACAACCTGCAGGATGTGTGGGAGACGGCAGAAGGCGAATGCAACGTCATGCTGGAGTCTCGCTATGAGAAGATGTATGAGAAGATTGACTTGACACTTCTGAACAGGCTTCTACGTCTCATTGTTGACCACAACATTGCCGATTACATGACAGCCAAAAACAACGTTGTCATTAATTATAAGGTCTGTTTATTGCATGTGTAATACAGTTTGAAAAAATCATATTTCTCTCTCAATGCTTTTGAGAAGTCATATTAGAAATTTTACTTTCATTGCTCTGTTTGATTTTAAATATCGCTATTTTCTCTTAACAGGACATGAACCACACAAACTCGTATGGTATCATCCGCGGCTTGCAGTTTGCGTCTTTCATTGTGCAGTACTATGGGCTGGTGATGGACCTGCTGGTGCTGGGTCTGCACAGAGCCAGTGAGATGGCTGGACCTCCACAGATGCCCAATGACTTCCTCAGCTTCCAGGACACGGCCACTGAGAGTGCCCATCCTATACGTCTATACTGCAGATACATAGACCGCATTCACATCTTTTTCAGGTTAGAAGTGCAGATAAAAGAAGTCTTCCTGTTGTGAAGTATTGAGATGTATTTCCAAACGCTGCTGTTGTACAAATTTTATGAACGTGTTTTTGCTATGTGTAGATTCTCTGCTGATGAGGCGAGAGATCTGATCCAGAGGTACTTGACCGAGCACCCAGACCCCAACAATGAGAACATTGTTGGCTACAACAATAAGAAATGCTGGCCCAGAGATGCTAGAATGAGACTGATGAAACATGATGTGAACTTGTAAGTGCTGTAGATTTTTGTCTTTCTGAACCTCTTACTGAAGAGAAAAATGCATATGGAATGAATTATTTCCTCATCACAACAGGGGCCGTGCTGTGTTTTGGGACATCAAAAATCGCCTGCCTCGTTCTGTGACCACAATTCAGTGGGAGAACAGCTTTGTGTCTGTGTATAGCAAGGACAACCCCAACCTACTCTTCAACATGTGTGGCTTTGAGTGTCGTATCCTCCCCAAGTGCCGCACTAGTTATGAGGAGTTTACGCACAAAGATGGAGTCTGGAATTTGCAGAACGAGGTAAGCAGAATAACAAACTACTAAAAAAAAAAAAATTGGCACGTCAGGAAGAATGGTGGATAATTGTGTGTCGATTTTTAGGTAACAAAGGAAAGGACAGCACAGTGTTTCCTGCGTGTAGATGATGAGTCCATGCAGAGGTTCCACAACAGAGTGCGACAGATTCTGATGGCTTCAGGGTCCACCACCTTCACCAAGGTATGAGCCCTGAACCTTAGTATCAAAACAGCCACAGCAAACTTGTATTTCCCATTTTACACATGGTTTTAAATAATGTTGCTCCTCTCAGATTGTGAACAAGTGGAACACTGCTCTGATTGGTCTGATGACATACTTCCGAGAAGCTGTGGTCAACACTCAGGAGCTTTTAGACCTGCTGGTGAAGTGCGAGAATAAGATCCAAACCCGTATCAAGATTGGATTGAACTCCAAAATGCCTAGTCGTTTCCCTCCTGTGGTGTTTTACACTCCTAAGGAGTTGGGAGGGCTGGGAATGCTTTCTATGGGACACGTACTGATTCCACAGTCTGACCTTAGGTAGGTTATTTGAATTTTTTTTTTAAAGCATGTTTTTTTTATTTTTTATTAGCAACTTCATGGAAATAAGCATTGATTTACAAGTTCTTCTGTGTTTGCTCAGGTGGTCCAAACAGACTGATGTGGGCATCACTCATTTCCGCTCTGGTATGAGTCATGAGGAGGATCAGCTGATTCCTAATCTGTACCGCTACATCCAGCCATGGGAGAGCGAGTTCATTGACTCCCAGAGAGTTTGGGCCGAATACGCCCTCAAACGACAAGAGGCCATTGCTCAGAACAGGTACTGTCCTCTTAACCAAACCTAGTTGTTAAGTTGATGGGTTCATTCTTATTAACATGAGTTTGATACTCTTCAGACGTTTGACACTGGAGGACCTGGAGGACTCCTGGGACAGAGGTATTCCACGTATCAACACACTCTTCCAGAAGGACAGACACACTCTGGCTTATGATAAAGGCTGGAGAGTAAGAACAGACTTCAAGCAGTACCAGGTAAAAGACTTTCCTTCTGGGAAACATGAATCGCAATGTTGAAAGCAGTACCAGCCATCATTTAGATTTATTTTAAAAAATTTTTTTAAGGTTTTGAGGTTTTTGACTGTGTTTTCAGGTGTTGAAGCAAAATCCATTCTGGTGGACTCACCAGAGACATGATGGGAAATTGTGGAATTTAAACAACTATCGTACTGACATGATCCAGGCACTTGGAGGTGTGGAAGGCATTCTTGAGCATACGCTTTTCAAGGGAACCTACTTCCCCACCTGGGAGGGTCTCTTTTGGTAGGACCTATATCTAGTATAGATAACTCAATTTTTTACGATGTTTTTAAGTTTCAATAACTCAAAATTTTGATCTCTTATAGGGAGAAGGCCAGTGGTTTCGAAGAGTCCATGAAATGGAAGAAACTCACCAATGCTCAGAGATCTGGTCTGAACCAGATTCCTAATCGACGATTCACCTTGTGGTGGTCTCCTACAATCAACAGAGCCAATGTATGTCAATGAAAAGCTGTTGCAATTAGACAGCATTTTTCCTCACTCCTCTTTTTTTTTTTTAGACTCACTCATTCTTTTCATGCTCTCGTAGGTGTATGTGGGTTTCCAAGTGCAGTTGGACCTCACTGGAATCTTCATGCATGGTAAAATCCCAACTCTCAAGATCTCTCTGATCCAGATCTTCAGAGCTCACTTGTGGCAGAAGATTCATGAGAGCGTTGTCATGGATCTCTGTCAGGTAAAAAGATGTGCTTCCTTTAAATGGGTCAGGATATTACGCATTGTATATTACTCATGCTTATTTAACAGAACTGTTCTTTATAAACTGTTTGTGTGGCTTTACACTTATGATGAACTGTTACTTAAAAATTGGCTTATTTAAAAGAGTGCCATCAGTAAACGTTTGTTTGCTTTGTGTAGGTGTTTGACCAAGAGCTGGATGCTTTGGAGATCGAGACTGTACAGAAAGAGACAATCCATCCTAGGAAGTCTTACAAAATGAATTCCTCTTGTGCTGACATTCTATTGTTTGCCTCCTACAAGTGGAACGTCTCACGCCCATCACTTCTAGCAGACTCAAAGTATGTCTGTTTGATATTAATGAATACATTGATTTCTAATATATCAGAAAGAAGATGAAAACGTCGCACACATGTAAAATCCATATTGGAAATGTCACAGTCATGTTGTTGTATGCTTAAGGTTTTTTTTTTTCTTTCTATAGGGATGTTATGGACAGCACCACCACACAGAAGTACTGGATTGACATTCAGCTCAGATGGGGTGACTACGACTCCCATGACATTGAGCGATACGCCAGGGCCAAGTTCTTGGACTACACCACTGACAACATGAGTATTTACCCATCACCCACTGGAGTCCTGATTGCCCTTGATCTGGCCTACAACCTTCACAGGTCAGTATCTTATAGTATATTGTGTAGACGATTTATATCACAGTCAAGTACAACTTGGTTACACATCCTAAAAACACTGCGACAGAGCAGCAACTATTTATGATTTGCTTCTTTCTCTCTCTCTCTACAGTGCTTATGGTAACTGGTTCCCTGGGGGCAAACCCCTGATCCAGCAGGCCATGGCGAAGATAATGAAGGCCAACCCGGCTCTGTATGTGCTGAGAGAGCGAATCCGCAAGGGTCTGCAGCTCTACTCTTCAGAGCCCACTGAGCCTTACCTGTCTTCCCAGAACTATGGAGAACTCTTCTCCAACCAGATCATCTGGTTTGTGGATGACACCAATGTGTATAGAGTCACCATCCACAAGGCAAGTGAATTTAACATCGTCCCTTTTGGTGTTCATATTGTTTTCTCTATATGTGCCAGATATTTCAATCTTTCGTTTCCTGTTGTAGACCTTTGAAGGTAACTTGACCACAAAACCAATCAATGGAGCCATTTTCATCTTCAACCCCAGAACTGGACAGCTTTTCCTGAAAATCATTCACACATCTGTATGGGCAGGACAAAAGCGTCTTGGACAGGCAAGTCTTTTGCTCTGTATGTTGTCTCTGTGAGGTTACTGGGGTCTGCACAACACAATCACTCATGTGGCTCCGTTTACTGAGTTATACATTTTGCATTTGTGTGTTTGTAGCTGGCTAAGTGGAAAACTGCTGAAGAAGTGGCTGCCCTGATCCGATCACTGCCAGTAGAAGAGCAGCCCAAGCAGATTATTGTGACCAGGAAGGGCATGTTGGATCCTCTTGAGGTTAGAAATGGCCATTTAAACTGTTAAAGGCAAAGTAGCTGTGTTATTGCACTGGAAAGTTATTTAAGATGTTAACTTTTAGGTTAACAGCTGTCTGTTTTCCTCAGGTGCACTTGCTGGACTTCCCCAACATTGTAATCAAGGGCTCTGAGCTCCAGCTGCCCTTCCAGGCCTGTCTGAAAGTGGAGAAGTTTGGAGACCTCATTCTGAAGGCCACAGAGCCTCAGATGGTCCTGTTCAATCTGTATGACGACTGGCTGAAGACTATCTCCTCTTACACTGTAAATCTAACTTTAATACTTTAATTTTGACCTGCTGAAATTATTAGTAGCTTCTTACACTTGTCATTACTATGTCTAAAGCTAGTATGTTTTTGCTGCCTAGGCATTCTCTCGTTTGATCTTAATCCTGAGAGCACTTCACGTCAACAACGACCGTGCTAAAGTTATCCTGAAGCCCGATAAAACCACAATCACTGAGCCTCACCACATCTGGCCCACACTGACTGATGAAGAGTGGATCAAAGTGGAAGTGCAACTCAAAGATCTCATCCTGGCTGACTATGGCAAGAAGAACAAGTGAGTTCTAGATAATAAACGCTGACTTCTGAGTACATATGGAAAATGTGTGTGTGTGTGTGTGTATATATATGTATATATATGAAATGGTCCTCTTTTCAGTTATTAATTTTGTTTACTTCTCCACAGTGTGAATGTGGCATCTTTGACCCAGTCTGAAATCAGGGACATCATCCTGGGTATGGAGATCTCTGCTCCATCCCAGCAGAGACAACAGATCGCTGAGATCGAGAAGCAGACCAAGGAGCAGTCTCAGCTAACAGCCACACAAACTCGCACTGTCAACAAACATGGAGATGAGATTATCACCTCCACCACCAGCAACTACGAGACGCAGACCTTCTCTTCTAAAACTGAATGGAGAGTTAGGTGTGGAAAATTTTCTGTCACTCATAGTCTTTATAGTTGTTAAAACACAGCTAGACTTTGTTTTTAAACACACTTGCTGATCTCACAGGGCGATCTCTGCTGCCAACTTGCACTTACGTACTAACCACATCTACGTGTCATCCGATGACATTAAAGAAACTGGCTACACTTACATCCTTCCCAAGAATGTTCTGAAAAAGTTCATCTGCATCTCGGATCTGCGTGCTCAGGTTAGAATAACTGGCTTCTTAACACTTTTTGTTCCCTTGTGGATCCTCTTCATTAGTAGTATTCTAAACCTGAATTTTCCTGTAGATTGCAGGTTATCTATATGGAACCAGCCCTCCAGATAACCCTCAGGTAAAGGAAATCCGCTGCATTGTGATGGTGCCACAGTGGGGTACGCATCAGACCGTTCACCTGCCCAACCAGCTTCCACAACACGAGTACTTGAAGGTCAGCAGTTTACACAAATGCCTATGTCTGTAGTTTTATCAACCCAGTTGCATCAACAATCCAATTGAATGCCTCTTGAATTTCGTAGGAAATGGAGCCTCTTGGATGGATCCATACACAGCCCAATGAATCGCCCCAGCTTTCACCTCAGGATGTAACCACCCATGCAAAGGTCATGGCTGACAACCCATCCTGGGATGGCGAGAAGACCATCATTATTACTTGCAGGTACAGTTTTAGCACACTAATACACTTTAGCTGCATTTTTAACATCCCGAGTGTAATGATTGGCCAGTGTCTTGAATTCAGTGTTGCATTTGTGGGTTTTTCTTATCTAGTTTCACCCCTGGTTCCTGCACGCTGACGGCTTACAAGCTGACTCCCAGTGGATACGAGTGGGGTCGACAAAACACAGATAAAGGAAATAACCCCAAAGGTTACTTGCCCTCTCACTACGAAAGAGTCCAAATGCTTTTGTCTGACCGTTTCCTTGGCTTCTTCATGGTGCCTGGCCAAGTCTCCTGGAACTACAACTTCATGGGTTAGCATATCCTTTAAATAATGATTCATTTTGAAGTGATTTTTCACCTTTTGTAAATTGCAGATACAACATTGTGCTTTTCTAACTTCTCCCTTTTCATGCTAGGTGTTCGCCATGATCCCAACATGAAATATGACCTACAGTTGGCCAACCCGAAAGAGTTCTACCATGAAGTTCACAGGCCATCTCACTTCCTCAACTTTGCTTCTCTGCAGGAGGGTGAAATCTACAATGCTGATCGTGAAGATATGTATGCATAATAGTACAAACTGTGACTATATAAAGTAAATACACCCAACAGGCTAAAGCCATGTTTTTGTAATGTTTTGTCACCAAGACTCACTCTATACTGTTTGCAGTATTGTAAATGCTTAGAAACTCAAAGCATGTAATCTGTTTGTTTTATCATAATACCCTGGCATTGAGTTGATTATGCTCCTTGCTGAAAGCACATTTTGTGCTTTCTTTCTGAATGAATTCTCATCTAAAAAAAAATCTGAACCCTTTTCGAAATTGTTTGTAGTACTTTTTTTTTTTAATAAATCCAGAATAATTTGTCTGTACACTTTAGCTATGTTGTACTGTACTGTAGTTTGGGTTTAAATAAAGATTGCAACTTTTATAAGAATTTGAGCTTTATCTCATTGTCATTTCTGTTGGTTTCATGGATTAAATCATTAGTGTGTCCCACTGAAGGAAAATTACCTGTTCTATCTAAATAGCAAGGACACTGTATGCCTTCAGAGCAAACCAATCTGCATGCATATGTTAGTCCACTGAGCAGCTCAGCCCTAAACATATATGGCAAGTTGTTTTCACATTTATTGCTTAAAGTGAGTGAAAGTGAAAGTGAAGTGACATTCAGCCAAGTATGGTGACCCATACTCAGAATTTGTGCTCTGCATTTAACCCATCCGAAATGCACACACACAGAGCAGTGAACACACACACACACACTGTGAGCACACACCCGGAGCAGTGGGCAGCCATTTATGCTGCGGCGCCCGGGGAGCAGTTGGGGGTTCGATGCCTTGCTCAAGGGCACCTAAGTCGTGGTATTGAAGGTGGAGAGAGAACTGTACATGCACTCCCCCCACCCACAATTCCTGCCGGCCCGGGACTCGAACTCACAACCTTTCGATTGGGAGTCCGACTCTCTAACCATTAGGCCACGACTTCCCAGAGTGTCTAAATGGATGAATTCATTAAAATGGCAGTTAGGGCTGGGACAACGCGTCGAGGTCATCGATGACGTCGACGCAAAAATACGTCGACGCAAAATATGCACATCGATTCGTCGACCTGTTCTTATTACTCTAAAAAACGTTTGCAAAACGTTTACCTTATGTGCGCTGAATATACGCGATGGCCGGATCAACATTCTGTCCAACGTTATATAACCAATCCAGGGGTTTTTCTGCATTGATCATTTTTTTTGGTGGCTGTCAAAGCGTTATTTGATCGGTGAGTGACAGTGACAGGGCGCGTACGAGAGAGAGCCCCGGCTGCACCCGCACTCACAGTCTTCAAACAACACGAGCGCTTCTTGCTCTCCCTCTCCCTTGTGCAAAATCAAAATCATTAAACACGATAGAAAAAGGACGAAACACCAAAGTTTCACGCGCAGTTTCACTCACAGTCTTCAAACTACACGAGCGCTCTCTCTCTCTCTTCCCCCACCCCTTGTGAATATTAACCAAAATCATTAGACACGATAAGAAAAAGGGCGGAATGCCAAAGTTTCACGTGGAGCATTCTGAGATTTTTTTTTCTCCATGACAGGCTGCTGGCTCCCACTGTTAAATTTTTTATTTTTATTTAAGCTCTCTCTGTATTAGCTTAAAGCCCTAAAGTTTACATTGGTTACTGTATTCTTTCAATTGCTCTAAACAAGTATTTTGGGTGACTTTTTTACTGAATGCTAGACATCAAGTTGTTATTTTCATCTGAAAGAAGAACTTTTTTTCAGTAAGCTAGGCCCTATGTGTTCAGTAAGCTATGTGTTTTCAAGGCTTCAAGGTTTTATTGAATGCTATGCTCTATACAAGTGCAAAGTAATGCATTCTTAGTCAGTCTTTTATTTTGTAATTTTAAGAGCAATAAACATATATTGCAATGTTAAGGAATTCATGTTTTTTTCATTCAGATATGTAAATCAACATGTATAAATTGTTAGTAGTCAATTAATGGGGAGATAATCGAAATCAAATCGGTCTGGAAAAATTAATCGTTAGATTAATCGATGCATCGAAAAAAATAATCGCTAGATTAATCGTTTAAAAAATAATCGTTTATCCCAGCCCTAATGGCAGTGCATTGTGACTAATGCTTGATGCACAAAAATATTGTCAGCAAAAACAACGGGTTCTGGTCACGGTACTGTTGTGGTTGCTTGTTAAAGTCATACGGAAAAGTGCACACAATGTATTCTCATAGCTTTATAAAATTAAGGTTGAACCAGTGATGTCACATGGGCAGTTTGGTTCGATTACGATTATCAAGTCAACGGTTCCGTTAGATATCATAAAGCATCACAATGCATTGATGATGCACTGCATCCTCAATTTTTGTTTTTACCTAATGTATGCAATTTTGTCAGTGAATACAAGCATGATATATGAACTGTCCCAACTGTCTCCAAGTCGTGCTTACCAGGTTGTTCATAAAAGCATAAATGTGCCCAGATGTCGGCTTTTAAAAGTAGTTGGAGCATTTTTAATTACTTGCACTCATCCCTCGCCTCCCTCCGCCATTAGGCACGTTCAATTTGAAGTGTCACTGCTCAGCATGATCAGTCTATGACAAACTGCGATACATAACGAACTGTCTGCTCTCTTATCGCTCATGCAGTACTTGGTGTCATACACTGATCAATCTGTGTAGCGGCACTTCAAGCTGAACATGCCTAATGTATGCTACCGTGACAAATGACATCAGGAAAGCGTCATCCAAAGATGAACAAAGATCTTATGGGTTTGGAATGACATGAGGGTGAGAAATGATATCATTTTTGAGTGAACTATTCCTTTTATGTGTTTTGAGATCCATAAATGCAGTGCCACTGACGACAGAAACGAACAAAGTACATTTTCTTTATTGCCATTATCGATCAGCTCTGTTTCTGCTGGATTATCTGAATGGAGTTTCGCTTCCGATTCCTATGACCTTGGACAGGAGAGCAATAACGGCTGCCTTGATTTCACTGTAAAACTTCTTAAATATTTTTCCAGTCACCTAGAGGCAGATGAGTCCAAATTCTCGCAAGTTAACTTTTGATTTTTTTTAGTATGTCATTACTAGTGAAGATTTTTATTTTTACTATGAAAGTAGTACTGATTAATTGTCTTTTTAATTAATTGCATATGACATTACAAAAATCACGTGTACCTAAAATAAAACAAGAAATTTCACTGGTAATAATAAGGGTATATAGTGTCAGAGAGATACTAGTTGTTATTGGAACTACTAGTATTTAATGAGTAGTTACATATGAAACTGAAAAAGACTTAACTAGTAATAATTTTTTTAAAAAGTACTAGTAACAGATGCTTGTTAGTTTGAATGTTAACACAGCTTGCCATATGTTCTAGCTATTAAAGCACTCAGGTTGCATTGGCCAGAAAAGAAGGAGGGAACAACCGTGGCATATAGATGTATATCTGTTCAGCTACTTTTTATAATAAGAATACTATGTGTGCAAACATGCACGGCCATAATTGATCCAAATGGTCGTGACGTGGGCGTAACTTCATGTTATGACATGCAACTCTTTACGGTTTTATAGTTCATTCGTGTTTACTGGAGCGTATCAACAAAGGATGTAGTTACAAAAACTGAAGCGAAATGCATGTGTTTAAAAGTGAAACAAAAAAATGTCTGTGTTCGTTCTGAACGTATGTTAAGATTTGACTGTCAAGAGGAGATTCAATTATCGCTGTTCGAATTCAAGTTCATCTCAAGTGCATTATGGAGACTTGCGTGATAGCCGTCGAGGAAAACCAAAACGATATCGTCAAGGCACATTCTTGTTTCGAGAGGACGTTTTCATCCATGACCGTGGACGATGTGTATGAAATTGCTAAAGCGGTGGGGGCAGAAGTGGAGAAACTCATCGACAGCTATGGGAAGTCGAGTGTGGAGGGTCTGGTGTCTCATATAGTAAAAGTGTTAGAGCTCCTGGAGAGTTTCGCAGCAAGAAACCAAGCTCATAAATGTAAGGAAGAGGAACTATTAAAGGCGTTTGAGACATTACAGATACAGCAACAGAAGAAACGACACGTGAAGGAGTGCGATGAGTCCAGCAACAGTAACGTTACAGAGAGTGGGGTAAGAAACATGGTCGACATGTCAACCCTGTTACTGTAGCAAGACTACGTTGGCTTATAAAACTGCGTTTCAGATGTCTTGATAATTATGTTATCGAACAAATGTGTTTTTAATGTCATGGGCGGAGCTGTTGTGTGGACAGAATTGAACTCTAGGATAACTCCTATAATCCAGATGGACTTTTGATTCGAATCCTGACACGTTGATCGATTCTAGGAAATGCCAATAGAGGGCACTTCCGGTCTCAATAAATGTCATTTTGGAGAACATTATGATTATGTACTATCCATTAGTGGTGGGGATTTTGAGCTTGATTTCTATGAGTGACTATGAGCCCTTAAGCAGGATAAAAATATGCCAGTGGGTGGCAACAAGTTACATCTTTTGTGTTATGAACGAGTCATTGAATCGTTTAGTCCGACCGATTAACCAAATCGTAAAAAACACGTTATTAATAAATCACTAAACAAAATCAATATATAGGTTTTTAAGATATATGTATTTTTAATTTGATAAAAAATGTATAACTTTGTTTACAATTATTTATAAATTATTATATTAATAAGTTTGTGTGTGTATATATATATATATATATATATATATATATATATATATATATATATATATATATATATATATATATATATATAAATTTGTGTTTTGGGTTGTAATAGAAGAAATTTCACTGGATGATAAAAAAAAGCATTTAAGTCTTCAAATTTTCGTGTCTAAAAATCTACACCAAGCTATATAATAAACACAATAACCTAAATGAATTATTAATTTCAAAATCATTATTGGTTAATTTCATTTACAAACAAGATGTCAAAGTCAAATAATAGGATGCCTAGTTTTCTGTCCTGCATATTTACATGAATACATGAATGATTTACAAGCCACTGTGTTCTCCAGGGACCTGTTAAATTGGTTAGGCTTTTGAAACTAAGGTCAGGGTGACACCTGGTAATGTGTTTGTGGTGTTAAAGGATTTTTGCAATGATTGTGTTTTGATTTCTCCCCCTTAAGGACTGGCATCAGAAAGAGAAGAAACTGAAGGAAACCGTAGAAGTGTTACAGTCCCAGGTGCAACAGCTCAAGGAAGAAAATCAGGAGCTTCTTGCCCGTTTACAATGCACACACTCCAAAGAAGGTAAAATTACCTGATGGTTAATTAACACATGAAATTAAAACAATAAATTGTTCATTTAATTAAAAATGTAATATCAATTCAACAAACGTATTAATAATAAGTGCTGTCAGATTATTAATCGTGATTAATCGCATCCAAATTAAACGTTTTTGTTTACATAATATATATGTGTACTGTGTATATTTATTAAGTAAATATAAATACACATGCACACAGTATATATTTTGAAAATATTTACATGTATATTCATTTATATATTCATATTCTTATATTTTATGTTATATATAAATATATTTAATATATAAACATAACATCTTTTTCTTAAATATATACCTGCACGTGTTTGTATTTATATATACATCATAACTATACACAGTAAACACATATATTATGTAAACAAAAACCTTCATTTTGGATGTGATTAATCGCGATTAATCGTTTGACAGCGATAGTTTTAATGATATACCATTAGCGACAGATCTTCTCTTTTTTATTGTGACATCTGAGTTTTACAAATTATTGAAAAGGAAAAAAAGTAGGGTGGCACTTGGTTTTGTGCATCTGTTGTTGCAGTTGATTTTAAAAAAGGTCTGAAATTTTATATTACTGACTAAATTGACTAATTCACAGTAAGATATATGCAATACATTTTGGGTAATTTTCTTAAAATACAAATAACACATTTGTCATTACATACATCATCATTAAAAGTTTATTTTTAAGCTCATATTTATCCAAAGTCTTAAATGGTTTTTCCTTGTTGCACCAATTTAATTTACTTTCATTGTTATGTACAGTATAAAGTTAAAAATGTAATTGCTTGTGCTTTAAAAAAATCACGAGATCTCTCAAATAAGATGCTATTTCTATCCATATGTCAGAGAAATACAATTTCTCAGAGCATATAAGCTCAAATTTTCTGAGTTATATTTCAGACTGGATAAAGCCGGGGTTATTCGCTTTCATTTATTACTGTCAGCTCAGTAGTCAGGAATGCTGTTAGTTTTTATCATTCTCATCTTAGAAAACTGTTTGTGTAGACTATTTCAAAATATGATCATACATTTGCTTCCTTTTTCTAGACCGCACACAGCGTCAGGAACGAGAGGTAATGCTCAAGCTGAAGGAAGTGGTGGATAAGCAACGTGATGAGTTGAGAGCGAAAGTGCAGGAGATTTCCAGCATGTCCAAGGAAGTGGAAGCGGTATGGGTCTGATATAACTGTACTGAGTTGCTCAAATGAATCTGAACCATGGGCTATTTTTAGAGAGACAATAAATAATGCACTTAAAATTAAAGCAAAATTATATGTGCAAAAAAACAACAACTTAAAAAAAAACATTATGAAGTGTTTTCTTTCTGAAAATGTTCAAATCTTTTCAATATTTCTTTTATAAAACAGACTGCACTGTCACTCTTCGTCTGACCTAGTTTAGCAACTATCTTTGTTGAATTTGGAACACGGCATCAACAGTGTGTCAATCTGTTTCAAAATATAGTTGCTCATGAATTGCATCAGAGGCATATAGCTGTGGTTGCCTTTTCATGTGTTATGTTTGCCTTGCCTTGGTTTTGAAACTGGCCAGACCGGTACAGTTGCCTGCTGCATAGAGAAATGAACCGAATGAACATTAATTCATAATTTGGTCTTAAGACATAACTTAATAATTTAAGTTCAACCCATTGCACATGTATACATTTATAAATGATTTTCATTGAGTTGATGCGTCTGTTATTTAACATGTTTTTTCAGCTCCAGGAGCAGCAGGAGCGACTAATGAAGATAAACGCAGAGCTCAGACACAAGCAGAACATCATACAGACTCAGCTGAAGAGCGCAGTGGAGAGGAGGGCCGACCTGGAGGCCGACCTGTGCGAGAAACAGAAAGAGATAGAGCGCCTGAACTCACAATTAGAAAGAGCCAGCGTACATACTGCTGCTGAAACGGTTACTCACATTAATATTACACTTATGCTCATTGGTTTTCGTGTATTTCCTAAAGGCATAATCAGGCAGAAGCTTGTATGTTCCTCTTGCCCTAGCACAGGGCCTAATTTCCGCTTTGGTTGGTTGGATGAAGCATATATAGGTCACATTTGCCTTCACTTGAGTGGAAAGGACATGTTTGTGCACAACTCCCCTTCAGCATACAAACATTTTGGGACCAACATTAAATTCCAACATTAAAACCTTGTCAGAATATTTTTAACAGAGATAAATACAATGATCAGAAATAAGCTTTTAGTAATTAATGCAAAATATTAGGTAATTAGGTAGAATTATTTCATATTTAAATATTGTATTAAATCGCGTTTTATATTAATATTAAACATTTTGTTTTGTTTATTATTAAAACATTATTATTTTAACATTTATCTTAATTTAAATGTAATTCTAATTTAATTTATTTTTTAACAGAGATGATTTCAATTCTAAAAATAACTTAAAATATTAAAACAATGTATTAGTTAAAATATTAAGTAATACACTGAACTAAATCTGTATTATTATTTAGAAAAGAAACTGTTTTTTATATTTAAATATTACATCAAATAATTTTTATATTAATATATTCAACTTTTAGTTTTTTTATTTATTCATTATTAAAGCACTATTATTGTAATATTTATCTTCTTTTAAATGTAATTATTATTTAAGTTTAATTAATTTATCTTAACAGATTATTTCAATTTTATTTTAAACGTTTAATTAATATTTATATTAAAATGTTTCATGATTTATTAATCATTTTTAAACTTTAACTTAATTGAAGTTTAAATCTGAATGTTTCTTATGAAATCACTTATTTAGGCAACACTGTGTACCACACTTTTTGTTACTAGTTCAGAGATTTATTATTTTAGCTTGGAAAATGTGCACCATGAACACTGTTAAATGTTACCAAACTGTCTAAACAGATTATCAGCTGTGCCCAAGTCAGACATTTATAGTTTCAACTCATATAATCCACCCTTGCTTCTTTCAGAGCAGTACAGCCATAGACCTCACAGATAAGATGATCATTGATTTGAAGGATCCAAATCGACCGTGTTTTACAAAGCAGGAAGTACGAGACTTGCTTTCTGAAAAGAACGAGTTGAAGGCCAATCTGTTTCTGGTCAAAGAGGAGCTTGCATATTACCAAAGGTGAGACAGTTGTGTTCGTGACACATTCTAACCTTGTCTATTATCACAACATCCTGCCTCAATCTGGACACACATTTCTTTGTTTCATTAGGGAAATCCTGAATGATGAGAGATGCCCAGGGTTCTTACTGGATGCCGTGCGCTCTACCATAAAGAAGCAGAGGACCGTCATAAAGTCTAAAATGCTTGGCATACCCGTTAGTGAATGTAGAATGTGAGTGCAAGCCACAAAGATACCGGTTTATATTTACAGCCCATGTGAATAATGCTGTGTTTAACAGAGATGAGACAGATGGTCCTTTGTTTGAGAGGAGTGGAAATGAAGACAATGACACTGACAGCACTGAGAACAGACCCCATGGCTCACGCATCAGAAAACTGTGAGTTCATTCACACTTAAACACGTTCGTGCTATAGCTCTTTAGTGTTTAAGCATGACAATCTACTTAAGCTACTTCACTGAAAACTGGTCTCAGCAATATTGGGCTATAGGATAAGCTGTCAGTCTTAGAAACAATAAATACATTGTGAGTGTGAAAGATTTAGTTGTTCTTGTAGTTTAAGCAACAGCAGAAATTCCTCTTAGCGCTAATGCAGTTAAAATATGTTGTATAAAAGATGTTGCTGCTAAACTTACACTCAGAAGCAAATCTACCTGATTTTATCCTTAAAATTACTTTCAGTTGTTTAATTTAATGATGACTCATTCTGAATAATGATTCCATAATAAAGAATATTCAGGAATAAATAGAATTTCATTACCTAAATTTTTATTTTTATTTTTTTTTTAGATGTTATCACTTATGTTTACATTTACATTTTTTGGTTTACTTTTTTTTTTCTTTTACTGCTTAAATAGATTTACACATAGACGTTTTTTTAAATGCACATTTTTTGTTTACATTTTTACCACATTTTTGCGTTACATAACAGACATTTTTTTCAGTGAAGTTTGCGGGACAGGTTGGATTGCATAGTCTTCTCAAACTTTCCCTTAAAATGTATGTTGGTAAAAAGAATGAGACTTTTTAAATAAAACGTTTATAGGGCATCCACTCTCTTTTCTGTGTAGTAATTTGTGTTGTATATTTTGCCTCTTGGCAGCACTCATACTATATGTTCTTGGTGAAACCCTAAGCTGATTTTAGAGATCTCTTGATCACATTTCGCTCTTTGGCTTCGTAATCTCAGACTAGCTACTGAACTACTTCCTACAGTACAGAAGAAATCCCCCTCTGTCATTCTTCTATAAGTGATTAAGAGCTCACTTATCTCCTCTGATTCAAATTTTAGATTTGGTTTCCTTACGCCATCCAGTCTTACTTGGAGCTCTGTTTCTCAGCCTTCCGGCCTTCCAACATCCAGCTCCACATGGGAAATCCTTGATCCAGACGAGCAAGGAGACGAGGAGGAGACACAGACCCTCAGCTCCTCTTGAGAACCACCGCAGCTGCCACACATCTTCACCTGGGTTGGAAGAGAGTTCAAAGTTCAAGTTCAAAATGTGTTCTTTATTTGATTTAGGTTTCAAACCGGAGAACGGACGACTCTTGTATTTGCTTATACAAACATAGTATTAATAGTTGTTGCCTAAGCCGACCTTTTTCTCAGTATAAATCATTCAGCACTTGTCTTTTGTTAATTAGCTGATAGCTAGATTTGTGCCTGATGGACGGACACTCAGCGTCACAGATGACCTGAAGATGAGATCAGACTGGGTTAGTCATATCCATATTGTTGTTGTTTTTTGTTTACCATTTAAAAATGTAGGGTCAGGAAGAATTTTTCATGTTTTTGAAAAAATGCTTTTAATCACCAAGGCTGCATTTATTTGGTTAAAAAGCTGTAATTTTACAGTAACTATTTTTAATTTTAATTTATTTTTTAAATGTAATTTTTACCCTGTAAAGCTGACTTTTACTCCAGTCTTCAGTGTCACATGGTCCTTCAGAAATCTCTAATTTCTCCTTATTACCGTTGAAAACGCTTATGCAGCTTTTTTGTGGAAACATTTTTTCAGGATTCTTTGATTAATAGAAATGTAGAAATATTAATTAGAAAAATTAGAAATAGAAAAGATACTACAGCTTTTGATCAATTCAATGCACACTTGCTAAATAAAAGTAATAATTTCTTAGAAAAAGAGAAAGTCTTACCCAAAACAGTATGGCATATACAGTTAAGATTAACTGGTTAATTTTTTTTTCCTCTTTCTCCTATTTTAAGTTTAATATGAAAAGCCAACTGTTAGTAATACATTTTGCTGATTTTCCAACGAGTATAAGCAAAGGTTTTTTGGCACTTTCAAAGTATTGCTGTTTCAAGGCTACATGTAATAAGCTGATTATCAGGAAATTGACTTGGAAGGGATGGGTACAAGGGTTTATAACAATCATTATTGTCATTTCAATTGGTAGCGCGAATGACCGCAGACTGGTGCACTTAAAAACATGGGAATAATCTGCGGTTTTTTGATAATCATAAAAGACCTGGCATTAGATTATAGATGTCTGGATGTAAGCTACAAAGAATTATAGTACCTATTTTTATAGAGAGTATATTTAATATGGATTTTAACCAAAGATACTGACATTGTATTGCCATGATGGTCACACTGACCCTTTGTCACTAGGGGGCATTAGAGTATTTTGTATTCATGTTCTTCCAGTATACTTTCTTATAAAACATTAGCTGTCCTTAAAAAGTGTACATTTTCTATGTATTTTAAGTATATTTAGCATGCTTTTAATATACATATTTTAATATTGTCAGATAACATATGATATTATTAATGTCCAGTTAGTTCTGTGATGTCCATGACTGTCAACCTGATGTTAAAAAAAGCATGTAAACGTACGAAAAAATTTATTGTCTGAAAATGTTGTCATTTTTTATTCACTCTCGTGTTCTTCCAACTTTGTATGATTTTCTTTTGTGGAACAAAAAAAGGAATATATTTTGAAGAATGTTGGGGTGAGAAATTGATGACGACGTTTTTTTTTTTTGGTGAACAACTTTTTTAATGAGCTGGCACTTTGCCCTCTTCAGTGCTATAAGGCTAAATAAAATCCAGAGTTGGTGTCTTGACATTTGTCTGTGTGTGATTTTCTTTTTTTGTATTTTAATATAAAAGGAATTGGTAAGGATGAGGAAATGTTGGCAGTCACATTGACCATTAAAAATACCCAACTCCTCCCACAAAATTCTTGGTTTTGTCTTTAAACAACCATTGGCTTACTGAATCAGAGGAAGTTGACTTTTCTTCCTCAGGAAACTTGCTTGATTTGTGAAGCCCATTTTGCTATAGGGACTGAACTGGATGGTGTCTGTTCTAAAAGTACAGAACTAACCTGTACTGGTGCTGTGGTATCAGAGGGGTCCGGTTTTGGTCGGTCCGGAGGGGATGGACACCTTTCTGACCTCATTTGGACTGATGCTCCTGTGTGTCCAATGCTCAGCTCAGAGACTCTCTCCGACCGGGAAAAACGTATGCTTCAGTGTCAGGTAGCTACTTAAGTATATTTGTTTCAGATAGTTCTCCATAAATTCTTCAGGAAAAATAGAACTAAATTTGTCACCTTTTGGCATTTAGTCATAGTACGTTATTTTTCCATACGGATTTTCGTATTTTCCGACCTCTGAGGGACGACCTAGCCTATGTGATTCACGTAGATCTGAGTTTTCTTCTTCTTCTTCTTCTTCTTCTTCTTCTTCTTCTTTTACATGATGAATGAAATCGTGCAAATGGCCTTTAGCAATAACCAAATAAACTGCGAAAAGACTGTTTTCCTTTCATAGGTCACTTCGATGCTGTGGTGACGTCACCGTATGGGAACACCTATCGGTGTGACGAATGTCTGAAGCCCTATACCATCCAGGCAATCCTATTGGCCAAATAGCGCTTGGCACTGCCCTACGCATGCGTAGGCATCGTATACCTGCGTGCCGCGCGCTATTTCCAGTGTTGTGCCAGTTCATACTTAAAAAGAACTAGCTCAAAGTTCAGTTCACACAGATGATAATGAACTAGTTCATGTTCATAGTTCATTTTTTTTTAAAAAATGAACTACGTTCACATATCTAAAAACGAACTAGTTCACGTTCATTTGTTAAATTCTTTTTAAGATAGGCCACTATCTTACTCAATAGAACCTCTTTACCATCCATTACCAGCTGCAAATCACTGCCACTCCAAAACTAATCAAAATTATTGTACCAATAAACAAGAGACAATTATTATAGCCAGGAGAAAAATAATGTTGAGATAGAGAATATATTTACCAATTAAATAATGTGTAATCATGATATGTAGAAATTGGAAAATACAAGGTGCAGTCAAGGTATACTGTATTTTCAGTGAAACTTTTATTTAGCAAGCATGAAAAAAATTACCCAGGACCCAGAAAAAGTATATTCAGGTTCAAAGGGAAAAGATCAGTCTACTGACAAAAATCCAGCATATTCTGAACGGCAGTAACTATGTAAACCAGACCAAAGTAGTCATGTACTGTAATGTCAAATTAGCTTGGGCTTACCCTGCTCAATGTGCAATACTCAACCAACACATTTTCACACCTTCAAAAAGAAGTAAACATTGAATAAACGATGAAAATGCCATTTACATTCATTTAAAATAAAACATCTTCCTGATTATCCAACAAAATCTTATAATAAAACATCTTCCTGATTATCCAACAAAATCTTCCTGATTATATTTGTCTAAAGAAAATGAACAGCTAGCAGCTGAACAACTTAACTTAAGATGACCTTACCCTGCTCAATGTGAAATACTGGACCAACACATTCTAGCATCCTCAAAAGACAGTAAACAGTGAGTAAACAATGACAATGCCATTTACATTCATTAATATTTTTTTTTCTAACTCTTCCTGACTTATATTTGTCCAAATGAATTGAATAGCTCTGAAAACTGAAAATTATACAGCATATAGCTCTAATAAACAAACATTGCATTCAATTTCAGATGCTGGATTTATCTGTACAAAAAACTTTTTGACATTTTTCCCCTGCGTGGAACGATCGAGGCTAACAGCAATCTCAACAACAACAAGCGCGCAAGTCATGTGTCACAAACATTAAACACTACACAAACAGTCATTTTTTTTTTCATTTAGGCAATTAATTTTAGTGACACAGTAGGTGCCGGATCCAATGTCGGAGGTGACGGAACATGTTCCGGCTTAAATTAAGCCCTGGTAAAACCTGACTTTTCAAATGAGCGTGAACGTGAACTGCACGTGCTGTTCATTCCTGCCAGAGTGAGCGCCGCTCTCGTTCACGTTCATTGTATGAAAAGTGATTCGTTCAGTTCAGCGTTCTGCGAAAATATGAACGCGTTCAGTGAATGTCGTTCATTGAACGCGTTCATGCACAACACTGGCTATTTCACTCAGATTTAATTTCCTCCAGGAAAGCGAATCATCTGTGCACTAAGGAAACCATCTCGCGTTCTCAGCGTTTTTTTCTTCGAGTAGTGTTCAACTCCTCTTCGCGGATGCGATGAGTCAATGAAAGGTAAGAGCCGTATAATGGGTTTATCATGGGGAGGCACTCATGAGAGGTTCGTTTAGCAGCCTCTCTACATGTTCTCTCCGTGATAGCCTACGGCTACAGTTCTGCGCTCTGGAGTGTATTTTCTATAGGTCGCCTCGCGTCTAACCCCCACCGTTACGCTTCTGCGGTCGCCGAGGCGCCGCACGAGATGGTGGTTTGGGGCGATGTGTGCGGCTTGGACTATGAATACAGTGATGCGCTGGAGTTTTTTCCACTTTGCTCGCTCTCCCCCACTCGAGTGTGTTAATCATCAGATTTGCTTTTACAAACTATGTTTGTCCACCGCGGCTTCGGACTGGCCGGCACATGCGTTTCTCTCCCTCCGAGTGGACAGGAGAAACGCGCCTCCCCTTCCTCAGTGAGCTGTTGAATGTGGTTACCCGCGTGGTGGATAAACTATCCCCCCCGTGAGCCGCTACCCTTCTTCACGGACCTCCACCAAGAGGTTTCGAGGTCCTGGAAGCAGCCTTAATCAGCGGCCTTAAGTCTCGTCAAAGGCGTGTCGAGTTGCGTCTAATCTCGGCAAATTTACTACACTTGATGGCGGTTCTCAACGAGAAAGATATTACAACCGGAGGCTGTGAAAAAGCTGCGGGGGCAACAGATTTGGCGCTAAGTGCTACCAAACATACTGCCCGAGCAGTGAACCGTTCTATGATGGGGATGTTAACGGTCGAGCACCACCTTGGCTAATCTCGCCGACATTACAGAAAACCTGAGTTGGACGGCAAAAGCCTCTCGTCCTCAATCCCCTTACAGCAGTTCCTATACTTCGGCTGTTCGTCAGGGACTGTGCCCTCCACTAGAGAGTGCTGTTGGACTGCTAACGCACATCCAACCCTTTCACTGCAGTCCCCACGCTCTTACATTGACTGTCTCACAGCAAAGGCACCTTGAGCATTATTGGATTGAGCTATCACTTGAGCGCCCCCTCAGACACTCTGCACAATCCAGCCATCAGAGTTTGAAGGAAGGCACAAGAGGCTGACAAAGACGGCCAGTTTATGACGGCTCACACAGCTGCCGCATTCTTGCTAGCGGTGTGGCCCGATGTTTATCTTGTTGGATTAAATCCTGCCGTGGATACGCTTCAGGATTAGACACAACGAAACGTAGTGACTTTGACACATGTGCTTTCCTTGCTTACGGACGCTGTGAGCTTTCCGTGCTCGGACGTTAATGCACGTGGGAACGCTGCAGGCGGAGGCTTGGAAGCCACTACGTTTTATGGGCCGCAGGGTAGCGCTTGCCTGGCATTTTCACTATGGGTGTTATGCACAATTCGTCATGGATACACCATTTCATTTCAGAAAGGACCGCCTCTTTGCCGTGGAAATCTTCCCATGGTTTATAACCATATCGTGGTGCTGTGGCAGGAGCATCTCTGCGGGGAATATCGGCTATAAAAGTAGACCCCTCTCAGATGGAGTCAGGTTTTACAGCCGCTATTTTGGTAAAATAAATAAAAGTGACGATTTACGCCGTTTGAATCTTGCACTCAAGATGAGCAAAATCAAGATGTTAACGGTAAAGTCTATTCTGTCTCAGATTCAACCAAACAGTTGGTTGGTCACGATCGATCTGAAGGATGCATATTTTCATATTCAGATCATCAAGAGACACAGGAAGTTCCTCAGATTCGCTTTAGAGGGCAAAGCGTATCAATACTGTGTTCTTCTTTTGGCTTAGCCTTGGCTCATCGAGTATTTTCGAAACGCATGGACGCAGTTCTGGCCCCGTTGCGGCTCCAGGGCGTTCATGTATTGAATTGCCTGGACGATTGGCTGGTGTTAGCACAACCGCAGACTTAAGAACACTCCCATCGGGATCTTGTGCTGAATCATCTAAACAGCCTGGGCTTATGCACGAATTTCTAGAAGAGTGTTTTAATTCCCTCTCAGCGGATAACCTTCTGGGAATAGACTTGGACTCTCGTGCGATGACAGCAAGACTATCTCTCCCGCACACTCAGTCTCTCGCATCATGCGTGCGTCACTTCAAGTGGGTCGCACAGTGACGGTGAGTTTGTGCCTCAGACTTTTAGGTCTAATGGCAGCGGCATCCCCTGTAATCCGTCTGGGCTTACTTCATATGCGCCCTTTTCAGTGGTGGATGACAAGCTGGAACATTTCACCCCGTTGTCTTCCGCATCGGACGATTTCGGTGACACGGAGGTGTGTTATGTCAATAAGACAATGGATGTCAACCGAATTTCTTCTAGCTGGAGTTCGGCTGGGGATTTGTGCTTCCCGAGAGACTTTCACGACGGACGCGTCTTTGACCGGTTGGGGAGCTGTTTGTCAAGGGCGCCCCTTGTTGCCATATAAACAGGTTGGAATTACTGGCGGTTTTTCTAGCTCTCCAGTATTTCTCGAATCTGCTGATCGGCCGTCATGTACTACTCCGGTCAGACAACATAGCGGTTGTGTCGTATCTGAATCATCAAGGAGGATTACACTCTCGCCCCCTGTGCAGGCTGGCGAGAAATATTCTTCTTTGGTCTCAGAACAGATTTCTGTCGATCCGAGCGGTTCATGTCCCCGGACGTTTGAACTTCGGAGCAGATTTGCTATCCAGACAGACTCTGGAGCAGGGCGAATGGAGGTTGCACCCCCAAACAGTGCCTTTTATGGAAAATATTTGGAGAAGCAAGAGTGGACTTATTCGCATGACTACGCATTGCCCGCTGTGGTTCTCCCTATGCCCTCCATCCCGTAGGCTTGGATGCGTTAGCTCACAATTGGCCCAGAACCAGCTTGTATGCTTTTCCCCCGATTCGTCTAATTCCAGCGGTATTATCCAGGATACGGCTGGACAGAGTGGAGCAGCTGCTGCTGGTGGCTCCGTGGTGGCCCACACAACTGTGGTTTGCGGACCTGGTCAGTCTGTTAGCGGGCTCTCCATGGGAGATTCCCCTCAGACAGGACTTACTATCGCAAGCACAGGGATGATTTGGCACCCAAGGCCAGATCTATGGAAGCTGTGGGTGTGGCCTCTGAGCGGAGTGAGTTAATATGTCCCGGTCTTTCTGTTGAAACCACCGAGACTATAATGAATTCTAGGGCAGCTTCTACGAGACGCTTATATGCTTTCAAATGGAAACTGTTTATGACCTGGTATGGAATTCGTAATATGGATCCGGTTTACTGCCCAGTGGCTTCAGTACGGACTTCAAGTGGCTTCAAGGAACCCCTGTGCGAGTTCCTTCATGGGATTTATCCATTGTGTTGCAAGGTCTATCAAGGCATCCGTTTGAGCCCTTTGAAACTATACCGGATAAAATCCTGACTTTAAAGACAGTTCTTCTTGTGGCTTTATCCTCCCTCAAGAGAGTTGGGGATTTACAGACTCTTTCTGTTTCGCCCTCGTGCATGGATTTTGCACCAGGCTCTGTGAAAGTATTGCTGTGACCGAGGTCTAATTATGTCCCTAAGGTCGCTTCGAACCCTTTTCACTTTCAACAAGTAGTCTTGGAGGCCTTACCCCTTGCAGAGGCGGGGTCAGGAGATCTGAGTCTTTGCCCTGTCAGAGCACTGAAGACTTATGTTGATCGAACAGCTCCATGGCGTGAGTCCGACCAGCTTTGTCTGTTAGGACACAAAATAGAGGCCATGCTGTCACAAAGCAGCGCATGTCCCATTTGCTGGTGGAGACTATATCTTTAGCCTATGAGGCGCGCGGACTCGCTTCGCCCTTAGGAGTTAGAGCTCATTCCACGAGAGCAGTGGCTTCATCACAAGCTTTCTCAGTGGTTCTTCTATATATGATGTCTGTGCTGCTGCAAGATGTTCCTCACCGAGCACTATTGTTAAGTTTTACAGTCTGGATGTGAGGATGGCTCCTGGCTCCCGGGTTCTGTCCGCTTGAGCAGATGCTTTCCTTGGATTCCAACTGTCAGGTACGTCAGGCGTTATGGTATAGGGTTCCCATACGGTGACGTCACCGCAGCATCGATGTGACCTATGAAAGGGAACATCTTGGTTACGTATGTAACCACGGTTCCCTGAATAGGGAACGAGATGCTCCGGTCCCGGCCGTTCCATACCTTGATAGCATTTCTTCAGTTCATGAAATCTGAGCAAAATAGCCCGCGGCACGCAGGTATACGATGCGTACGCATGTGTAGGGCGGTGCCAAGCGCTATTTGGCCAATAGGATTGCCGGGATGGTATAGGGCTTCAGACATTCGTCACACCGAGAGGTGTTCCCATACGGTGACGTCACCGCAGCATCTCGTTCCCTATTCAGGGAACCGTGGTTACATACGTAACCGAGATGTTTCTAAACCATTATGGACGGAATGGCTGTACGAGCTCGCCGTCTGCAGGACAGTTCAAAGCATTCAGATGATTCACATCGACAAAAGCAAGCAGAATCAGACTTTTTATAAATGGCGATGAGAATCTGAGATTGCTTTGTGCTGTCATAAAACTCGCAACGGTTGTGATGTAATTATATAATAGGCTCTAGTCTGACGTGCTACACCCCTGCTGTACTGTACAGTACTGTTTTTAGTTTCGATTCACCGTCAGTCCTAGCTGCGCTTTGTTTGAGACGCTTTAATTTGCATTTGAGAACGCAACATTCGTCATTAGAAACGTTTATAAATCTGTTGCGGTTTACAAAGAGAAGTTTCAGTGTCACATAATCCTTCAGAAATTATTCTAATATGCTGATTTGCTGCTCAAGAAACATTTCTCATTATCATCTGTAAAGGCCAACAGAGTAGTTAAGCACTATTTTTATTTTAGCTACGCTATAAGGTTTTATCATTACGGTATCAGACTTTTATTTTGATAACCAAAGAAACCGGAAGTATGGTGACGGAAACGTAACTGGCAAACGGCGCAAAGGACGAAAGGAAAGTCTGAAAAGGTTCACGGTTAAAAACAGTAAAAGGCCACGGAGAAACAGTTAAAACTGCAAGGTTTAGCTTCGGTCAATTGGGGAACAAGGTTGGTATAGTTAATAAGAAATATATTTGAGTTACTTGAAATGTTTATTGTAAAATGTATAATTTGGTAATGCTATCGGATTGAAACTAATGTAATGAGCTGTGTAGCGTTCGAAATGTGATGGTAATGCATGGTTTATTTGTTTGTTACTCAGCTCTTACGTTGGTTGATGACACGGACGGCAATAAAAGTCATTTTAACCATCAGTTCTGGCCTTCTCAATATTGACTGGATGCTACAGTAAGAGCTTGACCATCGCCACGCGCTGCACAACGGGGCCACAAGATCTAACGGCAATACCCGTGACGTCCAGCGGATGGCAGAAGTAGGTCAGAAAATAAAACATTTCAACGAAAAGTGCTCAAAATGGAAGAATCACAGGCTGCTTCAGTAAGTCAAATGGACATAAATGAACAGATCACAAATTTACAACAAGAAATTCAAGATTTAAAAGACTTACTTAAAGACGAAAGTGAGGATAGACAAAGCATTAAAGATTCAATCACATGCAAAGAACAAATCTTAACAGAGCTTCAAGACAAAGCTCAAAGCATGTCAAAGTTGCCAAGACGTTCTGAAAGAGTTAAAGTTCAAACGGAAAGGATGATATCATTCCAAAAGGAAGAAATTAGTAAAAAGGAAAAAAGACTAATAACTCTTTATGAACAATGGAAAACACAGGTACGCGAAACAAGAGAAAGGTTAAAGTTAGATATCACAGACCAGGAGATGTCAGAACTCGCAGATATAACAGAGCAAAAGAAAGATGATATATTGAAGTTATATTCAGGAATAAGAAACCAAATGGCACCATCATCTGACATAAGGAGAAAGATGGATGGATGCGATGTAATAACTCATGACATCGTAAGGATAATTCTGGAAAGATTAAGTGGTGTTGATGAGGATTTTGATGCAGAGCGTGAAAGAACTCGTTTACGTGGACTTTTAGAGCACGACTACGCCCAGTCCATATACGGCTCAACCGCAGCATCAAATCGCAGCCAACGGTCCTCAGCTTCACAGCTCACAGCAAAACGAGCCGACGCAGCAGCAGAGCTAGCTGCAAAGGAGGCTGAATATGAGATCGTACTAGAGAAACAAAGACAACAGGAAAGGATAAAAGCTCTAGAGGAGGAGCACAAGAAACAAATGGCAGCTCAAACATCCGAGTTGGAACGCTTGAAAGCACAGAAGGACGTGAAAGCAGCTCGAGCCAGGTTTGAAGCATATGACAGAGAGTTATCACAGGTGGATGATGTACAGTCAATTAAAGGTGAACAGGTGAGCCCATACGGTGAGCCCATACTTCACACCCAAACAGCCCACACCAGCACTCTCTTTCATTCCTGTGCAAACAGCTCCCCCTAGTGTCACTCAACTAGCTCAAGCAGTGCAGGACAGCATTAAACTGAACAGACTTCCCACGCCAGAACCAACAGTGTTCAGTGGCGAACCAATAAGCTTTATTGAATGGAAATCCACGTTCATATCACTGATTGAACAAAGGGGCATCTCAGCGGCAGACAAGTTGTACTATTTGAAAAGATACGTAACGGGCCCAGCTCGAAAATGCCTTGAAGGGACTTTCTTTAGAAATGATGAGGAGGCTTACAAGGACGCTTGGGACAAACTAAACCAAAGGTACGGCCAGCCATTCGTGATTCAGAAGGCATTTAGAGAAAGGCTATCAAACTGGCCTAAAGTGCAGTCTAGAGATGCTGATGGACTAAGGGCATTTGCAGATTTCATAAATGCATGCATGCTTGCAATGCCTCATGTAAAGGGGCTACAAGTACTCAATGACAGCGAAGAAAACCAAAAACTGTTGCACAAACTACCAGACTGGATAAACGCGAGATGGAACAGGCAGGTAACAAAGACTTTAATGGAGGGCGTTGAGTTTCCAAGTTTTATTGCCTTTGCCTCCTTCCTCTCATTAGAAGCTGAAGTCGCCTGCAACCCAGTCACCTCCGTTCATGCACTTCGCTGCGCTGAAACAAACAGCGACAGAAGGAACACAAAGGAAATCAAAAGAAACAAGGCAAGTGTATTTAACACAAACACAACTGAACAAAGTGATAAAAGGACAATAACAAAAGCACTTAACAGCTCTCCATGCTCGATGTGCCAAGGCACCCATCATCTTCACAAGTGCCCCGACCTCTTCAAAATGTCTCTAGAAAACAGAAAGAAGCATGTGAAAGACAATAGACTTTGTTATGGCTGTCTAAAACAAGGACACAGTGCTAAGGACTGCAAACGCCGCCTCACTTGTGAGACCTGCACAAAGCGACACCCGACATGTCTTCACGATGAAAATTACAGGAACGGTCTGCAAAGAAAAACACGTGCGAGCACAAACTATGCAGCCCAAGGTAGCTCACCTGAAACAGCAACAGCAACAGCCATGTCACTTAATGTTGCCAGATCTGAACAGTCAGTCAGCACCTCAATGATAGTTCCAGTGTGGCTGTCCACTACCACTAACCCACTCAAAGAAAAACTGGTCTATGCGTTATTAGACACACAGAGCGACACTGTATTCATTGATCAGGATGTCACACATGAGCTGCAGGCAGATGTTTGTCCAGTAAAGCTGAAATTAACTACTATGATGGGTAGAAATGCAGTTGTAAGCAGTGGAAAGGTGTCTGATCTCTTAGTGAGAGGCTATAACTCCGCCACAGTCATAAAGCTCCCTACTGCATACACAAAGAATTACATACCTGCTAACAGAGAACACATACCCACATGTGAAACAGCCAAACAGTGGAGTCATTTGCTACCGATCGTAGACGAGGTCCCTCCACTCCTCAGTTGTGAAGTAAGTCTCCTCATAGGTTATACTTGTCCTAGAGCTCTCGCACCCAAACAAGTAATCTTAGGCAAAGAAAATGAGCCCTATGCCATTCACACTGATTTGGGATGGAGTATAGTTGGCAACTCCACACCATGCAGCGAAACCGATTCGGCGAGCAGTCTCTGTCACCGAATCACTGTTAAAGAGATCCCTCCCTCCACTCCAGCTGATGCAATACGTGCTTTGGAGAGAGATTTCAAAGAGACTGACGGGAATGAAAAGACTGTGTCTCAAGAGGACTTAGTATTCCTTCAGAAACTCGAGCATGGCATAACACAAACTGAAAATGGACATTTCGAAATGCCATTACCATTTAAAGAAAGACCACAAATGCCCGATAACAGACAACTCGCTGAAACCAGGCTAAATCAGCTCAAACGCTAATTCATGAAAGATGAAAAATACAAAAGGGACTACATGAAGTACATGAGCGAGGGGATGCCGAAGAGACTGATGATAATGGACTGCCCGGAGAGACATGGTACATACCGCACCACGGAATCTATCATCCAAAGAAACCTGAGAGGTTGCGCGTGGTCTTCGACTGCTCTGCAAAACACAAGGGCACCTGTCTTAATGAGCATTTACTGAACGGTCCTGACATGATCAACAACCTAACTGGTGTGCTTGTGCGCTTCAGACAGCACCAAGTAGCTCTCATGTGCGACATTGAAAAAATGTTCCACCAGTTCCAAGTCAAAGAGAATGATCGCAACTACTTGTGCTTCGTATGGTGGAAAGACGAAGACATGAACAGCCAACCACAAGCATACAGGATGACAGTACACCTCTTTGGCGCCGTTTCATCACCCGGTTGTGCGAACTATGGACTCAAACGTTTAGCCAAAGAGAACAGTTCCACATATCCAGCTGGCTCACGGTTCGTAGCAAGAGACTTCTATGTAGACGACGGAGTCACCAGCGCAGAGACAGTAGAGGATGCTATACGACTGGCAAAGGAAGCACGCGAACTATGTGCAAAAGGTGGACTAAGGTTACATAAATTCGTGTCCAACAACTCTGAAGTCTTAAAAAGCATTCCAGCTTCAGAGCATGCAACAGATACAAGAACAAAGGACTTGACGTTTAATGAAACACAGACAGAAAGAGCACTTGGCATTTATTGGAATGTGGAAAAGGATTGCTTTACATTCAACATCACACTAAAAGACCAACCACCAACCAGGCGTGGCATCTTGTCCACAGTCGCAGCAATATACGACCCTCTTGGCTTCATTGCTCCCTATGTGCTAAAGGGAAAGGGGATTCTCCAAGAAATGTGTCGTCAAGGAACAAACTGGGACGACCCGCTACCTGAGCGTCTTAAGCCACGGTGGGAGTGCTGGAAAGGAGATCTACACAATCTAAAAAAGGTGCAAATCAGCAGATGTTATGTTCCTGCAGATTTTGGAGAAGTGGTAAAAGGAGAAGTACACCACTTTTCTGATGCAAGCACCACAGGGTATGGACAGTGTTCTTATCTCAGACTCATAAACAAAAGGGAAGATGTCCACTGTACCTTCATCATGGGCAAAGCACGCGTCTCTCCAACAAAGGTCAACACGATCCCAAGGTTAGAGCTTACCGCAGCCGCAGTATCAGTCGCTGTAAGTAACATGCTAAGAGAAGAGTTGCTCTATGAAAATGTTGAGGAGTTCTTCTGGACCGACTCAAAGGTCACTCTAGGATACATAAACAATGATGCGAGGCGGTTTCACACGTTTGTTGCTAATAGAGTGCAGAAAATCCGCAACAGTACCTCACCGCAACAATGGTTTTATGTGCCTACCAGTGAAAACCCAGCAGATATGGCATCCAGGGGCACATCTGTAAATGAACTGCTTTCATCTAATTGGCTCACAGGCCCTCACTTCCTGTGGGAAAAGAAAATACAGCTTCCAACAAAAGAGACCATTGTACTTACAGTAGGAGACCCAGAGGTGAGAAAGGTACAGACACTAAGCACAGAAACGGTTGAACATACAAGCCTTAGTGACCGTCTCACAAAGTTCTCTTTCTGGTCCCGTGCAGTCAGCGCAGTCGCACGTCTCAGACGATACGTGCTCAAAGACAAATCAAAGACACTCACAACTGTAACTGAAAGACAAAACACAGAAACGGTGATCATCAAGGACTTACAAAGACAAGCATATCAAAATGAAATAGAGACATTAAGCAAAGGCAAACAACTTCCAAAGAACAACAAAATGTACAACTTGGATGTTCTCTTGGACAAGGACAATGTGCTCAAGGTGGGAGGAAGGCTCCATCACTCATCTCTTCCCAGCTCATTTAAACATCCAACAATCATTCCCAGAGAACATCACGTCACAAAACTGATAATTGCTCACTGCCACGAAAGGGTCAATCATCAGGGAAAAGGGTTCACAATGAATGAGATACGATCCAATGGCTATTGGATTCCAAAGTTGAGTCAAACGGTTGCATCCTACATTCGCCAGTGTGTGTTTTGTCGGAAACAAAGGAGACCTGTGGAAGGACAAAAAATGAGAGACTTACCCACAGAAAGAATTGAACACTCTCCGCCTTTCACATACTGTGGTATGGACGTTTTTGGACCATTCCTGACCAAACAAGCAAGGAAAGAATATAAAAGGTATGGCCTTCTTTTCACATGCTTTTACTCACGTGCAATTCATGTCGAAATGTTAGAAGACCTATCAACGGACACCTTTATAAATGGACTCAGATGCTTTATCGCTCTAAGAGGCTCTGTCAGACAAATAAAATGCGATCAGGGTACTAACTTTGTGGGTGCCAAAAACGAAATGAGTGCAGCACAAGGTGAAATCGACACGGATAAACTGACAACCTTCCTTGCAGAAAAACAATGTGATTTTGTCCTAAACACACCTCATGCTAGTCACGCAGGTGGAGTATGGGAACGGCAGATACGTACGGTGAGAAACGTTCTTAATGCAACATTGGCTCTCACACCAGGTCGACTCACCGACTCTTCAATCAGAACCTTCTTGTATGAAGCAGCTTCTATAGTAAACAGCCGCCCCCTTACAACAGACAGTCTCAACGATCCAAGCAGTTTGGAGCCGCTAACTCCAAATCATCTTGTCACATTGAAAACCTCAACACCTCTGCCTCCCCCAGGACAGTTCGTTAAGGAGGACTTATATGCACAAAAATGATGGCGCCAAGTACAGTACTTGCTCGAACAATTTTGGAGCAGATGGAAAGGGGAGTACTTGCAAAACATAATGGTCAGACAAAGATGGCACAAGCCTAAAAGAAACATGCAAATAGGTGACATAGTAATGGACAAGGATGAAATGCAACCATGATCACAGTGGAAACTTGGTCGAATCTTGGACACTGTAAAAGATACAGATGGACTTGTCAGAAAGGTCAAAATAGGCTTTGCAGACAGAAATCTTACCAAAAGGGGTCAACGTGTGAACAAAATGTCTGTAGTAGAACGCCCAGTACATAAGTTAGTTCTGCTACTAGAAGATTGTGAAAGGTAAATCTACAATGCTTAAGTGTATTGAGATGTTGAAGTTACAGGTGTAACATGTTTACAAGATTATTTCTGTATTCTGGTTAAGTAACTTGAAGAAATTATTTGTGTTTTTATGTGTGTAACAGCAAATAATTTGGTGGGAGTGTAAAGGCCAACAGAGTAGTTAAGCACTATTTTTATTATAGCTACGCTATAAGGTTTTATTATTACGGTATCAGACTTTTATTTTGATAACCAAAGAAACCGGAAGTATGGTGACGGAAACGTAACTGGCAAACGGCGCAAAGGACGAAAGGAAAGTCTGAAAAGGTTCACGGTTAAAAACAGTAAAAGGCCACGGAGAAACAGTTAAAACTGCAAGGTTTAGCTTCGGTCAATTGGGGAACAAGATTGGTATAGTTAATAAGAAATATATTTGAGTTACTTGAAATGTTTATTGTAAAATGTATAATTTGGTAATGCTATCGGATTGAAACTAATGTAATGAGCTGTGTAGCGTTCGAAATGTGATGGTAATGCATGGTTTATTTGTTTGTTACTCAGCTCTTACGTTGGTTGATGACACGGACGGCAATAAAAGTCATTTTAACCATCAGTTCTGGCCTTCTCAATATTGACTGGATGCTACATCATCAATGTTAAAAACAGGTTTGCTGCTTAATATAATATAATATAATAAGATTTAAAAAAGAGAGACATTAATAATTTTATTCATTATGCATGAAAGTGCTAAAAAAGTGAGTGAAGACATTTAAAATGACTTCTATTTAATAAATGCATTAACAAATGTAATAAATATATTTTATAAATGCAAAAAAAAATGGTGTTCAGTAAACTTAATCTAAACAACATTCTGAAAATAAAGCGTATCATCATTTCCACACAAAATATGAAGCAGAAAAATGTTCCTGATTCCTGAAAATGATTTCTAAAAGATCATATGAAACTGACAACTGGAGTAATGAATGAAAATTCTGCTTTGCATCACAGGAATGAGTATGTTTTATAATATATTAAAATTGAAATGTTTTTTATTTTTTTTTACTTTGTGATAAAAAAAATAATTCAGCCTTGATGAGCAGAATATATATATTTCAAAATCATTAATAATTGTAATGTTTCCAAACTTTTGGCAGGTACTTTAATAATAATAAAAATTTTATTAATATTTTTTACAGTGTGTATTCAATTATACGGTTATCATGATTATTAAATGCTGCTTTTTTTACAGGACAATAGTATGTATTATTACAATATAAGATATGTATTTTAATGTGCTAAAATATATATTATTTAATAATAAGTGCTGGGGGCGTGGCTTGTGGGCGTGATTTGGGGTGTGGTCAGATTTTCCTGCTTTTTTTTTTGTCTCTAGCTGATCACATGCCTGAATGTGGATTACATAACCAAAATCATTTTAGAGTCTTAAAGGAATTTGACATTAAATGTTTTGAGGTCATCTTGAGATACTGTCAAGACATCTTTTGAAACTCTATGGTATTTGTCAGGACAAAACAAGACAAAAAGTATGAGACCTTTTTACTAAATTGTTTTTCACTCATTTCAGTCAAGGAGAAACAATTGGGATATTTAAGAGATGCTATTTGCGATTTGTCTTTTCTATGTGGTTTCTTAAATTATAAAATGTTGTCTTTTCGCTCTATAAACGTTTTATTTATTATGTCAACACAGATTCAATACATTCTATACTGTCTCCTATATTTTCTCAATAGGGATTATTCTACCATATGTTGTTCTGGATGGGGCCAGAACGGTGACGAATGCACTGTTGGTGAGTATTGATGCTATCTGTTGATGTACTTTAATAAAAAAATGGCACATTGTTGTTTTATTGATGACACAAAAGGCTTGCTTCCAGTGGGCCTGTAGATGTCAGCAGTTTTAAGCTGGGGTTTCATGTACTGTTGTGTGTGAAGTGTCTTTTTGTTTTCCCAGCCCTCTGTGAGGGAGAAAGGGCCTGTCTGCAGGATGAAGTGTGTGTTTATCCTGGACTTTGTCGATGTAAACCTGGGTTTTATGGGTACAAGTGCAAAACACGTGAGTAATATTGTTTGGACTTTGGGTTTCTGGTTTCAGGACTGTACAACTGTGTCTGGCCTTGAGGTTAGACATCCAAACAATAGTGTACTAGCAAGCCTGATATTGCTTTCTATAAACAATAATTATTATTCAGTAACTTACATTTTAAATACAATTATGCCAGTTACTTTGTCACTTTTTCCTCAGGTGAACAAAATAGTTACAAACAAATCCAAAGCAGAATCAGATCAAAAAGCTTTCCGAAACTTTGAATACATTTCTTTCCAACTGATTCATTGTTTCGATTAGAAAAGCGGAAAACACACAGACTTGCAGAACCTGCTGGTCAAAACTGCACAAATGTACAGAAAATTCATTGCCAAAACAATTGCAAATGTTTTCATAAAAGAACAATCTATTAAATGTCTATGAATAATTAAATATTTAAGTATTAAATATGAAGTTTCTGTAAAATGTGTGTTCTTTTATTAATAAGTGGTGCTTTGTGTGTTACTGCTTGGCAAACCAGGGCAATTAGAATCAATTAAATATACACTTACCTAAAGGATTATTAGGAACACCTGTTCAATTTCTCATTAATGCAATTATCTAATCAACCAATCACATGGCAGTTGCTTCAATGCATTTAGGGGTGTGGTCCTGGTCAAGACAATCTCCTGAACTGAATGTCAGAATGGGAAAGAAAGGTGATTTAAGCAACTTTGAGCGTGACATGGTTGTTGTTGCCAGACGGACTGGTCTGAGTATTTCACAATCTGCTCAGTTACTGGGATTTTCACGCACAACCATTTCTAGGGTTCACAAATAATGGTGTGAAAAGGGAAAAACATCCAGTATGTGGCAGTCCTGTGGGCGAAAATGCCTTGTTGATGCTAGAGGTCAGAGGAGTGATTCAAGCTGATAGAAAAGCAACTTTCCTACAAATAGGAAAAAGAGGCTACAATTTGCACGAGCTCACCAAAATTGGACAGTTGAAGACTGGAAAAATGTTGCCTGGTCTGATGAGTCTCAATTTCCGTTGAGACATTCAGATGGTAGAGTCAGAATTTGGCGTAAACAGAATGAGAACATGGATCCATCATGCCTTATTACCACTGTGCAGGCTGGTGGTGGTGGTGTAATGGTGTGGGGGATGTTTTCTTGGCACACTTTAGGCCCCTTAGTGCCAATTGGGCATCATTTAAATGCCACTGCCTACCTGAGCATTGTTTCTGACCACATCCATCTCTTTATGACCACCATGTACCCATCCTCTAGTGGCTACTTCAAGCAGGATAATGCACCATGTCACAAAGCTCGAAACATAATATGGTTTCTTGAACATGACATTGAGTTCACTGTACTAAAATGGCTCCCACAGTCACCAGATCTCAACCCAATAGAGCATCTTTGGGATGTGGTGGAACGGGAGCTTCGTGCCCTGGATGTGCATCCCACAAATCTCCATCAACTGCAAGATGCTTTCCTATCAATATGGGCCAACATTTCTAAAGAATGCTTTCAGCACCTTGTTGAATCAATGCCACGTAGAATTAAGGCAGTTCTGAGGGCGAAAGGGGGTCAAACACAGTATTAGTATGGTGTTCCTAATAATCCTTTAGGTGAGTGTAATTCTTTCATTTTGTACATGCATTAAGTATTAAAATTCATTGAATGAATTAAAAATGAACCTAAATTATAAAACTAACATGAGATCACTTAAAATCATTAACGATTAGACATTCAGTCACAAGATAAACGATGGTTGCCTCATTTATTAAAATCACATGATTTAGCAAGAGAAAAGCAGCAAACTGATTCAAGAATATCAGTTTATATGCATATCTATTATGGATCTGAATTTTTTTTATTCTTTACAGCTTGTCCTCCTGAATTTTGGGGGCCGGATTGTCGAGAGCTCTGTCCCTGTCACCCTCATGGGCTCTGTGACCCAGTCACTGGTGAGTGCTCATGCCTACCCAACCGCTGGGGCAACCTGTGCCAAAACAGCTGCAAATGTGGACACCATGGAAAATGTGACCCTGTCTATGGCAACTGCACCTGTGGGGAAGGCTGGTGGATGTCCACTTGCTCTAAACCCTGTCAGTGCCACCTTGCAACCTCCACTTGTGATCAAGCCACGGGGCGCTGTCTGTGTGCCAAAGGCTATTGGGGCCAAAAGTGCAGACTGCAATGCAACTGCTATGTGTCCCCTTGCCAGCAGCGCACAGGGGCCTGTCAGTGCCACCATGGCTGGTGGGGCCCGTCCTGTGATCGCCGTTGCATTTGTAATTTTAGCCATGCTGACTGTGACACGCGAACTGGCACCTGTCTGTGCTACCCAGGTTACAAAGAGCCTTTTTGCAATGAGCCTTGTGACAGTGGAAAGTATGGTGAAGGTTGTAGGAGAAGGTTAGTAAAAATTGGAAATTAAAGAATTAGTTTGTGTTGATTATTATTTTATTCAGAAAGAGTGCATTAAATGGATCCAGGTTTGATGCATTTGATTGAGGAAAGACAATAATGTTGTTATAAAATATTTCAATTTAAATAAATGCTGTTCTTTTGAACTTTCTATTCATCAATGAATCCATCATGAAAACAAATGTATCACAGTTTTCACAAAATTATTATACACCAAAAGTGTTTTCAACATTGATAATAATAAGAAATGTTTAACACTGATATGAAAGTATTAGAGATTAAAGCATGCAATTTTGTTAATTTGAGCATTTCTACATTATTTAAAGTTTTCTTTTAAATTGCTGTTTAATTATTCAGCAAAAGTAAACATTACTTTTTTAGTTCCTCCATGATTTCTGTTCTTATATCTGTGTGTGTGCATGTAGCTGTGGACACTGTGAAGGAGGCAGGTCTTGCTCTAAACAGGACGGCCTGTGTGATGCCTGTGCACCAGGGTGGAATGGCACTCGCTGTGACCAGCCGTGTCCTGAAGGTTATTATGGCCATCTCTGCCAAGAGGTTTGTCCGCGTTGCAGAAACATGGACCCTTGTGACACAGAAACTGGAGCGTGCTTACACTGTGATCCTGGTTGGACTGGACTGAGGTACAGATTTATTGGGATTCAGTTCTGAAAGGAAACACCCTATTGTCTAAGATACCATGGCAAACTGCAAAGGTCTAAAAAGACAGTTAAGAATGGCTGCACTTAAAGGTGTGGTAAGTGATTTCTGGTTGCCAATGTTATTTCAAATCACCGAAACAATCATGCCCCTTCCCCAAAAGGGTCTTGCTCATATTTTGATAGCTCCGCCCCACTCATACATACACAACCCAGGCAACAATTATGACACATGACCATATTCAAGCAAAAGCTAGCATATATTAGTTCTGTGGAACAAACCAAAACCAATGTTACTCACCTATCGAGAAGAAACAAATCAACCTCTGCATCCGATCGCAGGCCCTCCCGCTCCTTGAGTTCTCTCCAGCACTGGAAAGCTGATCTGATATTTACACGGGTCCTACTTCTTGCCTAATCATAAGCCTTCTTTTGTTCCGCAGATGTTTTGCACTTTTATTTTTTATCCGCCATCTCTATCTTTCTGTCGTCGCTCGGCTAATGTCTGTCCTGTGCACCGAGTGCTCTCTCATCACCATCATGAGTAGACACGCCCCTTATTACTGATTGGTTACAAGTTTGTTTTTTTACTCAGCTGACTCAGTTTTCTAAAGCATTTTTGAATAAACACATACCCCACCTTTAATCATATTAGATGATAGACCTTTGACCTACGATCTGAAAAGTGTTGTCTGATTCACAAATCAAATTACTCATATAAGCTAGTTCTTTTAAAGGAAACAACAACATACAGTATGACTCACAAATAAATGACTTTAAATTAGTTGATTCTTTTTATTGAATCAAAAAATACAAATAACCAATGTAGTCTGATTCATGAATGAATGACTCTTTTGAACTGGTTCAAAAATACAGTGCAACTAGTGTCCCATTCACAAATAAATGACTCTAATAAGCCAGTCTGAAACACTGCACGGCATAATTTACAGCATTAGAGAGAGTATATCTTTCATATTTAAGGAAAACTGACATCTGAAAATTTCCCAAATTAATAGGAACTGAATCATGACACTCTCTTGAGTCAAATTGAGCTCTTGTGAATCAGAACTGAACTAAATGAGAAAATATGCAAACACAATTTAACAATTTAAAGTTTAACAAACATTATCTACAGCAATGAAATTCATTTCAAGTGTGACTTAAGTGTCCATTTTTCGGCAAGTGTACATATTATATATTTTTTTCTTGTGTGTGTATAATCGAATCTTCTACATGCTAAGATACCTTAGATTTTCAGATCTTTTAGTTGACTATTTTGGGCTTCTCCTTCTCTACAGATGTGACAAACCCTGCACTGATGGTACATATGGAGATGGCTGTCATTTCCTGTGTAAAACCTGCCATCACGGCCACTGTGACCCTGTGACAGGAAGTTGCATTTGTCTTCCTGGCTTCCAGGGTGAGAGGTGAGGGTACAGTGGTATTTATAGGTTGTTTTAACCTTGGTGTAAGAGTCAAATAAGTCTCCCTCACTTTTCAATCTCTGTTGTAGCTGTAACAGCACATGTCCTCCTAACCTCTATGGCATCAACTGCTCCGCCACATGTCACTGTGGGAAGATTCATGCCTGTCATCCAGCCACAGGGGCTTGTCCAAACAGTATGTCCAGACACTACAAATGATTTTCACGGCTGGCATCCGCATCCCCTCTTATCTGTTTTTTTTTTTTTTGGTTTGTCTGCTAGGTAGCATGGCAGGTCTCTTAGCAGGGCTTTTGATTCCCTTGTGCATTTTAATACTTGCCTTGTTGTTCTGCTGCTGCTGCTGTTGCTGTTGTGGGCGGCCTGTCGAAGAGAAGGATGGGTATGAATTTGTTATTTGAAAGCTGATATAAAAATTATTATTATTTATCAAACAATAAGAAAATCTTCTGCTAAATCTGACCTCTAGAGTGGCGGTTGGAGATGGCAGTCCTGCGGTTCGCATGAAGCATCATGTTTATACTGTGCTGGCCAACATGGGTTCAGCAATGCCGTTCATTACTCTTTGGTCATCTAATTTGCCTAGGGTTACAGGTAATGTGCGGTTTCCACTTGCAGCCTGCATTTTGGTTTATATAAGTAGACTTTTAATGTTCTACGTTGTGTTTTTAGTCTCTCATCATGATCCTGAGCTCACATTTAACCACAGCTTCATTGAGCAGCCATCGTCCGGCTGGGTGATTGATTCATTTGAAACTGATGATGAAGGAGAGGCCATCTACTGTGAACCACCCAGGGAAGGTACAACATTATATTTCTAGTTTCAAACTCTTTCGGAGTTGTTTATATCCTGTAGTTAGGGCAGCAGCTAGAGTTTTGCTTTGGCTGTTCTATTTAGTTCATATTGTAAGCTGTGATATTTAATGTCATATTTTATTATAGGTTACATTTACTATATTAATAAATATAATATGAAAGAACACCAAGACTTTAAAGTTAAATGTAATTTGCACCAGACTACTGTTTGAAGGTTTTGGGTCAGTAAGATGTTTTTGAAAAAAGTCTTTTATACTCACCAAGGCTGTATTTATAAAAATATAAATAAATTTGCTGGAAAAAAACATACATTTGCGCCATATTCAACAGCAATATACTGATTCTTATTAAACGTGCTTCTCCTCACACAGATGTTCTTACTGTGGCCAGTGGAGAGCTTCAGGAGCTGAGCTCTAAGTGTAACTTCTTCCCTGGCCCATCAACCTTTAGCAGTGACGACATGTCACAGGATTTTGGTATCTCCAGCATTACCAAATCCAAACGCCCTTCAGTCTCTTTCGCAGAGGGCACAAAGTTCAGTTCTAAAGAGCACCGTAGCTCGACTCAAGACCTGCCAGGAACAAGTCGGAAAACCAAGGCCTGGGGCGTACTGATGATCTCTGCCCTGCAAGGAGGACAGGGAAACCACAGTGAAAAAGAAACAGAAAAAGGAGAGAAAAACAACGAGGAGACCATATCCTCTGAGGAGCAAGCAGCTGCATCTGAAACAACACAAACTGACTCGGAAAGAGACAGTCCTGGCCTCTTAAGAACTCTGCTTACTATGCCCAGTGGGAGACGACGTACACTTTCCAATACCAGGAACAATGCCCAACCATCTGTTAGCGGCCAGGATTCAGATTCAGAGAAGTTAACAACTTTATATGTAACTGTGGGTAAGACCCAAAAGATGGCTAAGCAAGAGCCCCCCTCAGAAGGGTCTGTTCAGCCCAAAGGAACGGGGCAGGCGATCGCCAAGCCACCGCGGAGGAAACTGGGAGCACAGGCCAGTGCGTGGAAGCAAACTACAGGGTCAAACCAGTCAGAGGTGGTCATGAGGAAACCTAGCCGCAGGAAGCACAATTTCCTCAGCTCTCCCTGCACAGCAGGGGCAACAGACTTTCCTCAGGAGAACTGCACCCCCAAGAGGCCATTATCCTTCAATTTAAAAAGTGTTCCAGAGAGCGATACACTCCATAGTTTGGTGGAACAAGACACTGGAGAAGTTTGTGAGAAAGACATCCTGACAGAGCACGCTTACGAGACTGAGGCTCTGTCTGATTCGGTCTCCACATCTTCAGAGATTATTATTAATGAAATAGTTGTGGACCAAGCAGAAAATTAGCAAAATTATGAGAAAGTTTATGTAAAGCATTCATAATATTCCTGAATCTTAAAGTTTACTATTTAAACGGCAATAGGTTTTGTTTTTAGTACTGTATGTAGGTTTTGTATAAACTGCATAAACATATATTATCTACATAGAAAATGTTTTTTTGTATATTCCCTATAATAGTTTATATTAAAACGTTACTTGACCTTTTTTTTTTTTTAAGTATTTTATCAATATGTTTCCCTCATAACTAAGTAACTGATTTAAAAGTTTAAGGTCAGTAAGATTTAATTCTTCTATTCTTCTATTTTAAATTAATACTATTATTCAGCAAGGATGCACGAATTTAAGCAAATGGTTTATTTATTTTTTTATAAATGCTGTTCTTTTGAACTATTGATCAAGAATCCTGAAAAAATATATCAAGGTTTCCACAAAAATATTAAGCAATACAACTATCTTCAATATGGATAATAATAAGAAATATTTCTTAAGCAGCAATTCGGGATATTAGAATGATTTCTGAAGGATCATGTGACACTGAAGACTGGAGTAACAATACTGAAAATTCGTCTTTACCATTACATGCCTAAACCACATTTTAAAATATATTAAAAAAGAAAAAGTTATTATAATTTTTAATATTTTACTGTTTTTTTACTTTATTTTGATAAAGTAAATGCAGAATTAGTGAGACAGAGAGACATCTTTTAAAAGCATTCTTACCAACCTCAAACCTTTGAACAGTAGTGTAGATCAGTAGTGTAGATTGAAAAAAATAGAATTGTCTTAAAGGGTTAGTAATTGCATGTCTTGGTTTTTGACATCTTTTTCTCTATGCACAATAAATAAGGATTAGTCCTTACATGCATCACTACAACGAAGTTGTTCTTGCCAGCATGACACTGTGTGATTACTTGTGTGATGTAAATGAATTCAATGCCTGATATTGGCAGTCAGCTCAGTGTTTTCTTTGGTAAAAGCAAGAAAACAATAATAAATGGAAGAATTGTGCCAAAACAGACTGGAAATGTAAATGGCATTGGTTATTTGCAGTAAATGACAAGAAAAAAATGTCAAGAAACCCTTTCACTGTGTTAAAAAGGATGTTAATACCCTTAAGAGGACTTTCAAAGGTATAACCTAATAAAAATATGTATACATTGCAATAATTACCGATACATCAAAAAACCTTGCTGCAAGGATTGCAAAACTGTTTCTCATTAAAAGCTGTTGCAAATGTCATAGCAACTTTAGGCTTTTGTAAGCATCAGTAAAAAATTTTTTTATCCCTCTCATGCAATTACTCTATAAAAATCAGAGTATCATTTTATAATAATAATGTTTATTTGAGATGTTTAAGACTGTAAAATGCATGGTGGCCATTGAGAATAATTAATCAACACAACAATTAGGGAGCAGTTTAATCTCTAGGGGAGGAGAACATTATGAATGTCATTCTTTTTGTGGAGAGATTGTAAAGGGGTCTACTGATCACACGTCTCATTGACCGTACAAATGCAGCTTAATTTTCTTGTATGATAAATACTATTACATGTAATTTACAGGTGGATTTATCTCTTTTCTGCTTCTGGTTTGTCTTTGCAGCCAAGCCAGTATTTTCCAATAGGTCTTGGATATGGAGGGTTTGCATAGTCAACCCGCTTCGTTCGAAGATTCACTCTGTAGTACATATCTGTAAAGAAAAAGTTTGAATCTGAATATCTAAATATAATAATCATGTTGATTTCAGTTCCTCCTTTGAAATATATAATTTCTGTCATGACAATTCTCTGTGAGTTTTAATGTTTAAAGTAATAAACATTCAGTGTAAATGTGATTGGTCTTGGCGGAATTGATCTGCTATGCTGCTGCAGCAGAGCAATTACCAATACTTGCTACTAACACATCCTCAACATTCTGCTGTGAGCATATAAGAAATACTGCTGCTGCATATATAGCACATACGAAATAACCCCCATATATGACATACACTAAATCACCCTGTAACATATCTATACAGGTGGAGCTGGGGAAGGTGGAGGGTTTCTGAAGCACGCTGAAACTGCAACAGCAAGCACTAACTGAGTATCTGAATGTTGAGCAGCAAGCTCATTGGCAGCTGATATGAAATAAAACCAATCAGCTGCACCATTTGAAGGATGTAATAGTATCAGATTGAGTTAAAACCTATCGACCTGTGCCATCTAGAGTTTCATGACAGAACTTGGGATATGAATATTAAATTATCATGTTGATTTCAGTTCCTCCTTTGAATAATATAATATAATATAATAATCATGTCATATAAGTACCTCCTTTGAAGAAGTAGACGCTCTGTAAAGGCTGACTCCTGTGCAGTATGTCATAGGCGATGTCTTCAGAAGGTCTGTACCTGTAGTCATAATCATAGTCATTTTGTCTATGATAATAGTCTCCTCGTCTGTCCTGGTCTCGCCACCTGTCCTGCCCAAACCTCTGAGCAAACTCCTGTCCAATGCTGATCCCCCTCTCTGCCATAGTCTCCCAATATGGTGACCTATTCTGTCTGCGCCTAGAGCCCCGTTGCTGGTCCCACTCCTGCCCATAACGTTGGTTCCACTGCTGCCCATACTGTTGGTTCCACTGCTGCCCATACCGTTGGCCCCACTGCTGGTCCCAATCCTGCCGATTTCTGTCCTGACGCCTTCTGCTGGGCCATCTCGGAGTGATGTAGAATCTGCCGGCTAGTACAGCATCCACGGGAGATTTGATTCCAACCCAGTCTTTGTTGATGAAGTGATGGCCACCATGATGACTGTGAGCTGGAAGAACGTAGTTAAAAGCTGAGTTATGGAAGCTGTCTAAGGTTCAATTTATTTAGGTAACTTCCTTTAAAATAATATTACCTCCACCAAAGAGCTGGTTGAAGTGCTCAACCCATCGGTCATAGTAAATATTAGTGTATCTGCGGAAGAGTGCTGAGGGAGATCTCAGTGACATCTGAACGCACTCCTCATGGGATGGCTGGTGCTTGAACTCATACTGGTAATACTGGTCTCCTAGAAAAGAAGGAACATGCTTTGTTTAGTAAAGGTAAATGAACTTGTCAGTAAATCCAGATGGATTCTTTAGGTTAAGCACAAACCTTTAAAAAAATAAACCTTCTCTTTGCCATGATGGCTGTGAGCAGGAATGGCAAAGGCAGCATCCAGATGGTCTGGTATCTTCTCAAATCCCACAGATATTTCTCGTGGGAAATCTTCATCTAGTACTCCATCTTCAAACCTCCAGTATTTTTTACCCTTGGAATAATAAAACATATTGTCATTTACAATCATTCATTGAAACAGATTGAATAATTCTGATTAATTAAATTAATTTAATTAATTCAAATATATTGTGACTATTTATTATACTGTAAATAACATAGGGAATCATTACATACTGTATGCTAGAAATTCGAAATGGTTTCTATTATAATAGATATAAATGTGAGGTCATCCATACTTTGAAGATGTATGTCTTTCCTTGGCAGTTTATGCGAGTGAAGGCAGCATCTATTGGACCTTTTATTCCCCAGGTGTCTTCAATGAGCTTTGGGTACCCGGGTAATACTAATTTCTCATCAAGCTCAAAAAAATATTGTCCTCGTAGACAAACATATCACATATTAAATTAGAAACACAATGTGTAAAAAAGAATAAATAAATACAGAAAGAACTATAAGAAGAAGAACAAATAATTATCTGTCATAACAGTACATTTTAAAACATTTTATTGATTATTTGTTTAATGTTTTATTTTCCTTTGACCTACTTTCCAGGGTTATTATGGTTAACTAAAACTAAAGCCATAAATTATATTTGTTACTAATAATAAAATAAACCTTAACAGCAATATTTTTAATTTTCATTTAACTGATGTACTAAATTAGTAAAACTGAAATACAAAGCAATACAACTATACACAGTAGACATGTAAAAAATAAAACTAATAAAATGACAAAAACACAATAAAATCAAAACTTTAACTAAGATTAAAAAGAAAAATAATACCTAAATCAAAATATTAATAACAAATCTCAATAATTAAATGCTGCTCCCTAGCCATTTTATTTTATATTTTCAAAACATTTGCTATTAATAAATACATTGTATGTACATTTTTATATTACTGTCAAAAAATTATCCTAAAAGAAATTGAAAATAATTTTGTATAATATTCACATTTTTGTTCTTCTTTGCTGTAAGGCACTTACCTCTGAATGCGTATACAGAGCCATTTTTGAGCTGCATGAAGGAATCAAAGGGTCTGCCACTGCAGACTTCAGCGTCAGGGTCTTTGGCTTTTGTTGGTGTGGGTTCAGCAGTTGAGGTTGTGCGTGGAGTAGTGGCTGGATTATTAATGCTGGCGGCTAATCTAAATTGTGTATTTGGAGTGGCAGCAGTGACAATCTCCGGTGTTGGGTTATCACTTAACGTCAAATCCATGATTTGTGGAGCTGGTGTTAATAAGCTGAATATTTCCGCAAAGGTCGCTGGAGATGGGGTAAAAATTTTGTGCTGTGATCTGGATCTGTTTGGCGCCTCTGTGCTGTTTGCTTCCTCATCATAATCATCCTCAGGGTAAGAAGGAAAGGTGTCTCCACGAGCTGCAACAAGAACAGTTTCTCATCCACGTTTAGTTTTGATTTGTTTAAATTGAGTTTAAAAAACCAAACCGGTAAACTTACACCTAATACGACATAAGGATTCATAGTCTTTGCAACAGCTCTTGTAGTATGTGCACATAGAGTCACACTGGCAGCTCTGGGTGGCATCAAAACCATTTTCACAGCGTTCAATACACGACTCTTAATAGAAAAAAAACAGCACAGTTCCAAGATAACAGAGAGACTATATGTCCAAAATATTACTAGAAAGTAAGTATTCTTACCTTCAGTGGCATATGTGAAGGAAATCAGTCCTAGCAGCAGAAAAAGCCTCATCCTAGCGTCTCACAGTGAATGCAACTGAAGAACTGAGACCATCAGGACTACAGGAATCAATAGACTCAGAGGTCACTCATCCACTTTTGTTTACTTGAACTTATTTGCAATATGCTGTCATCTTTGTTTAACTGTAATCATTAAAACAAGACGAATTGTTTTGCAATCTGATAATATAAATTTGAAAAATTTGTTTTATGAGCACTACTTTATGTAACTTTTTTTTATTTAAGTTTATTAGTATTAGTTTTTTTTTTTTGGTGGTGGTGGGTTAGACTACACTATTTTTTGAGTGATCAATATAAAGGTAGCCTATAGAAATAAATAATGGTTGTTTCAAAATGTCAGATATAGTCTGTTTAACAAAGTCCACTATGATGTCCTTTACTAAACTAATATGGGAGTGTATTGCTTAAACTTAACCCTTTTGAACTCTGTGAAAAGTGAATGATTAATAGATCCATAAACACCATTCTGTTACTTGTCAGCGTCCACACACAGACAACACCTTACACAACTGCTTACAAATATTCGTTGTAGCCTATACATGAATAAGTCAAGCTGGGAGATTTCAAAATGTAAATTTGTAAATCCTAGTTTAGCGTTATTATTTGCACAGCCTATTTCTTGCTTACTTGTTTCTTTCGAACACGCAAAAAAAAAAAAAAAAAACCTGATTGTAGCCTACTTGCCTGTTTCGTCATGTAAATCGTTGAATAATAATACAAAAAACGCTGTCTTATTCTCTCATGTGACCGTGTAACGTTACCTTTGGATAATTCCTTTATTCGGATTATTCATTTAGTTATTTTTGTGATCTATATATTACCAATAAAATTATGATTCATGTTATTGATTTACATGCAGCTTATTATTTAAATATTTTTATTTAAGCGTTTTTAGTCTGGACTTCTTAAATCTGTCACTTAAATAACCCAAGACAGCGCCGTGCTGTATGGGAATGTAACTGCGCGCTCAAATTTAGGACAGCGCGTGCACAGCAGATCTGCGTCTGAGAGGACCGAACGTTACTTCGAAGTGAGACATGTTTTAATTTCACAACTGTTGTTCAATACTTGTGAAAATGTAATTTAAAATGAAATGTTTACTTATGTCGTCTGACAGCAGTAACAACGCTTTTTTTCAGGGGCTTTTTTCATCTGACAGGAAATTTAGTTTTATCAGGTAAGACTCCTTACTTCTTAACAAATAAAACGTCTTTTGCGAAAATACATTTGTATAAAGTACATGAAAAGGTTGTTTTAGGTTTAATTTAATTTAATTTAATTATTTTAAGGTACACAGCACTGGTGGCGGTTGGAATAACCATAGCAACAATGTTGCCTGAAGAAGACAAAGGCCCGGCTCTCCAGTACGTCAATTGAGAGTACTGTAACAATCTCATTCCTAATGTCTTTATCTGAAGTGTTTTTTATAATATTTATGCTTCTGTAATTATTTAATATGTCTTGATCCATGCGCGATATATTTATGTTTTAAGTAACTTATGTTCTAAATAACCAAGTTAAGCGTCTGGAAAACACTTTGTTGTTGATTTGAATGTACATGTTCATGTAAGTTACTGCATGTCCGCCCAAAGAATATAAAATAAAAAAAAATAAAAAATTAACTGGTTACCAACCATTGTTTTAATACAAATAAATAAATAAATAAAACAAAAAATAAAACACACAAACACACACACACACACACACATACATACAAACTAATGGTTTATAATGGTAAGCCTATGACATGACTTGTCTTAAAGGGGTCATATGATGCGATTTCATGTTTTCCTTTCTCTTTGGAATGTTACAAGCTGATTGTGCATAGATGAGATCCCTGAAGCTAAGCTGTCTTAGCTGGCTTGTGTACTGCAAACACATACAAGCTTCATCACCGTGTCTGTCACGTGACTCTGTTCCCCTTTCTGGCTTGAACTGATGCTAAAACTAAGGACATTATTGCATTTATTTTGAAAGATGAAGCTCATGATTATGGAAAGGGGCATTACATTTCTGACGAGTGCTTGTGGTGTTCGGCCAATCACAATGCACTTGGTCAGTTAGCCAATCAGAGCAGACTGCGCTTGTAAGAAGGAGGGACTTTGTAGAAAACTATTTGAGAGAGGTGGGGCACAGAGGACCTACAATAATGTACAGTATTTGAAAAAAGCTTGAAAAAGCTTGTCAACATATTCTGTTACACCAAATACACAAAATAATGATCTTTAAAAAAGCATCATATGACCCCTTTAAAAGGACTTGGGCCATACTGAGCTTTGCATTTTTCCCCATTCAAAACTATACGAGTGACATGTCTTGGGTATTTGTTGCTATGTAATAGAACGGAATGTGCAATGAAAAGTACAGGTTTATATTAACTATGCTTATTTTTATAAACATGCCTACTATCATGTATGTAGAGTTGTATGTAGAAGACATTTTTACGAACAGTGCAAACAAAAAAGCACATTAAAATGTAAAACGAACTTCTCTCACTATGAATTTAACCGGAAGCTATTAAACCTCTCCCGCTGTCAGATGTCTTAATTATTTAACGTACAGTATGGTTAAATTAATCTGTCATGAAACATGCTATGACAGCAATTTTGTAATTGAATATATTTGAACAATTAGCTTAGAAATTGTATTATTTATAAGTTAATTTAAAAACTGCATTATATTCAATTTACAATTACATTTTTTTTTAAGTTGAGTTTTGGTCATCTATTTAAAAATAAATAGTAATTAAATAAAAAATGTAAAAGTTATTAAAAAGTTTGGGTTAAGTTGTTAGGCCTAATTGTAATTTTATTTTCAATTTAATTAAAATTTCATTTTTAACTTCAAAACTAAAACTACCTTTAATATATATATATATATATATATATATATATATATATATATATATATATATATATATATATATATATATATATATATATATATATATATATATATATATATATATATATAATTAAAAATTATTATTAAAAATATATTGCGGATGTGGTATTTAGGCAGAAATATATTATAAACAATAAAAGCTTACGTTGCATACAGTCTTTGTCCACCAGGGGGCCTTGAACTAAAGTGGGACTGTGGTGCTGAGGTTGATTTCCGCTTCTGGCTTGATACACTGGGCGGGTCTATAAACAGACGCTGAGGATGCTTGAGGATTCATTATCAACGATCTTGACTTTATTTCAAATATAACGACATCACTGTGTTTTATTTTAATGTATAAGCATCGCTACAACTGGCTTTCACAGGAATCTGTCCGATGGTGGAAAAAAGGACATTGGAAATAGTCGTCTTTGTCTGACAAAACTCCAATTGCCAGTATACAGCGATACCAACCGGCTACTGTCTCGTTTTAACATCAAGCCATTCTGACAGCGTTATCTTGTTATTTGATGGTTTTTGGGTCCTTTCTAACAGTGGATTCTTAAAGCGTAACGATTGCTCTGACTTCATTTGTGTTTATTATTTTTCTCTGACATCCGCAGGATAATGAACTAAACTGTTTCCCACGCATTACACATTAATGATTTGCTTGGGAATGACAGCGACGCGATAATTTCTTTGTCAAGTCTGAAAGAAAAAGAAACATCAGAACTGTTGTTATAACAGAGAAACAGCTGGTAACTAGATGTTTTTGTCTCTTGTCGTTTATCTCAGCAAGTTTTGCCGTTATTTCTCCATGTTTAGCACTGACAGACTCACGGTTCCTGAATATGTCAGTAATCGGCTACACAAGCGGAGGACGAGCTCCGGCCCTAGTGCTGTGTCTCCGGGGATCAGCACCGACGTCCAGGCCGTGTTGGACGGCTCTCTCCCCGCGCTGCGCTCCGCCATCAAAACACTCAAGTCTTCAAAAGACACTGGAGATTTGGAGGAGACCCGTCTGGCCATTGCTGAGACTTTCCAGCTCGTCAAGGAGGCTTGGGTCCTGCCCACAGTGGGCCGACAGGTAGCGGAGGAGATCTGCAACAGGATCCGGCTGGATGGGGGTCTGGAGCTGCTCTTGCTGCTGCTGCAGACACCGCCAGAAGAAATCACATACGAGTCTGCCAAGCTCCTAGAGCAGATTTTGGTCTCAGAAAACAGGTAAGGAACATTCTTGATAAACTGTGTTGTTTGTAGGGCCTAAAAGTATTTGGAAGCAAGTCGCATTTAAAATGAATGAATGGCATTGTATTAGTCATAATATCAAAAAAAGTGGCACAAGCATTTTGCATACAGTTTATTTGGTTTAAAATGATTAGAAATGAGATGTACTGTTCAAAAGTAAGTTTTTTTTTAAAGAATATTAAGAATGTTTTTTGGTAAAATAAATATAAAAAGTAAAGGTGCTATAATCCATTAAGCATGGAATTGTATGCAGAAAATAATCATACTCCCTGAATAATATACTCAAAATCCTGAATAATATACTTAAAATAACTGTCCTGAGATATCATATGTGACTCTGGACCACAAAACCCATCTTAAGTAGCACGGATATATTTGTAGCAATAGTCAAAAATACATTGTATGAGTCAAATGTATCGATTTGTTTTTATTTTTATGCCAAAAAATCATTATAATGATAATGTTTCATGAAGATATTTATTAAATTTACTTCTTTGCATTCTAACTCAAAATCAGTGCTTAACTGTCAACTAATATTGTTATAGCCAGGGCTGAATTTTTAGTTCCAGTCCTGTCCTGCATTTGTACTAAAAGTAATAGATAGATAGATAGACAAATACCAAAAACAGGACAAAAAATAAGTTCAAAGTGACTGAAAAGCTACATCAACCTTGTTTCGTTTTCATCTGACAGGGTAATATATTCACCATAGTTATGCCACAGGTGTAGCGGGGTGTATAAATCGGCCCTAAAGGCACTAATTAATTCCACTAAAAATCATATTGGGACTAAGTGTCTTGTGTGATTTATTTGCAGGTGTCATTTGGTTTGATATTAAGTAATAATATATTTAATATTAGTATATAGCATATTTGTTGGATAAAAGGCTTATATGCATCCGAATTCTTTTAAATGCTTGTTTTTGTATTTTTCTGCAGGGACTATGTGGCACGTATGGGGCTTGGGGTCATCCTGAACCTGACCCGTGAGCAGGACGATGCCCAGCTGGCAAGGAGCGTGTCGGGCATCCTTGAGCACATGTTTAAACACACAGAGGAGACATCTGCGCAGCTCATCACTAACGGAGCACTGGACAGCCTCCTGTACTGGTGCCGTGGAACAGACCCTACTGTACTGCGGCACTGCGCTGTGGCCCTGGCAAACTGCGCCATGTATGGTGGGCACCGCTGCCAGAAGCTGATGATCGAAAAACAGGCGGCTGAATGGCTGTTCCCACTGGCGTTCTCCAAAGAAGATGAGCTGATCCGGTTTCATGCATGTCTGGCCGTGGCTGTGCTGGCGGCTAATAGGGAGATAGAGAAAGAAGTGGTCAAGTCTGGTACTCTGGAGCTGGTGGAGCCCTTCATCGCCTCGTTAGACCCTGAAGAGTTTGCACGCAACTTGTCGGACAGCGCAGACAGCATGCAGGGCCGTACGGCTGCAGACCTGCAGCACTTACTGCCCCTGCTGGACGGCACACGTCTGGAGGGGAAATGCATTGCTGCATTCTATCTGTGTGTGGAGACTAGTATCAAGTCCCGTCAACGTAATACCAAGGTCAACAATTATTTTTGTTTAAATACTGCAGATTTACAGGTTTATGTACTTAGACACTTAGTATAAATAATATATATCATAGAATGGCTAAACATATATTTATATAATATTTGTTATAAAATAAATTATATATATTATATATTTATATAATTTATTTTATTCGAAGTCAGAAGCATAAATAACAGCACTTTGTCTTTAAAAAATACTGCTGATTTGTATTTAATTTATCCAAAATATCAATAAAAGCTTTTATTTAAAATATAAATATTTACTGTACTTATTAATGTATTAATAACAGGCAAATATCATCAAGTTTTCAGAATTTATCATTTAGCTTACAATCTGCAAAGGAGTGGAAATCAGGATTATGCTTAAGAGGAGACCTTCATCTCAGGCAGAGATGAAGATAGGAATCATGTCTTTGTGATGTTTTTTATGATTCTGATTTAATACCGATTCTTTTCTGATTTGTGATTATGGGATAATATCAGACGTCTTCACCTTACAAATGGTTATCGAAAGCAAAAATAGTATGAAATGCACATCATATCTTGTAAGAAAGTGTGCTAGAACAAAACAGGTACAATTTTTTTTAAATCAGCACTCCAAAAACAAGTATTTCATTCAGTCAGTATGATGCAGGGCGCTGTAATATTTAAAATATTCCTACATTAAAATTTTTTTTTTTTCCCCTGGATCTTTCTACTCAGATATTTCAGGAGATTGGAGCTGTTCAGAGTCTGAAGAGAATCGTCATGTACTCCAGTAATGGAACCGTCTGCTCTCTGGCTAAGAGGGCCTTAACAATGATGAGCGAGGACGTCCCGAGGCGTATCCTTTCATCTGTACCCAACTGGAAGAGCGGAGAGGTACAGACCTGGCTGCAGCAGATTGGTTTCAGTACATTCATTGAACGGTTTCAGGTTTGTACACAGCTCCCATTTCCTGTGTGTTTAACCTCAGATAAAGCTGGAGGATATGATGATATCTTGAAGTTGTTTGTTGCTGTTTTGATCAGTACCATATCTTTCAGGAACTGCAGGTGGATGGAGATCTACTGCTCAATATCACAGAACAGGATCTGATCCAGGATCTGGGCATGACTTCTGGGCTCACTCGCAAGAGGCTAGTGCTATTTAAAATAAGTGAAGAAGAAGCATTTTTATTGTATTATCATAACCAATAGTAGTTCTCTGATAACTTCTGTACAGGTTTCTTCGAGATCTGCGTGTTCTGAAAACCTATGCAAACTACTCCACATGTGACCCCAATAACCTGGCAGACTGGCTAGCTGATATAGACCCACGATTCCGTCAGTACACCTACGGCTTGGCTCAGTCGGGAGTCGATCGGAACAATATAATCCACATTACAGAACAACAGTTGCTGTCTGACTGCAATGTAGAGAATGGAATCCACCGTGCAAAGATCCTTTCTTCTGTCCGCCGACCTGCTAAACCCTGCTTAACCGATTCCCAACCCGCGGGCCCTGATGTGTTCATCAGCTACCGTCGCACTACGGGTTCACAGCTTGCCAGGTCAGAGCTCAAATGAAATGGCTCTTAAGTGCCAACTCTTTACAGTAATGGCACCTATTTAGTTATCCAGGTTCTATTTGAATGAGAGTTAATGTATGCAAAATATATCTGTACATATTGATTACACATGCACATTTATCCTATTTTATTTTAACTTTTTACATTTAGGTTACATCTGCAATCATGTAACTCTCACTTAAAGTTAATATTTAAAATTGCTTAATAATTTTAATAACACCGTTCAATGTAATCTTTAATGTTCTCTTGCAGATCTCCAATGGAATATACTTGTTTTTTCTACTGTTGTGTGAAGAATGGATGTACTATTTTTCATTATGATATAGTGATTTCTAAGTTCAAATGTAAAATTATTTGAAAACATTGTTTCCGGTATTTTGCTTTTCATTTATTTAGTTACACAAAGTAGTATAGAATTTTAATATTGGCCAGTTATTGGTTGAAATAAACCCTGTCTCCTGTTCTTATCTTTCTCTGCAGCCTACTGAAGGTGCATCTACAATTGCGTGGTTTCAGCGTCTTCATCGATGTGGAGAAACTGGAAGCTGGCAGGTTTGAGGAGAAACTGATCACGAGTGTACAGAGAGCACGCAACTTCATTTTGGTGCTGTCAGCCAACGCGCTGGACAAATGCATGGGCGACGTGGCTATGAAAGACTGGGTTCATAAGGTTAGAAGCAGAAATCCTTCTTTGATCTAACTATATTCATAAATAATGTAGTGCTGGGCAGAAATTACTTGCGATTAATCGCATCCAAAATAAATATTTTTGTGTACATAATATATTTGTGTGTGCTGTATATATATATTAGGTATATATAAAAACACACACATGCATGTATATATTTAAGAAGAAAATGTAATGTTTATATATTAAATATTTTTATATATAATATAAATTACATGAATATAAATATATTAGTGGTGGGCATAGATAAATTTTTAAAATCTAGATTAATCTAACTGTAATCTTGGATTAATCTAGATTAAAATGGCTCATTTGAATTCTGCCGAAGGCATTCAGAATATGTATGCTACCCAAATAAAACAATGACTAAAAGTAAGTCTTTTAGAACGGGTTTCTCAAGACAGGTGGTGCATTAGACCAGGGGCTCATCTTCTGTTTCCAAAATGCATCACAAACTGCTTGAGAAAACTGTAAACGAATTCCACATTGCACAAGGTGCAAACAACCTTACGCATGTTTCACACATTATCCGTCTGCAGTGTGTATACTTTTCGTATTTTTTTACGCACCCATGTTAACGGATTCCAGTGTTCACGCGGTTGCAGTCCGTCAGTGCGTTCCAGGAGCGGTGCGTCTGCAGCAGTGCAGCAATCGTTCACGTACCGAGTAGCGGACTGCAAACGCGTCCTGTGTGAAAGCACAATGAGTATGTGTCCGTGCTGCTTCTGCACCACATACGAAACGCACACGGACTGCACACGCACTGCAGACGAATTATGTGTGAAACAGGCGTGCGTCTTGTCGAGATTTCCATTTGGAAGCTTCTTAAAAAAAATTCCCTGTAGCAAACCCGGCGGCTTCAGCTGCATCCATGTTAGCACGTCACGTTTGATGTGGTAATTTCACAGTACATACACATACACACTGGTTTAAAGACTCGTTCACGCCCCCTACAGATTCGGCTAGGTATGCACCCGTGCTAAAATATCAAGGTGAAAGTCATCATAGCTCGCGTAGTATAGACACAGCTCCCAACCCAACTTTGAGAATAGATTAACGGCGATATTTTTTTTATTGCCCGATAAGAGTCTTACGTTAACGCCGATAACGGCCCACCACTAAAATATATACATGTAAATATTTTCTAAATATTTGAAACTGGAGTGAAAATAACACTCCTGAAAGCTTCAGTCATTATCCCAATTATAATCTCTATTTGAGGATCCTTAAATCTGTTCTCAAAAGATGCCAAAACATCCTTCTGCCAACACCTTGAAATAGGTAATTAGGTGAATTAATATTGTCAGTCAGCTGTGTGAGGTTAAACATTTTGATTTACATTATCCACAGGAGATTGTCACCGCCCTGAGTGGGAAGAAGAACATTGTTCCTGTCACTGATAACTTTGTGTGGCCTGATCCGGCCTCTCTGCCAGAGGACATGAGTAGCATTCTCAAATTTAATGGCATTAAGTGAGTCAACACTCTGCCTGACTAAACATGTTTAGTCATTCTATGAAATACAGTATGCTTTCCACTGCTCAGTAACTTGTAGTTGTTAAAATTGTCCACCAGATCAATAAAAGCTTTTAATGTAGGAACGAATCTAAAATAATCGAATTGTAAAAAGAATTAACGTAAATCTCTTCTCAATGTCACAGGTGGTCCCATGAGTATCAAGATGCCACTATTGAAAAGATTCTACGATTCCTCAAGGGATGCCCAAGCCAAGAGCAACCAGATGGAGCCAAAACAGACAAAAAAGAGCCACAAAAGAAATAATACATACATCTGACCAATAAAAACCCATTTATTATGCCTAACAAGTAGGTGTTTCCAATAATGACCACCGCATAATCAGAACACACCTGCTTACAGTACCTCTCAGAGGCCAGTGTTTCCTTTGGTTGTATGCATGTAGCTGGTCTAGATAGATACATAAGTGTAACTTACCCAAAGATGCAATGGAATTTACAAGGTGCACTCACATTAGCAAAGTTTTGGCAGTATTTTACAGGGGAATAACAGTCCATCTCATCAATGGTGTAGCAATATATGAAGCATCTTTAATTTCAAACCGCTGTCTGTTGGTCGATGTGGTGAGTTTGTGTGACTAACCTGAACCCGGTGTGAAATCTCCATGGGGGAATTTTTCACCACCATATGATGGATTCTTCCTATACACTGGTTTAAATTTTCTTTCCGCAAAATTTGCTAAAGTAAATGTAACCGCACTTTAAAGATTATTCAGAGTTATTTACAGCTTTATGTCTGTCGACAGCATTTGTGGCTCTTCTAAATGACACCGAACACTCCTTAAATTGTGCATTAGTAGTCAAACTGTACTGACTGTGCTCCAAAAATTGTGTCATATGTAACGGACGTAATGCTTATTTTTATGAAATTCACACATCAAAACTCTTAAATTAAGTACTCTTTTTAACCTTGTTACACATACATTTCTGTAACTCAGGCAGCTGAACCGATTTCTGCATTACGATTAGTATTTATGACATCAGCATAAATCTAAGCATAGTCAATCCATAGTCAGGTAGTACTAGATAATCTTGAATTATAGTATTGTCAGTAGAGTTTTGAAAGACAGCCTTATGAAATGTTAAACCTCAGTTTATTCTAGTTCAGTTTATTAATCCAAAAATAGTCAATAATTTGTTTTCTAACTACAGGTTTGTGCAGGTTATCATTCAAAAGGCAAATGACACATTTTTCACCTCTAAGAATATTTCACAACAGTTCATAAAGCTCAATATTAATCATTACAGCCATTAATCACTTCACGCAGTATTAGAAACAAACCCTGAAACAACAGTTTCAGGACTCAAAAGACTAGTGTAGAGGCATTCTTAGGATTTGCGAGAATATTATGCAGCAATTTTAAGTCAATGATACATTTTCAGTCACTGTGAAAATGCAGATGAACATTTACTAACAGCTCTTAAGACCTCAGGCTCCCTGTTGTTGCCTTATGGTGTTTATCCTAATGTCTTTCAGGTGAAATGCAGCCTGTAAAATCTGTACAATTAAATAATGAAATGTTCTTTTTTCCAGAAATAAACAGCAATAAGGCTTGTTTTGGAAAACATCCAAAAACTTTATTCTCTTACATTTTTTTTTTGCAGTGTATTTTCTTGTATTAAACGGCTGAGATGACTGGCTTTAACAAATTCAGACATACACAAAACACAAAGATGTTTTTCACATTTTCACTTCCTGTTAGCATATTGCCAAACCACACAGCCATAAGCCATAAGAGTCTCACATCCACATTATTATCACCTGCCTCACAGATTTGAAATATCTAGAACACAACTGACAAGCTTGTTAGCAAAAGGAGGAACATCACTGTGATCGCGTGTCCTGAATTTGTAGTATGGCTTGATTAATATTCACAGTTTTAAATGTTTAATTTTCATAAAAAAGAATTACAAAAACAGCTTCCTACACTCAGCCGACCCAAACTCACGCTATTGGTTGAGCTAATGTTGCGGTGTCTGGCCGGTCAGAAACTGTTTTGATAGCACCACAGAGTCACAGTGTTAACACTTTTTGGCTAAATCTATCTACCACTGGCTTACTTTCAGTGTAAATGGCTGATGTCCAAAACTGCTGATGCTGGAATCGAATGAGGTTCACAAATTGCAGCCTCTTATGAATTAAGACTGAATTAATTTAATGAAAAATACAGTAAAACATTAATATGTATTGTAAAATACTATTATAAAATAAGTGCTTTCTATTTTTAACTTAAAAAATAAAATAGCGTTTATGTGATGGCAAGGCTGCCCTTACTCAATAAAATAATTTCTTAAAAAAAAAAAAAATTCATCATTGTCAGTGTCAGGATATTCCAGAGCCTTCTCTGTTTTCTCTGCTCTCTTTCTTCTCCTGGCAACCCAAGCCCCTGCACAAATCAAAGAGAAAAATGTTTAGATTAATATATAGGCCTGACATAAATAATTCTGTTTAAACGAAAATACGATATAAACTTTTAAATAATTTTAATATGGTTCATTTAGGCTGGGCGAATCTGTGTAAATTGAACTGAATTTACTTTACAAACTAAAAGCATAATTAATGACCAACGAGGGTTTACCCGATAATGCCAGCTGGGATAAAGAGGATGACGGCCCCAAAGATAAAGGGGAATCCTTTCATGAAGTGTAGTGTGGCAGGGTAAAGAGAGTTAAAGACCCCACTAGATACTAGTGAACACAGACCTTCCACACACGCCACTGAAGCAAACAGAGCACCTAGGATGAAGTAATAGAAAAAAAATTATTAATTAATAATAAATAAAACATTCCATGTCATTCAACACTATTCTTTGTGATGCAAAGCTGTTCTAGTTTACCTTGTTCTGAAGGGTCCACCAGCTTGGACAGTTTAGATCTCAGGACTGGGGTAGAGGCCATAAAAAGGAAGCACAACCCATATCCTGACAAAAACAGATAGACGAGCAGTTTCTGTCATTTCTGCAAGTTAATTTCTTTTATGCACATTTACCTACTGCAGCCACTGGAGGACAGTGTTAGGTTGCATCGGCACTCCATATATTTCAAAATGTCTTGAGACAACACCTTGACCTTTATCCTGTAATGTAGGACTATACAGTATATAAATAGTAGAACATTAACCTAATATCTTAAATGCATATTTAAGATTGTGTTAACCAGTAAATAATACATTTTAAAACTAGTGCAATCAGTATATACTAGCATAATCAATTAATAAATATTAATAAGAAAAGATTTTTTTACATTTTATAAAATGTAATATTTTAAAATATTATAATACACTTATATACAACCACAAATATACATATTGTATAGGCATATTCAAAAGTTTTAGGTCATTATGTTTTTTAATTAAATACTTTTAATCAACAAAAACCCACGAAGTTGATCAAAAGCGATAATAAAGACTTTTATACAGTTGCAAAAATAATCCATTTCAAATAAGCACTGTTCTTTTGAACTCTATATTTAATACCAATCCTGATAAAATTATTCAGCAGCACAAGTGTTTTCAACAATAACAGGAAATGTTTCATGTTTCTTAAACACCAAATCAGCATTTTAAAGTGATTTCTGAAGGATCATGTGACACTGAAGACTGGACTCTTCAGTGTCACATGAATGGCTGCTGAAATTTCAGCTGTCACAACAAGAATTAATGAAAATTTTAAATGCATTAAAATACCAAACATTTATTTAAATGTGCAATAATATTTTACAATATGAATGTTTTTACAGTATTTTTGATTAAATAAATTAAACTTTGCTGTGCATAAGAGAGTTCTTTCAAAAACACCCATATACACATTTGCACTTAAGAGGCTTTTGCATCTGAATTCTTCTTTATATATATAAAGATTTATATATATTTATATATATATAAATATATATATTTATATATATATATATATATATATATATATAAATATATATATGTATATATATATATATATATATATATATATATATATATATATATATTAATAGGAGATCTTACCTGTAAACATCAGAGCTGTAGTGTTAGCAACCGAAAACACAATCAAGCCAACTATATTAGAGGTAAGGCCGACTAAAGCCACCCAGGAGTCCTCCAGACAGCACTGCATGGCCCTCAGCCCCGTCAGGCTAGTGAGGTAGGCCAGATGCTTGGCCGCAGAGCCATAACCGATCAGCTCTGGACCCCAGCAGAGTGGAGAGCTCAACTCATACAGCACATAGAGGTCACTGCAGCCGAAATGTACAGACACCACCACAAAGAAGCAGAGAGTGTACAACCAGAGTTTAGTTCTGCGCCCCTGTGGTGCCTCAGATGTATAAAGGCGGTAGACGGCCTGGTGGTGCTCGGTGGAGAGGAGCTTCGCCTCTGGGTCAGGGGTCACCGTTTCAGGCACAAAAAGGTATGCGTAAAGGGCCGTTGCAAGATTTGTGGCCAATACCAGCCAGAATGGGTTGATATACCTAGAGGGTAACAAACAACATCGTTTTAATTTTTTTATATTGTTTGATTTTTTTGTATTGTATGATTGAAACGTTGATAAATACCCTTGTGCCCTTCGCCACTGTCCTCCGATGATGCTCGCAAACATACCAGCCAATCCCAGACAAGCCTCTAGTATCGCCACACGAAAGGTACGAGAACCCCTGGCACTTGTGTCAGCCACATATGCAAAGCAACCAGCCAAAATAGCATTGAAGTCCCCAGACAGGCCGCTGCAGATTCTCCCAATGAGGAACCAGAACACAGGCAGCTTCAGGTACATTACAATCAAATACACGGTCGCCTGAACAGCCAGGCCAAGGGAAGGGATGATCAGAATGAGACGCCGACCTGCATGGTCGCTCCAGGAGCCCAGCAGGGTCACCATGATCAGCCCTACTACAAATCCACCCAGATTGATGTACAGGCTCCAGTGTGCAGTCAGAGTCTCCACTTCCTAGATGAGGGAAACAAAAGACATATTAAATCATCTTTTATGACACTTTAGTGTTTGTTAGAGTTTACTTTTTGGAAACGTTTACTGTGGTCTTTTTAGTAGGCTACTTGACACGCAGCAGCCTCCTTTTGTGAGAGGGTTTTCGGCCAAAAATTTCGGTAAAATGAGTCACAAATTTTTAATTCACTAGGAAAATTAACTGGTTCATGTATAATTTGTTTAAGAATCAGACTTCAACGGTGCTGCAATATGTTTTTGATTTGGGGTAAACTGGTCCATTTTTGTGATTCACTAAAAAAGGACAGATTCATAAGTACCATTTGTTCAAGAATGTACTAGACAGGTTGCACTATATATTTTTGATTTACTGAATAATAAAAAAAAAGTCTCACAAAGTTAATTCCTTTGGGAATCAGAATTCACTGGTAGCGCTGTAGTATATGTTTTTTATTCACTAAAAATAACCAAATCGGTGTTATGAATTTGATTTGGTATAATAGTCCAATTTTGTGATTAAAAAAAAATCTTTTTGGAATCGGTTTACTCAAATAAACTGTGCATTACGCTTTTATTTCATTTTATTTTGATTCACTAAAAAGAACCGACTCACAAGTCAGCCATTCGTTCGGGAGTCGAACTACACTGGTAGCGCTGTATTTGTTGATTCTTTGAACAGAGCGCATCAGAAAAGTCACTTGGTCGGAGATCTAACAACACTGGTAGAGCTACATTTTTAATTGACTGAAGAAAAGGCGGCTCATGACAGTCATTTATTCAGGAATAGCACTACACTAGGTGGGCTTCATTGCACGTTTTCGATTCCCTAATTTTTTTTTTGCTCAGAACAGAAGTGTGATTCGTTCAGGAATCGAACTGGTAACGCATAGCATACGATTGGTATACTGGAAAATACCTTTATAACAAAAGTGCTGAAGCGGCAGATTTCTGAAAAAAAAAACGCTCTGGGTTCCAGACCCAGATCAAGTGTCAAATATCTGTTACCTTCTGCAGAGGATCTTGGACTGTAGATGCATTACATCCCCCTCCCTTTGTTCCATTATATCCCACATCTTCACTGATACGATCCCACAGGTACTGCGTGTACAGAGGCATCTGGAGAGCTATGGAGAACGTGGACAGGAACATAACGGGCTCCACGGTCACAGAAAACGGACACGAACACGGCGGTGAACGTTTGTTTTGTGGCACCTTAAAACAAAAACAGACTTTGCTGGAGTCACTCGACTCCAGGTCCTCCGCAATAATAGCGACGGTGTCTGAATCATCCATGATTCAAAGCGTTTAGAGTCCCAATGTCTAAATCACACTGACTACGACAAAACAGTGTTGACATAACCAATCTGAACAAACAGTTATTGCAAACTGCTGACAGTGACTGTTACAGAACGGAAGCTGCTGTGTTTCCATGCAGTTTGCTGTGCTGCTGTCGCCCCCTTTTGATACTCGTTGGAAACGACTCTTTGTAAATACAACAGAGTAATAATAGCCTACATCCATAGATTAAACAAAATCTTTTGCCATTTATTTTGTAAATCATTTTTATAGTATTTGTTGTTTATTATATTTCAAATAACAGTAAATACCTGAACTTTCTACAAGCATTTCGTATCAGATAAAGCACAAACCTATTGGGATTAGTGAACCAATTCTGTAATCAATGTGAAGCAGCAAATAGTAGAAATATTATTTATTTATTTAATTACATTCATGCCAGATCATGATTCAAGTAATAACAGGATTTTGAAGAGGAATGCACTTGGTTTAACCCCTCAAATAGGATTTATTTTTTCTCTGCAGGCCGATATATCGATTTCACTTGCTCACAGGAATTTAAAAAGATAAATTACTCTCTTTGTGAAATCCAATTTCAAACTAATCCACTACTTGAAATGAATAAGTAATTTACTTTGTGTACAATAATGATTAAGATACCTTATTTATTTATTTACATGTGTATTTAACTGTATAGAATAAATCATTTGTTTTTGATTCTCTGAAATGTTTTATGGAATGGTAGTGGCTTTATTTTGAATCAACTGCTAACAGTTTGAAATTCTGGGGAAATTTTACTTTATACTAAAAATGAAAATAATTTATTTTCAACAATTTTGTAAGTTGAGAATATCAAAGATAAAAAGAGGTGAAATCTAGTAAATTGAACATTAGTGTACCTCAGTGACATTATACTTAGAAAGTGCTTTCAAAATAACCTGCGTTGTCGAGTCATTAAAATTTTAGCAATAAAATTGATGTCACACTGTCCTCACATGGGAGTGCCATGAGAAAAACGTTTTTTTTTCTTTTCCTTTCTTTTTTCTTTTCCTTTCCCTTCTTTTCTTTTTTTTGTGTGGGACATTCAGCTCCTCTGATAATATCTATGAGATCATGTTGCAGCGACAGAGAGAAAAACAGATAGATGACTATACCTCTTTTAAGTGCACTTTGTCATTTGATGAGACCAAGGTAATGGCAGCTATTCAGTTCAGCTCCTCATTAAAGACAGATTACACTGACAGATACAAACATTTGACCTTTATGAATGGTTTTCCAATAACATTCTTCATGTTCTCAAAGACATGATTCTGTGTTGTCATGAGTATTTCAGACAAGATATTTTATTGTTATATTACACAGTTTAACAATTCAGTAAAACACAAACACACACACACACACACACACACACACACACACACACACACACACACACACACACACACACACACACACACACACACACACACACACACACACACACACACACACACACACACACATTGGTGTAGAATTTACCTCAATTAAACATTTCTAGTAAATTTACCTGCCTTACATGCTGTACCAGGTTCATCTTTCAACATTTGGGTAAATTAAGCAAATCTTTGAAAATTTGATAATCATGTTCCTAAACCACCATTAACGTAAAGATGAAGATATTCTTTTTTGAATGTCCCTTTGACTGAATAACTTGAATAACCTTAACTAAAAGCCCTTGATCTCATAATAAAATAAACAAAATTTCAATAGCTCAGTGTTTATTTACTATGAATTCTGTCTTTATTCCTTTGCTCCACCCATGCTGTCAGTTTGTCACACAGTGGGAAAAGAGCACTGCAAGTTTGCCAGAGGCTTTTTCATTTTAGCTGCTGTCTTTCATCGTTTTACCTTTATAAATGTAAGCATTGTTATAACCAAAGATTTGTGGTGTTTGACTTGAATTTTTAATTTTTTGTGTGATTTCCTCTTCATGTGCAAGACGTAGTTTGTTAAATATGTTTTCAATCACGTTAAATTTGAAGCCCTGTGTGTTTTAGTTTCAATATATTGTTGAACTGTTAATGTTTATGGTATAGCCTCCGGTCTAAAGTGTTTTTTTGTGTCAATATCACTTATTTTTGCACCTGTTGACAGGAAACATCATTGAATTTTTAACCTAAGGTGACTTTGGTCATTCCTGTTATACACCTTCTCACACTGTTTCTCACCTCACTTTGGTGACTTAAGTGTGGAACATTTGTGATATGGGAAAGGTAAGGAAGGGCTCTATACCTGCAGTCCCTGCGGCTTTCTATTGGGATGAGCCTGAACGTGTGATATGCTGCCAGCACTGACGGTACAACTGCCCTCACCATCACAAACCCCAAGGGCCCGATTGATGAGTGAAAACTACATTAGGAATCAAACGTGTCTTTACATCTCTGTTCATAAAGAAATATATATGGTATATAGCACCTTGACAGGCTGTAATTTCAACAGAGTTTATTAAACTGGATATTATGTCTAATATGATGGAGCTTAGTTTGATGTCATACAGACGTTTCCTTGTAATGGCCGTCAGCCAACTCATGGTGCAGATCTTCTAAATGGCCTACGGCTTACTAGACATCTTGGAGTTATTGTCAAAGAGATCAATAAAAAACAAACAAATTAAAAACCAATTAAAAAAGTAAATAAATATAAAAATAAAAGAAAAACCGAAGCAAAAACTAAAAGCAAAAACATGGCATACACAGTTTACAGTTTTTCTCGATTGGTTTGGCTCATTTCTTGAAACCGAGATGACATTCTCAAAATAACATGGACAAATCTCCAAACCACCTTGCAATTGTTCACAACAGAATGTCATTTTTCATTGGTTTTATCAAATTGCAAATGCTTTAGTACATGTCTCAAGTGACTCTGTGCTTTTTTTCAAATGATTATGTACAAGTAGCTACAGTTAGCACAATGAGCCCACATTTAGCACATTTTCCAAATAAATAGATCTTGCTGATCTAAACTGATTAGTTGATTTTTTAGTGAAATGGTTACTCTCTCCAAAACATCTCAGCATGGTTTCATTGTGTAAGTCATCATATGCACAATTGTCTGTTCAACTGTCAAAATTAGTCAAAGATATAATACCATGAAAGAATTTCTTGGAACATTTGATAAATTTATGACAGTACTTGACAATCAATCAGCTTGGAGGTGGAGGGTGTATGAGCATCAGGCTCAAGACCAGAGGGCCCTGCTGCATGCAATGGATGCTGCATGTGAGGACATCACAGGGGATCAATGTAGGGGATGGTTGAGACATTCACGCCGTTTCTTCCCTCGCTGCATCGCAAGAGAAAATATCCGTTGCGATGTGGATGAGAATTTATTGCCTAACAGAGAGCAGCGCGTCGATGGCCTGGAGGATGAGGATGGTGGCCAGGAAAGAGAGGGTGACAATGGCGACCACTGAAAATATTACTGTACTATAGTTCTGAAACTTTATTTACAGTATGGTAGGCTAGAGTTTTTTTTGTTTTTTGTTTGTGTTTATAACTGTTCACATTTACAGAATCCTGTATATGTTTCTTTTCACAGTATGTTCTCTAATGTTAACATTTCTTTGTACGAATAAAAATGTTTACAGTTTCCTTGAGTATGAGTGGTTTATAGGAGGCTGATTTTACTGTAAAATCTTTTAGTTTTATTCATAGTGGTATTCTGTTGCTAGACCTTCAAAATCTGCTTTTGAAGCATGGAAGAAGAGTTTGGGGAAAGATATTTGATTTTGCTAGTGAGCTATAATGTTGAGCAGAACTGTAAGACTGTTTGGCCAAATGACCTTATGGTTTTGAGAATGTCATCTCGGTTTCAAGAAATGAGCCAAACCAATCGAGAAAAACTGTAATATAAATATTGCAGGTATTTTCAAAGAGATCAATAAAATCAGTTTTGTTTAGCTGTTTGATTTTTTACTTTTGTGTCATTGTTTTGCTTAACTAAAATCAATCAAAACGGCAGCAAAACAATCTATCAAAACAAGGTAAAAAATAATCCACATAAAAAGTAATCATTTGAGAGAGATAAAGATAAATAGATAGATAGATAGATAGATAGATAGATAGATAGATAGATAGATAGATAGATAGATAGATAGATAGATAGATAGATAGATAGATAGATAGATAGATAGATAGATGGATGGATGGATGGATGGATGGATGGATGGATGGATGGATGGATGGGTGGACTAACAGTAAAAATTAGCAAATGTGGACACTCTTGTGCATTGCTGGTCATGCATCCTTTTCCAGCTTCAGTGACCTCTACTGATGTCTGATGTGGACCAAGTGGAGAGGACAGAAGGCAAATCCTTTCATGCAATGATATTTAAATTAGAATTTGAGTGGATGAGTGTAGTGCAAGGATGAGATTCGATAAGCTGTGCACTGGTGGAGGTGGACTATAAGCACTGTTAACCCGTGGATCCTCTAGTATAATCTATGATAAGCACTCAGGTAACTTGAAACCATGAATTCTGGAGCTTTTATTTTATTTATTTATTTTAAAGATGAGGGGGGGGGGTATTTTTGCTCTTCAGTTCCTGTTCTTTGAGTTAGCAAAATGTATTTTCACAAGAATTATATTGACTGCAGCACTTTTAAGAGAAAAACCTGACCTCATCTGCATGTCTCAGGCAAAATTGCAGCTCAGGTATGCTCATAAATACATACAAAAGTTTATGGCCATCAAGTTAAGCCAAATGCGAACACCCAGCTTCATAATCCAGGTGCTGCAAGATTCTTTTTTTTTTTTTGAGCTCATTAAACATCTTGCTGTCACCCTTAACAAAACTGCAGAATATTTCAGTAATGAGAGATAATATGAAAGCTAATATTTATGAGAGCTAATAGTTAAGCACGTTTGATATTTCATATATTCCATCTGTTCGTTTTTCGGAGAAACAGAGCAGCAGAGAACCAGTATTCAGGAATGTAATCTTCCAGATTTACTGTCATACAGTCATTTAAGATAAACATTTTCTTGATCTATATAAATACTTTCTGATTTTCAGCATACTACTGGAGGAATTATTTTAAAAAGGTATTATTTTTGTTTGTTGACTTTGCATGAGTTGAGATGCCAAACTAGGGAGCAGGAAAAGACTAGTAGAAATGTCTCTGTCAAGTATGCTTTGTCGTGCCATATCCTGGTGCCAAACTATTCACTATGATCAGTTACACAGCACAAGGCTTAAGGCATGTTTTTTCAAGGATTTATTTGCAGAGCATACAGAATCAAGACTAATCAAAGAAGGATAACTTGAAATATAATATAGAAATGTAATGTATTGTTTTGAATAACTGCTGAAACATGTCTTGGATTTATTGCAACATGTTAAAGGAATTCAGCATTTCTGCTATTTCTGTTGGCCATCTATCTATTCAGTTCAGATAAATTCAATTCACATCTATCTATCTATCTATCTATCTATCTATCTATCTATCTATCTATCTATCTATCTATCTATCTATCTATCTATCTATCTATCTATCTATCTATCTATCTATCTATCTATCTATCTATCTATCTATCTATCTATCTATCTATCTATCTATCTATCTATCTATCTATCTATCTATCTATCTATCTATCTATCTATCTTTCTGTCTGTCTGTCTGTCTGTCTGTCTGTCTGTCTGTCTGTCTGTCTGTCTGTCTGTCTGTCTGTCCGTCCGTCCGTCCGTCCATCCATCCATCCATATAATATAATATAATATAATATAATATAATATAATATAATATAATATAATATAATATAATATAATATAATATAATATAATATAATATAATATAATATAATATAATATAATATAATATAATATAATATAGCACATGTGAATGTATTTATATAAAGGTATTGTTTATTTATTTAAAAAATATTTTTACTGGGACAATTTATAATAGAATATTATATAATGTAAATGTGCCAGATTCAGGCAAAAATATTTTGTTACAGTTTTTCTCAGTTGCTTTGGTACGTTTCTCGAATCATCCTTGAGATTTGCAAAACAGTAAGTGCATTTCTCAAAACAACTCGTTCAAAGAGCAAAATACAATGGATTACCTGCAAAAGCCAGTCTCTTGCTCAAAATCCTGAGTCCGTCTCTCAAAAATAAATATCTGTGTCAATGAACATGTCAGTCCCATCAGAAAAACAAGTCTAACTAGATTAACCATTTTGCATTTAATGACTTATACGATGAACTAAAGACTAGATGTTTTGAGGAGTAAGACTATTGCACAGAAAACTGTATAATTTAATATGTATATAATTTTACTGTATACATCCAGGGTGAGGAAAACGGCTCAGAAAATCACTCTGGATCCCTCACATCCAAGTCACCCCATCTTTGAACTTTTGCCATCTGGCCGGCGCCTCAGAGCCGCAAATACCAGAACAGCAAGGCACAAGAACAGTTTCTTCCCCCAGGCAATCTACCTCATGAACAGTTAAATGCTCCCCACTTATGCTTATGCAAAAAATGTGCAATATCCATATATTTATTTGTTACCCCTCCATCTTAGTACATCCCTGCATCTTACTCAATCCTATGCCATTATCATTTATAGCACAATTGTTTATACACTTATTTATTTTCCAATTTTTTTTTGTCTGTGTGTTGTTGTCTCTGTGTACTGGAAGCTTATGTCACTATAACAAATTCCTTGTATGCGCAAGCATACTTGGCAATAAAGCTCTTTTTGATTCTGATTCTGATTTCTGATTCTGATTCTGATAATACATTTTGAGCGACATGACATTAGCAACTGCTAATGTAGGAAACTGCAGATAAATGTGCATAATCAATTGCATGAATGTACAAAAGCTATCGCAACTTGTTCAAAAGAATGAGAGAGAGGTTTTGTGATGTGTATAAATGACTAGATGATGTGGAGGTTGTAAAAGTAGTTTTGAAAATTTCATTTCTGATTTGAGAAATGCAACAAAGTGACTGAGAATAACTGTTATAGTATTGATATTAAAAAAACAAAACCACCCATTTACACCTTAAAAAAACATTTCTCAAATAGTTATTATAATAATTAAAAGAAATGGTAAGTGCCATTGAATTAAGCATGAAGTTTTGAAGAAGAAAGACTGAAATAGTAATTTTTGTAGAACCTAGATACCAATAATAGGGTTGATTTACAGCTCCAAAAAAAAAAAATAAAATAAAATAAAATGTATACAATGTAAAAACCATTTAGTACTCTTAAAACAAATATTTATAACAATCTAAAATAGATCATATCTCAGAAATAAATAAACACTTAATTTAAAATGTTAAAGTAAAACCACATGAGGAAAAACTAATAATGACAATTTCTACATTCTGTCATTCTGTCTAATTCCTTTTGATTGCCTTACATGAACAAACCCCGAGCAGCAGCGTTGCATAAGCCCTTTAGTAAGTGATTCCTTTTGACTATCACTATTTTTGCTTCTCTCCATCCCAACCCTCTCCCATTCACATTAAAATATTATTTTAATACAGCAGCTCATGAGGGCTGAGGTTCTGCCTCCCAGGTTCACAAGGAGGGTAGGAGAAGAACTCACCTGTACAGACATTTATTTTTCCCTCCCTCCCTCTTGCTCTTTCTCTCTCGCTCTCTCTATAGATATCCCTCTCAGTTGTTTTTCTTGTCAGCAGTCAGTCATTATAAAAGCAGTGACAAGTCAAAGAGGGAATTTTGAGGAGATCCGCAGCTGGTTTGCAGGTATCTGTGTGGACTCGGACTGTCTTAGATTCACAACCTGGGCCTGGAAGCACCACACATGCAACGGTAAGTGAACAATTTTGCTCTTAGTATGCACTATACAGTCATAATTTTTCTCCAATCAGTACATAATAGGATCAACATTGTGGTAAAAATAACATTCTAGAAGAGATAGATCTAAGCTAAGAAGTCCAAAGGAAAGGAGTATGCAGTGGAAACATCTGTGGGATTTACTTTTCACTTATACAGATACTATTGTAACACTGTATGTCGTTTGGCACCAATAAATAAGGCATCAAGAAATGTCCCTCGGGGGTTCTTGTTAGGCTTGTCTCCACCTGGATGAAATCTCCGCTGAAGTTCATCTAGAAAACAGAAGAGAGGTATACAGGAGAGAGAGAGAGAGAGAGAGGGCTAGGCAAGGCAGGTGCAGTCAGATTCTATCGGGTTGTCTCCCTATGGCTGCTGAAGTTCGGCAGAGTGCCCATTTTCTCCAGGATATGATTATGGATGTGTCTGATATAACATTTAAAATATGTTCTCATTAGCTCTGAGAGAGGCTCCCAGCTGCCAGTGACCCAAGTGTGTGTAGCTGCGCGCACACGTGTGTGCACATGTGTATGTGTGTATGGGAAAACCTGTTGCAGCAGGTCTATCCCCTGTGGGTTTGTAGCTCCCACAGGTTGGCTAGGGGCCAAATGGACTGAGCCTTTTACAAATTCCCAGTTAGAAGCTCAGAGCTGAGATTTATTTTATAAGGTATGTGCTATTAGATGAATGCAATTCATTATTTGATGAGTAATATTACAAAAACATGATCACAGATATGGCAGCTGTGATCTAAAAACCTTGTCATATTGTTAGAGTGTTAACTGATCATTTCTTATTACTGATGCCATCAAAATAATAGAGCCGTCAAACGTCAAGCCATCACATCCAAAATAAAAGTTTGAGTTTACATGATATATGTGTGTGTACTGTGTATATTTATCATGTATATATAAATACATACATGCATATATTTAAAAAAATATATCATATATATATATGACCTTGGACCACAAAACCAGTCTTAAGTCGCTGGGGTCTATTTAGCAATAGCCAAAAATACATTGTATGAGTCAAAATTATAGATTTTTCTTTTATGCCAAAAATCAATAGGATATTAAATAAAGATCATGTTTCATGAAGTTATTTTGCAAATTTCCTACTGTAAATACATTAAAACTTAATTTTTGATTAGTAATATGCATTGCTAAGAACTTCAGTTGGACAAATTTAAAGGCGATTTTCTCAATATTTAGATTTTTTTTTTGCACGCTCAGATTCTAGATTTTCAAATAGTTGTATCTCGGCCAATTATCGTCCTATCCTAACAAATAACCATACAATAACCATACAATAATTGAAAGCTTATTTATTCAGCTGTCAGATGATGTGTAAATCTTAATTTCGAAAGAATTTACCCTTATGACTGATTTTGTGGTCCATGGTCACATAGTGTGTGTTAAATATATACATGCACGTGCTATTTGTATATACATAATAAATATACACAGTACAGCCACACATATTATGTAAACATATCTTCTACACATTTTCATATCTGTCTAATTTATTTGATTATGCTGGAAGGATTATACTGAAATTTCTATCAGGTGCAGGGTTTGGTTGTTTCTACAGTATTTGCTCCCTGAGCTGTAAGATGAGCACATTACTAAGAACATCTCTTAACTGAATGTTATCAATAAACACTAGCATTTAGCAGCTGCTTGTCACCATTTACTCTCAATATATGTAAAACAGCAGCATCAACACTCCGCTGAATTTTCTCCGTATATATATATACAGGATTGGAGCGACATTAGGGTGAGCAAATGATGACAGATTATTCATTTTTGGATGAACTGTCCCTTAAGTGAAGATTCTGCAATTTGACTACATTTGGGGAAGTAGGAAGTACTACATCTAAGGTTTAAAAAAATTAAAAAACCTTGTATTTCCAAAGAAGTGGAGTGAAAGTGCTGTTGTAGACATATGGGAAGAAATCCTAGCAATTACTTGATGGATGACGGTGTAAAGGAAGATGCACAGTCCATTTGAAATGGCACTCAAATGTGATGAAAGCAGTTTTAGTGCAGGGGTGGGGCTGTATGGACATGCAACAGACCAGATCAAAGTGAGATAAATGTGATCATATTGAGAGAGGAAGCAGTGTTAAAATGAAATCCTTTTAGAATATAACTGTTTCAGCACTTTTATTCTTACTCACTCCAAATGATCTTCACCCACACACCCACACACACACACACTTATATTAGATGATTATATTGCATGGCTTACTGACCTCATTCAGCATTCTGATCTTTGCTTGATGCTGATGGAAAAATGAAATTGTTCAATTTTCTGCAAATACAATAATCTAAAAAAACACTTCTCAGTGTGCCAAATCAAATACATGTCAATTAAAAATTCATTCAAGCACAACCCGATCAACTGATATTAAATAAGAACCCACTTTTAATTTTGCAGCATGTTTTGAGTTGTACTTGGTTGGGCCAAACGTAGTAGTAAAGCTCTTTATGAGTTCAGGTTCCATGCAGGAATAACTGAATTTATCCTTCTTTAATAAATCAAGAACATTTTAACCTAATCCCAGTGGACATATTAACATGAGCTAAATCTTATTTGGTTTCATTTGAAGTTAGACTTGATTAAATTGACCTCAAAGCAGTGATTAACTGAACTTAAATCTAATCATGCAGTAACTTTCTATTGGCTGAACACACCTACATTAGACTGAATATGATAAACCATATCAGTTGTAGCTTTTAGAAACCACAATATTGCTGTTTTACCCAGATTTATGTCATTTGCACACTATATTAAGAATTTACATTTATACATTAGCATTTTATTTATTTTTATCCTTTATTCAGAATATATTGTATAATTTTGTAATGTATTTGTAATTTATTATATATACGATAAAGGGAAGGAAAATATACCTACATATAGTAAATTTTAATGTGCAGGTATTTTTTATTTGTTTTTACCTGTATATTATCTTAGGATTCTGCTAAGAAAGAAAATAGTCCACATACAAAACCATCAGTCTAGTGATAAAACAAGCATCCCAACAATATGACAATGATATCAATTATTTGCTTGAGCCAAGACGGTGATGGCCGTAAATTATCCAGTCAGAAGCAGGCAGCTGTGTAAATTTACTTTTTTTAAATACTTAATTTATACATTTCAGCTATTTGATTATTTTCAGTAGAAGACTTAAAAAAACACACTTTAAAAATTTATATAGCATAAAATCTGGTTATCCTGCCCTATTTGCTTGCCCAATTCTCTTTTAAACACACACACAAGCACCCCATGACCTTTTTGCATATTCAGCTGTTTTCTCTCAAGAAATAACTTGTATCTCAACCATCACAGGTCAAATGATCAGTTTAAAAGTCACAGTGATGGACCATAAAGGCTAGCTCAACTTCCTTTCCAATACCGAATTACACTCTATGTTTCAGATGGAGCAAAACTCCCCCATCTCTATTTCATGTCACTAACACACTTCTGCTTCTCTTTCATGGTTTGTTGATAATTTTAATGAGTTTCTGGCTCAAACAGCACAGTCTGCTGACAGTAAGTGAGAGCGACCTGAATTTCCCGGAATACCGGATACTTATGTGGCCTTATGTTTTACCTGTTTATGATCAGATAGCAGCCAGGGCAGTGAAATACAGCAAATCAGGCCTCTTTCACTGCAAAAGTGAACATAGACCAGCACTGTTGTAGAAAAAGCATTGTAGACAGTTGGAAAGGGATTTTCATTACAAGCAGTTACACAGGTATGGCACGTAAAACTGTAGGTTTGCCCAAAGGCCAAATAGCTAGGGAGACAGATTGTTTGGAGACATGAAAAATGCCTTAGGAAAAAATGACCTAAGGTTGATTGTTGCGGTAATAAATAATGTGCATATATTCACACTAAGGTGATTTTGCATTAACTGGATGTAGTTGCATTAATGTATAACTGGATATATATTCCTATGCTGTGAAATGTGCTTGAAAACAGGACCATGTGTGCCCCCAATTAAGCAAGGGTCAAGCCAACAAGCATGACAGCATTCCTCTGTCTAACACCACAGACCCTGACACATGGGTGTGAAAATGTTTGAGGGTAGCCTACATTGCTGCAGGTTTTTTTTTTTTTTCGGGGACCATATTTGCATATTACAGTTTCTCTATTTGGGCTATTTATCAATCTTGTGGTGTTTTGAAAAGCAGGTTTTAGGGACAATGTCCTCTGAGTCCCAGGGCCTGCATTTCCCATCTGTAAGCAGCAGCAGCAGCAGCTCACCGATTCCTTCTCCTGGCGACCCTCAGTCCTTCGACCATCTAGGGTTGCCCTGTATTCAGATGCCAGAATCACAGGTATTAATCATTGCATTTTGGGATTTGTTTTCATTTTTCAATCAATTTTGTATTAATTTGTTTTGAATTACGTCATTTTATAGACTTGTTTTTTTGTATTCTTTTTACAGAACTATCAACCAGTCAATAAACAGGTAGGTAATAGACAGACCATGAATGAATAAATAAGATGTTTTATCTTTCTACTTACATCGTAATACAAAGTAGATAGATAGATAGATAGATAGATAGATAGATAGATAGATAGATAGATAGATAGATAGATAGATAGATAGATAGATAGATAGATAGATAGATAGATAGATAGATTGAAATTTTTTTGGAAAAATGACATATAAGATAATCTATCTTCTGTATGTGAATCCAGATGAAACTGTCTGATAAGTCCAGACTGTTCTGTAGTTGCCGCTTTTTAAAAAACTGCTGCTCACCAGCTGCTCTGATTATGACACTCTGTCATAATTATTACGGTTTGATGAGGACATGAACCCCTGCACAAGGCACTATTAAAGGACACAAGACCCCAGGGCAGAAATAGAAGTATTTCATCCTGCCTTTTCGTCAAATCCTTTTGATTTAATATTAATTAATTATGGCCCCCAGGGAAGGCAGTATGTCACATTAAATGCTTTTATGGACTCTTTAGCAGATGAAAGATCTTTACGTGCTACTGCATTTCCTCTTGGAAAACTGCTTCATGTTAAAGAGTGCATTAATTAGAAATGAAACTGCAGTGCGGCTTTACACAGAATATGTTTCACATATATTGATACTATAAAATTTTAGATTGTATGACATTTCTTATTGATGCAGGTTTGATAGAGGTTTTTACATGATTTTGTTGTTTATTCTAGTGTCACCAGAGCAATGTTGGAGAAGGGTTTGCACCGTACTCCCAAAGAGAAAGTGTTCCCTACAGGCAGAAGAGTGCTGAGCGCTGTCGTAGACACAGTGTAGACGGAAGCCCTGTTGGACAAGAATCTGGCCTAATGGAGAACAATCACTACCATCCATACAGGCGTCAGTGCAGCGAAGGAGCCATCAGTGAGGTTCAAACCTTCAGTTGTTTTAGAAGAGCTGGATTGGTTGGAAAACTCACCAAAACTGATGGAATGGAGGAACAATCCTCTTGGACTCCATTGAGCACTGATGTGGAGACCACCAGTGTCATGGTGAGAATAAGGGACTTTTTAACACAAAAAATTACGATTTCTTGTTCAGGTGAAAAAAATATGATTTTTCCACAGAATATTATTTAAAGCCATTTTCATGTTAAATGAGAAACTAAGTACACTGCAAATTGTAGCTTTAGAATTATTTTATTTCATTCAACATAAAATTTATTACACATTAACATTTAGGCTACAATGGCCTAACATAAACTATGAAACATAAAAATGATTTGCGAAACATCTCAGTATTTTTTGTTCATACAATGAAAGTCATTGGTAACAAAACAGCTCTGTTACCAACAGTCTTCAAAATACCTTCTTTTATGTTCCACAAAAGAAAGTAAATCATTCAGGTTTGAGTAAATGATGACAGAATTTTATTTTTGGGGGGGGGGAACTATCCCTTTAATGTTTTATTATTATTATTATTATTTATTTATTTTATTAAATGATGCTCTAAATAAGAAACTAAATCTGCCAGCAGGTGGCGTTAAATGTCTTTATGAGTCATTCATTCGAACGTCTTATTCATTCAGGAATTAAGTAAACGGCTCTCTTATTGAATAGGCCTTTGATTCATTGATTCACATGATTCGTTCAAAACGCAGATTGATATAGAAACTAAACAACGCTGTGGTACTCGGAGATGCGAAACAATTCTGCTATGGCCCTGCATCAGATTAGTCAACAGTCAACTGTGTGAAATGTAAGATGACGTACATATTTGGGGGCAGGGCCAGTGGATTAACTGTGTTAAAATATTTTAATTGCGTTATTTTTTTGATAACTAATTAAGTTAACGTGTTAAACTGACAGTCCTACTAAAGTCAAGATAACCTACATGGCATGAAAGCTCTTTTAAATTCTTGCCAGGGGCAAAAGACATGGAAAGGAGAAAAGTCAGGCAGATGTGCAAGCAGATGTCCTTATTACACTTTCTAAAGACACATTAATATATGATATGTCAGCATTAAGTAGATCATGGTCTTTTCTTGGGGCAGGGAACTCAGCAACCCTACAATGAGTCTCAGATGAGCTCTGAAGAACCTCCCAGCTACACGTCAGTGAACCATCAGACTTACAGTCCCGTTAGTCCTCAACAACATCAGGTACACCTGATAGTGAAAGAGTGAAAGAATGTGTGATATACTGATTATTTAAACTCACATTTAAAGGTTTTGGGTTGATAAAATTTGCTATGTTTATAAGAAGTCTCTTATCTCACCAAATCAAAAATACAGTACAATAAAAACTGTAAGATTGTGAAATATTATCATGTGTTTTCTATTTAGAAATATTTTAAAATATAATTTATTCTTGCGATGGCAAAGCTGGATTTTCCGCACCCATTATTCCAGTCATGAGTGTCACATGATCCTTTAGAAATCATGTTTAATTGATGCTTAAGAAACATTTCTTATTAACAATATCGAAAGCTGCTGCATTATATCTTTGTGGAAACCATGGTGTTTTTTCATGTTTTTTCATGTTCAGCATTTATTTGAAATAAAATTCTTGGTAACATTATAAAAGTCTTTAGTGTCACTTTTGATCAATTTAATGCATCATTCTTGATTAAAACAATTTAAAAACGCACCCTGCACTTTTAAACTGTAATGTATGGCTATTTGTAAATTATAAGGAAGTCAGTATGACTGCTGTATTAGCCTTGGCATGTTTAAGGTAGAAATGATCAAATGGTTTTGGATGCATGTTCACAGTCAAAACATTGGCAGGAAGTTCTGCTACATCTTTAGACTGACAAATAACAAAGACTCGCTCTTGTTCAATATGGGTGTAGTATGTGATTTTTTTTTTTTACTACTAATAACCACACAATTGTTTTTTATGTGTATGTCTGTCTCTAGTTTTACTCTTCAAGAGGAATAGACACTATTTCACACTACTATAACCAAAGCCTCTCATCAAAAGACAATTCTGTCCAGACACTCTACCCTAAACCTGTCTACTCTTACAGGTATGTCTGTGACCTTCAACTGTTCTATCCTGGTAAACGAAGGCATCTTTTCAAAGCAGCTCATTCTCTAAAACATCTGTTCACTGTCATCTGAAACCTGTTAGCTCTAAATAGTCTCAGGTCCCAACATATTATACAAGTTTGTTTTAGTCAGACTGTCAGTCTGTGCATTAGTAATGGAGATTTTTCAGTGATTCTTTCTGCACGTTAAATAGTTACACAGTAGGTGGTGACAAGTGACAGTATAATAAGTAAGTCGCTGAATTAATTTAACCGGTTCATTCAGGAACAAAACATTTACAGTACAACCTAACTGCCATTCTATTTAAAATGATTTTATTATTCTTTTTAAAAACTAAATTGCAGACAGCTAAACTATGTAACCAGCAGTCTGTAATAAAAAGTTTTGATTCCTATCATTATTCATGTGAATGTGCTGTCACTTTGGATAAAATTGCCTGCCAGATGCATAAAAATATAACTTACAACACATCCAAACAAATCAAAATAAACCAATGCATCACAGTTTGATTGGTAATGTTTCATTGTTGAATATTTCTTTTCAGTATTCTCATCTTTCTGGCTCTGAGGAATAGCAAAACAGGCAGTCTACCAGTAAGTGAGATCTACAGCTTCATGACAGAGCATTTCCCCTACTTTAAGGTAAACTGCACTTCTGCATCTCGGAATAATTTTTACATCTAATATACTTTGATCTACAGTGATACCTTGGATCCTGACAGAAGCCTGTGCATGATTAATGTAACAAATACAGAATGCAATTAGAGTTATTTAACAGGAGTAATTTCCTCAGGCTTTGTGGAAAATGCCTGTTGTAGCATGATCTTTATTTACCTGATGATTTGGTTCACCCTCCTCTTGAAGCTGTGCTGGTGAAGGGATTTACAGTGTGACATTATTTTGGCTCATCATTAGGTAAACATGCAGATCCAGTGTTGACTTCACTGAGGGAAGGGCTGTAAGTTATAAAGATGCTGGGGTAGAGAAATAAATGCTGCTATCTCTATTTTAGATTAAAAAATTTCTGTGAAAACCTTTGAATATTCTAGAAACCAACTTAACAACCTCTTCACAATGCCATAATGAACCACTATTTAATTTGTTATTCCTCAGACAGCACCTGATGGCTGGAAGAATTCTGTCCGACACAACCTCTCTTTGAACAAATGCTTTGAGAAAGTGGAGAACAAGAATGGGAACTCTTCTCGAAAGGGCTGCCTGTGGGCTCTGAACCCAGCGAAGATAGAAAAGATGCAAGAGGAACTTCACAAGTGGAGACGTAAAGATCCCCTGACTGTCCGGAGGAGCATGGCCCGACCAGGTATGCAAAGGGATCAGATTCCATTAGGCAAATACTATCATATTCAAGGTCATATTTGTTGGTCTGAACATTAAATGTGCAATCAATTTCCCAGATTACCCAAATTCACCTATGCAATATGATTATTTTAAATGCAGTTTATACGTGTGCTCCTATCCTTTTCTAAAAAAATTAATGTTATTTTAATGCTAAAATGTTTACAAATTTAAATATGTATGTTCAGAATAGTGTGTGTGTGTGTTGTATGTTTTTTATGTTAAAGTGTTATTATATATGCTCACAAAGACTGCATTTATTTGATTAAAAATAATGTAAAAACGAATTTATTTCTGTTAAGGTCAAAGCTGAATTTTCAGCAGTCATTTCTCCAGTCTTCAGTGTCACATGATCCTTCAGAAATCATTCTAATCACTTCTAATTTGGTGCTCAAGAATTTTTATTTTATTGTTTTTTATTTTTATTTAATGTTGAAAAATGTCGTGCTGCTTAACATTTTTGGGGAAACTGTGATAAATCTTTGTAACATTATGTCACTTTTGATCAATTTAATGCATTCTTGCTGAATAAAAATAGTAATTTCAATATTAAAAAAAAGAACTTACTGACCCCAGATGTTTTAGATATTACACAATATTGCTTGTTTATATGGTAAAATATATATTTATATAATGTATATTAAAAATATTTATTTATGCTCATTGTTTTAGAGGAACTGGAACGTCTTCTTGGGGAGAGACCTGAAAAATTGAAGTCTCTTGGAGCTCACTTTAGTCTACCAAGCAGCCATACAAATTCTCAACCTTTAAGAGTTGCCATGCATCCAGCTTACGCACACCAACCTGTCCATGACACAAGCTTCCCGCATCAGCAGTCTCTCTACAACCTTTTACCCTCTCAAACTGTCATCCCACCTCCCCCCTACTTATCCCCTGGTCCTTTATCTTTCTCATACTACCCCCCTGTCACCCATCAGCCCAGTGCCGGACATCCCTCCAGTCCCAGGACAGGCTGCTTGGATTCCCCCTTACCAGCACACACCCCACCAAGCTACAGCACCGCCCTGCAGGCTGGTCACAGCACTACAGCAAGCATGCAGGAGCTTCTGCTGGATGGAGAAACCAGTAATGATGTCGATGCATTAAATCCCAGCCTCACAGATCTACAAATACATGGTAAGATCGGGTTTGAAACATTGGGCACGTTTGCAGAGGTCGAGCTGCTTTGTTGTTCACGACTTGTTGTCTGTCTTTGTTTAAAGGGAATCTTTGGGAGGAGCTAAGGAACGACAGCCTCGCTCCGGATTCACTGGTAGTCATGGACGGTCTTAACCACATCAACTCTGGGGACCCACCGGTGGGTCCAATATTGCATATGCCTAATTCTCAAAAAATCAAAATAACAGCTGAAGTGGTTAATCAAAACCGGGATAGTGTGGGGGTCTGTGGGGGTTTAGCAGAGACTGATGTTGGGATGCAAGGCAGTGTTTCTGAGCTTTATCTCAGTGGGCTCTACACAACCCCTATTCCTCTGCTATGAGAAAAACAAATAAACCCTGCGTCATCTTTGCTGTCCAAAATAGAAAAAGGTTTATATTTTTGAATGCCTAAAAGTATGATTTCTGTGCTAAATGATGTGTTTGAGTTATAAAAATGACATTAATTTGAATGTTTTTATTGCTTAAATGCAGTATGCTGTCAAATCCCACTAAACCAGTTTTTCTACACTGAAAAATTCGGTCTAGAAATTATTTTTTACTCACAATTTCTACCTGATAAAATATTGTAAACCTTGGCATAACTAAAAAAAAAATAATAAATTCCCATGAAGTTATAAGATTTCATTAATTCACATAATTTTAGTGTTTTGGGACGTTGAATTAAAATAAGAAATATATATTTTATTAGTTGTTGTGTTAGCTTATTTTAATGCTTGTGTTAATCTTAAGTCATTCTGAGGTTCCCTTATAAGTTTGTGGAGTCCCCATTAGTGGGCTCTAAAATAATTCCATTGATATTTTTGGAAATTCCAAAAAGTTCTGTAAGCATTTAATGCTCAAAATCACTTGAATGTGGCCTAAATAAAATTGTCTAATATTGTTTGTGGAAATTTAACAATATATTAATATTTAGTTGCTTTTGTGCAAGTGTTTTTAAGTGTAAAAGTGTTTGAATTAGTAATATTTTAATAAGGTGTTCTAGACTTATATAGTTAGTATTGATTGTTGCATTTGCCATGGCATCCACTGGGGGATGTGGTTGCCTCTTTTATACTTTCCATAGCAACACACACTGAAAGCACTATAACAAGGCAAAACAGGTCTCCTGAATTGCAGGATTTTACTAGATCTCTTCAAGCATAGGTCACAGTTAATTTTGTTTGTTAAAATTCTTTAAAAGTTTCATAATACACCTGAGGTGGGCTCATCTGATCTATTGCACTACCATAACATAATCTTTAATCAGATGCATAAACGATCAAGGCATTTGTGTTATAATAATACACTGTATACAGCAGATCAATGCATTTTGCTGTATTTGAACTGATTTGAACATGTAGCATATAGCAATGTGTATTACTGTAAATTATTATTATTTTTGCCCTTGGTTGTATCATATATTAGTCTTTTCTACAGAACTATTAAGTTTGCAGTCAGTCAGTCAGTCAGTTTTTTTTTTTTTTTTTTTACAAATCAAAGTTTTTATTCAGCAAGGACACATATTGATCAAAACCTTTTACATGGTTACGAAAAATGTATTTCAAATAATTATTTTTTTCAATGTATCTTTATCAATTTATTAAAAAAAATAAAAAATAAACAGCACACGTTTTGTCAGTGTTAATAATAATAAATGTTTCTTGAGCACTACATCGGCGAAATTACATTTTAAAATGTATTCAAATAGAAATAATATTTCACAATATTACGGTTTTTACTATAATTGTGAAAAAAAATGCAGCCTTGGACAGCATAAAGGATTTATTATTAAATATTCTTACCAGTCTCAAACCTTCGGATGATAGTGTAAAGTTTAAATATTGTTTTATATGAATGAAACCACTATGGAGGAGTTTTATGTTTAAAAGAAATGAATTAAATCAAACTTATGATAATTTAAAGAACTTTGGAATTTTTATTTCTCATTTTTTTTTTTTGTTAAATCACATGAAACAATTGACACAGATATCTATCACTATCATTTGACAAAATTTGCTATTAAAAATATGTGTGACAAGATATATCAATATAAATAAGAGCATATTAATATAAATAACATAGATTTACATCATCGACCAAATTATGAAGATTCAAAAATTAAAGTGAGAAAAATAAAAGCAAAACCAGGCCTATTTGTAGGAATCCCTTCTTTTATACACTGCATTGGCCACTGTATCTTTAACCAAATCAACATGATGCTCTTTTTATGCTTTAGAAGCCTTGAGCGAAATCACTGTATAAACAGTTGTTTAAAATTATTTGGCTTTGGGCTTTGAAAAACATAAAAAACAGAGCTTGCAATGAATGCACATGTGCACAGGTACACTCATATCCTCGAAGAGACAGAGTTATCACATTTACATGATTCTAAGGTAAATTGGTAGTACAAAGTAGTACTGGCCCATTTTGAGCAACATTCTTTTTTTCTCACACACACACATACATATCCTGAGATCGGGATGTTTTTTGTTTGTTTTAACCGAACGCATCATCACATATAAGATTAGATGCCACTTTCAGTAGATGTTCCTCTGCCGGTCCACTGCAAATCAGTGCAAAAGGTGAGAATGACTTCCTACGGTCCGCCGTTGTAAGAATAATCTGCCTTACTGTGCATCACAAGCTTGTTGTCCACAAAGTAAAAGCTGTCAGATTGCGTCTCATAAGGGTGAAGGACCATTTCACGCACTATGGAGGGATACAAGAAACACAGTGCCACATATTGGGTCAAGCCAAAAGATCACAAACTGATTAACAGCAAACAGTTGATAAAAATATTTAGAGCTTACTTATATCTTCAGACAGTGGTGGGAACTCATAGATGTGTTCACAGGTGTTCTTACTGCTCGGGATGCAGAAACCAAACTCAAAGTCAAAGCTCTTCAGCAGCTGCCCACGGAAATAGTGCCTCTCGATCATTCGGAAGTTGTTGATGGGAACATCGCCTACAGTGAACTCCACCCTGTGGAGGTGGGAAAGGACACATTTCAGGGGACATGCAGATTTTTTTTATTATTATCAATGTTGAAAACAGTTGTGCCGCTTAATATTTTAATATCTTTATCTCACAATTACCTTACTAAACCAATTTTTTATTACATTTTACTCTTATCAGCAGTTATCTTTGATTATTCTTGTTTGTAGGACTAATGGTATCATATTGTCTTTTCATTACAGCCTTTGAAGATGGTTCACATGTTACAGTACAGTACTTTTTTACTTGGAAGGAAGAATCAGTATGTTTTTTAAAGTATAACCCATTTATCTCAAAATATCAAGAAAAACTTGATACATCATAATATGACCCCTTTAAAGGTTAAGTCAAACAGACTCGAGTGTGATTTCAGGCTAATTTTAGGTTGCAATTAAGATCAAGTGTAATCCTGCCACTGATTACACTTACGTGGCGCCAACCTGGCGTAGTCGGAGAAAAGCGGGGGTGAACTGGTAACGCACAAAGCGCCCGGCGTTCTGGTCAAAGTCCGTCCTGCCCTCCCCACTCTCTGTGAATCAGAAAGGAGTTGGCATTACCGAACAAGCCTTTGAGGGGCTCTTGTGCAGCGTATTGCATCTAAATGGAAATCAGGGCTTTATGGGGAAAAAAATCTAAACAAGCCTTGCATTTAAATGTGCAGTCTGTGTAGTTGGAGTGAGGAAGTGAATTTGAGAGGTCTGCTGGCTCCTTGCCTACCTGTTGTAGGGGGTTTGGTGATCTCAAAAAGAACTGTGCCTGTCTCCATGTCTCGGATTTTGAACCTGGTGAAGTCGATCTTGTGTATGTTCTGCTCTGGACCACAGAGGTAATCTATGGAAACAAAAACAAACCAGGGTGTGCTGTTAGTTCTGACTCTCATTAGTTCATCATTTGTAAGATAATGAAATACGAAGGGATCATAAACACAATGTGATTCTCTCCAGACTTGTCGTAACATTTCAAAATATAAAGCTAATCACTTTTTAACACTGGTTATGCGTGTGTGACATCGGTCACATGCATCAAAGACATGCCTCAGGGCTGAGAGCCATACCCTTGTGTGATACACTGCAGGGACAAAAAGAGCTATTTCTGTTCTCTCTGATGTTGTGTGGAAATGACATTGATGACGACCATACACCTTCTCGATTCATTACCTGCCTGCAGGGACTGATACTGTTTGGAAATACTGTCAGAACAACAGGAAAAGAGATATACTGACAGACAAACATTAATAAACATATGCCTATTGATTCAAAATTGAAGCTGTCTTTAACAGTATGATTGTGCTGTTTTGTGTAAAAAATGGCAGTTGGTTGGATGTTTTGCTTTAGTAATAATGTGCTGTATTATAATGACAATAATATAGTAGTGTGTATTCATTTATATGTATATCCGAGGGTTGCCTTTGTACTTTTGACTTTTATGATGGCTGTTTATGTTTATTAATTATTATTATATACCAAGTAATATTTTATGTAACAGTAGTAATTATTTAATAATAGTATTTTGTATTGGACAGTGTTTATGTGTTTGTGACAGTGATTTTAGTTACATTATTCTGCCATTAGATGGAGACAAGTGACTGTTTTATGAGTGAGTCAGCAGTAAAGACATTTATATTTAAAGAAACTGAAACAGGGGTGGAAACAAGATAATATTTTTACTTTCAACAACACCTTTTAAGATGTGGCCAACAAATGCACTGAGCAATGCTGTCACCGGAAATCATTAAAAGATGAAAGGATAGTAGAACAAAGATAACGCTTTCCTCAGTGGACGTTCAAACTAATGTTTTATTGTGAATATGAGATTGAGCTGAAGAATGAATGCTGTATCAGATGCACACTTGCTTAGTCCATCTCTCATCATACTCTTCTCTAGATAATATAGTGAGCTTTTAATACAGCTTTTAATGAAGCAACTCAATGTTCCTTTGTTATAGTTCTAAAGTGTTGTTTTGGAATTAGTACTGGAGGGTTGAGCTCAGCTGTCTATAGTATAAATGTCAACTTGAGATCCGAATATATATATATATATATATATATATATATATATACAGTACAAACCAAAAGTTTGGACACACCTTCTCATTCAAAGAGTTTTCTTTATTTTCATGACTATGAAAATTGTAGATTCACATTGAACTGGACCTGGATATATATATACACACACACACACACACACACACACACACACACACACACACACACCTGATTTTGAGTCTTTACATTAAAATTTTAATGCAATGACAGTGCAACTTAACTGTCCAAATACTATATGTGGTAATTTATTTGTGGCCTGCAGTTAATGACTTGGGTCAGTCCAGTCTTATCATGAGTCCCTCTTTCCTCATGCCAGACTCCCAGAGGAGGCACATGAGGTGCGAGGAGCAGCTGTGTCAGCCCTCTTCTCCCTGGGATGGATTATACTTAAGAAGCTTACATTGTTCACCATCACATGGCACAGATTGGGAGATGCTAAGGGGATAACTTTTGAGAGGTCCATCTCTGCTAGGATGACACTGAAATGAGCTCAACACTACAGGCTGAGTATATCACTTCCTTCCCGTGGGACAGTGCAGACGTCCCACCTATCCTTTACCCAAGCTTCCTGTTAGTTAACAGATGGGCAACACTGGATTTAGCCAATCACTTGAGATATTTATAGCTCCTCTGTTTCAGAAGTCTGCCAAGCTGAGAAAGGGAAGGCAAAATACTTACATCTGTTCAGGCTGTTTTTAAACAGCTTTATATTGTGGTTTATCAATGAAATAACCATTTCATACAAGCATGAAAATAATTATGCAGATAGAATGTCAGTGTTAAACAATCAAGCATTGATTATTCATAAAAAAAAGTAATATATATATATATATAAAATGTCCTATGAATTTTTACTCGTTTTCAAATATGTCCCGATGATATAGACACATTCGCACAAGAGCCGATTCAGAGCGGATCACTGAAACTTGAATAGACAAGAAACAGATACTTTGCACATTTCACCTTTTTTTTTTACCGCACTTGCTTATACCACAAAACTTGCTTGTTATATCAACAATTTTATAGCACTCAATAAATTGTTCAGGGAAATGTTTTGTTATGTTTACTTCACCTCATGAATTGGCACACAGTGGGACCAATCTACTGTATATGTGCTAACACTGCTGTGTGTGAGTGCAAAAATACAAATAGTCAGTGAAGAAGTAAAGAGTTACTACAGATGATCACAGTTCATGTCAACATAAATAATAGTGCATATTTTTAAGTGTAAATCTCTGTAATTTAAACTTTATTTAGTGAGTTGTGCTTTAAAATTAAAAAGATAATCTGGACACAACACAGTATTTTTAACATTAAATTAGCTGATAAAACAAACAAACAAAAAAATACTGTTATCTAGTTATATAGTTCTAGAACAACATTTTCATGCTGCAGGCGTCATAAGTGGTCAATTATTTTTAATATTGATAAGGTAAAATATTAATATAACAACAAAATAATATAATATTTTTATGGTGAATGCATTATTATAGGTGTAGTCAATCATAAATGTGTTTGACTGATATATTTTAAAAATAAAATAAATATCTAGTTTTCATAACTCAGTTTTCATGATGGAGGCCTCATTATTAGTGTAAATATTTTTTATTTTAAAGCCCAGTTGTCCAATATCAGGACAATTGGCTGAAAAACCTCACATGAAGTGGGCAAAGCTCCTGGTTTGTTTATAAAGCATCTGCTTTATTTGTGAACTATAAAAAAGTGAAAATGTGCTATGGTTACTTTAATGAGTTATTTCTGCTCATTCCTTAAAGATTTATTTGCTTGTTTAACCTAACATAGCCAGGTCAATTCATTTATATTAAGCTGTATCTGTGTGATTTTTAGATTATCTGACCAAACGTCAAATGTGTGCAAATCATTATCAAGATAGAAATATTCAGAGCAATGTGGCAGTCAAGTGTCAGTGTAGCTTTCCAAGCCACCAAGGATCCTCGCTTCACTGCTTCTAATGCTGTCACCTAGCAACATATCTTCTGAATCCAATCCAGGATAACTACCACCTGTTATTTTGGGGTAAACAAAAGGACTGCTGCATATAACAAACACAGATTATGTTCGATCAAGCGTTCATTTACAAGACCACACAGGTTCATTTAGATTTATGAGGCATAATGTGCGTATCTAAACACCATATAATTCATCCTCTATTAAGTTTCCAAACACTCTAAGTAAAGTGCCAATCGGAGCAATTAAACCAAAGATAGAAGGGGGGAGCCGTTTGCTAAAATGTCAAACCATTTCCCTAATGAAATCGCAACATTTATTAAACATGACTTACATTTATACAATTTCATCACTTAAATATACTCTGCATTCTTGTTTATAACAGTAACATGAGTTGAAGAAGACAAAAAAGCAAGCTTGCATACAAATCTCCACTTTCCTCAGATCAGAAGCATGTATCCTTAATCAAGAGCAGCTTTTATTTTTAAAGCGCTAATCCAAGTGATTAGCCAGACATCTTTATTTTTTAAATAAAAGAGAGTGATTTCTCAGCAATCCTCTTCCACGCATTTGTGCATATGTTTATTCAAATAGATGTTTCAAAGCTCAGGATAAGAATACACTGTTTATTTTGTCAACCACAAACCCCTCACAGTTAATGACTGACAGTGATGAAGTGATGACAAAGATGAGACAGAGTAGCTATTATTTCCACGTGAAATATTCTTTATGGGCTGTGAGAAGTCATGAGATAAGGGTAACAGTAATGCAAATGTCTTAAGTTGAGACAGTGCCAGTGCTGTAAAAACGGTTAATGATCTGAAATCTGTAGAAACTGAGCATTTACATTTAACATATCTGGTCTTCGCTCAGTTATCTTTGTTTAAGTGCCAGATAGAGTGGCTTGCATGTTGGAGCAATGAGCAAGAACAGCCAGACAACAGCTCACAAGCAACCGGAGTCAACCAGCCATACTAAAGCTTAGCATCTGAGTTCCTGGTGAAGTGATACATTCAAAAATTTTAATATATATGACCAACAAGGTCCTTTTTAATTGTAATTTAATGGTAAGCTAACTAGTGAAGAAGAAGCAGTCCCTGAATGAGTAAATCAGAATATCATTAGTCAAATCAAATTCTAACACTCTGCATTATGAATCACCATCAAATCATGATCAGATTAACTAGCTAAAATAAAGTTTTTATTGGATATTTTTAGCTATTATAGATTTTATTTCAAGTAATATTGTAATGGAATTTGAGTAAACTGTAATAACCCTACCACTTGTTTAAGTGTGTGCTAGTACTTAAACAGTAATTCAAGTAAATGCTGAAGCCTGTTTTGAGGAAACCTTCCCAGACAGTATGAGCTTCAGCAAGTGTAATAACTCTGTAATCTTACATGGACATAAAAACCTCCATTAAAAATAAATAATGGATGCACATTATCCCCTAATCATAATATAGGCTATAGATTCTGGAAATATTTTTTGCAAAACAATCACACCTGAGAATCAGTTAGGCTATCTCAGTTAACAGATAGGCCTGTGTAACTTTTGTATTTAATTACTTTTTTTTTTTTTTTACAGACTTTTTAGAGGTCCTTTAAAATTTGCCATATTTGTTGTTGATTAAAACAAAAAATAACTAGCCTATATTTCATACCTTTTTTCTTTCTTTCTTTTTTCTTTCAGACTATTTTATGAAATGCCACTGATTACAACTCAAAATGATATATTTGACTAGATGTTTTCATATGAACAGCCATTCATTAACTAGCCTACGTCAGATTAAAAGACAGTGATTAGTAGGCCTACGTGTTTTGATTCACTAAAAAGAACCGGCTCAAAAGAGTCATTCATTCGCAACGCTGATGAACAGTCATGAAGGAATCACTCTCCGAGTATTTTACCACGGTGTTCCGTCGCTTCGACCATACATAATGGATATATTTCTGAATTCTCAGCCCATTCATCAGTTAACGTAAAAGCATACGTCGTCACTCTCAGTCAGTAGGCTACATGGAAATGTCCACAGTGTTGTTTATTTGCCAAGGAAGACCAGAATAAACCATATCACTGGGTTCGTTCGGCCAAAATGAAGACCATACAAAGACGCAGACGCTAAATGAAATCGTTACATCGAAGCATCATTCTGAATGAAGACTTCCCATTTTAAATGAAGTTCCGTACTTAGAATGTCACAGCGCGAGTCTGAATAAAACACAAACCGCGAGACTAAACATGCAGGAGCGAAACCTGAAATTTCGCACTGGTAAATGTGCAACAGTGTAAGTTAGCAGAGCAGCTTGTGAGCGGAAGCTTCCTGTTTGAGAGTGATACTGATGTTACTGAACTTACTGTCTGTGATCTTTTGCAGCCCGAGTACATCCTCCGGTGTTATTTCTGTGCTTTTTAACAAAACCTCTTCAGTCGTACACGGGACACCCGCGTCGCAGCCTTGCTTGACTTTCATCTCTAAATGCGATACGATGCTGCTGTTCGTGCACGACTTGCAGTCTTCGCAGCAAACCTCTCTGGCAAGGGCCGTTTGTTTGCTTGCTTCACCTCTGCTGGGTTATGCGTTGTCGTTATTTAACGCAGGCTTTTATGGATACAAGAATAGCGCGTTCACCTCCCCCAGCCAGTTAGTCTTCGAAATATATTGAGATATTTTACTCCTTCTTTCCTATAGGGCGAGTGGCTCTCGCTCTGTAATCTGCCTGTCTGTCTGCTGCTGGAGGTATTAAAGCAACCACTTCATGTAACAAACCGAGCAAAACCCGAGAGAGAACAGTATAATTAACTAGCGGAAGGAAGTGGGTAGACGGTTCGAAAGTCACTTCTGTTATAAAGTAGTGTTTGCTGTTTCTTTTTGATCAGACTTTTTTTTTATTCAAATAAACACACACACACACACACACACACACACACACAGAGTATCTATCTATCTATCTATCTATCTATCTATCTATCTATCTATCTATCTATCTATCTATCTATCTATCTATCTATCTATCTATCTATTAACCCTTATGATAATGAACCATGGTTTTACTACAATTCATGAGTTTGTGTGCCCACACAGTCCACTTTTGATGGTTAATGGTAAACAAACTTGGCTTGCTGTCTTTAATGGAGGCTCGAACCTGAGGCTTCGGCTCAAGTTCAACCCCCACTGCGGTACTACCTGAAAAACAAAAATAGAGGAGGAGATGGGGAGGTGGAGGGATGCCGGAAGAATTGACACCCTGGGGCCATGCAGGCTCCTCCCCAACCTACATTTGTAACTTCTTATAACCCCCCCCCCCCCCCCCCCAAAGAAACCCCATGGCCCTATAGTTAAACTATGGTAACCACAAATTAACCATGGTTTTGCAACACTAAATGAAGCTGAGCCTCAGGTTCGAGCTTCCATTGACCACAGCAAGCCAAGTTTGTTAATTATTAACAATCAGGAATGGAAAGGCAGGCAAGCTCATGAAAACCATAGTTAATTTTCCATAAAGGATTTTTTTTTCATATATCAACCATCCACTACAAGCTAGTGTGTATCAGTTGTTTAAATTTTTCTTGTTACCTCATTTATTATGCATGATGAATGATATAAATAATGTATTCACCTAAATGCGTTCTCAAGTCTAAGCACTGTTAATATGAGAGCAGAACAATGAATTTAGGACACTGTACAATAATTGTGCTTAAAAGAGGTCATATGATGTTGCTAAAAATAACATTATTTTGTGTATTTGGTGTAATGAAATGTGTTTATGCGGTCTAAGGTTAAAAAACACATTATTTTCCATATACTGTACATTCTTTTTTCTTCTCAATGCCCCACCTTTCTGAAACATGTCGTTTTTTACAAAGCGAACTGGTCTGAAAAGCGAGGTGTGCTCTGATTGGCCAGCTATCCAGTGTGTTGTGATTGGATGAATGCATCAAGCGTGTGAAGGAAAGTTACGCCCCTCACCAAACTGTGATGGCGTGTGTCCCAGCTCGAAACAATAACACCCATTACAAACGAGGCATTTGTTGCATCCAGTAGGGACATAATTACTGATCATAATGACTTACACTGTCTTTCTAGTGTCTAGTGTCCTCTTTTGGAAGGCCAAACAAAGTTGTTTTGCTTTTACAATGAAAAACACAGCTTCTCCAGGATATGGCAACAGTAATAATAAAAGTTACACCTTCTTTCTTTGCTTGAACATTTGGGCAGCGTTTTGCAAATCTTCCCACAACGTGACATAGACATGTGAGGGCGTGTTAGATCGAGCCGTTTTAGGAGGGTGTGGTTGACTAAACTTTAATAAAGAATATCTCTTTGGATTAGAGACTTTAGTCTTCGCAACTTTACAGATCTTCTTTATGCACCAAGAGCTTGTAACATTTCAAAGAGAAAGGAAAACTTGAAATTGCATCATATGACACGTTTAAAATCTTTTATTTTTTAGTTTATTTATTTTCAAGTAAATGTGTTTTTAGATGCCAGCATCCCTGAGAAAGATAAAGTGTTGCAGGATCTCCTCTATTTCATAAATAAAGGACGCCTGAAATCTGTACCGGGAACAACAAGAAAAAAAAGCAGTTCTCCTCTTCCCATCCAGCCTGCCATGTTGAGAACCCTGATGATCACGATACTGCTTGAGCTTCTAGATTCTAGAAGATGTGCTGTGATGAAGCAGGAGAAGGTTGAGTATGCTGAAGTGCTGAATTGCACCTATTTCTGGTTCAAAGACTATTCCCTGCAGGGTTTAGCAGCTTAATTAGAAATTGATTAGCTTTAGGTCATTTGTGGATGGTAGATATTCTTATATAAACCAATGAAGCAAAATGAGAGGGGGTTTGGGTAGAGCAAAAAACATGCAATGCTGCAAAACTATCGAACAAAAATGATGAATGCTTCAAGAAGCGTTAAATTTGGGACATCAAATTGTTTTATCGATTTGCTATACTTATTTTTAACTAAGTGGTTGGTCGTAAAATGCTGTACTTAAAAGTGGTTCTGCAACCAGTCATGACACACATGAACACATGATAGTTATTCTTATTTAGAGCAGCTCTTTTTAAATATGAAGATTTTTTTTTTTTTACATTCCACAGGGTTTCTCTGCAGGGTTTTGTTGTGTCCACCTGTCCATGCCATTTGTCGTTCCTTATGCCATCTCGAAGCAGCCTCTGGGATGGGTGTGCATGTCCCTTACTCTTCGCACAGACTGGATCTGGGGGTGATGTGCGCCCCATTCATTCCAGTGTTTGTAGGATCCAAATTCAAACAGGTACTGATATCCACGGTAGCCTGGATACTGATATCCAACCCACCTAAAGTAGGAATGATCATAGCATATGTTAACTGATAAGATGACATCAAATAGCTAGGTAATCATCTTTTTGTAATATATAAGAGATGCTAAATCACTTACGTTCCACCATTTACTTTAATGCTGGCGACTCTGTCCTGGAAGCCGAAGCACCACAAACTTGGGATGTCCTCATCAGAAACCTCCATCTTACGACCATCAAAGTTCATGCATTCATACAGGCAGATTCTATGGTCCTGTGGGTCCTACATGTAGAAAGGCCATAAGTTTGTTACTGTGTTCCTGTGTTGATTGGTTGGGGATGAAGTGGGAAATGGAGTGATGTAACGGTCACCCACCATTCTAACGGGCCGGACAGACATGAGACGATCACAACGGTAGCTGTTGGACCAAGTGTCCCAGCGTGGGTATTCACCCCTCTCAAGCATGAACATCTCACCGGACATATCCTGTTGTTCAAAACCTACCCATCTGCAAGATAGTAAAGGGCACATGTACTGTAAATGCTCTGTTTACATCTCATGCATTTACACTATGGAGAAAATTGCGTTTTTATGGAATAGATTTTATGATAAACAGTGCTAGTTAACAGTGGTTTTGTGTGATTGATTAGATGTGGAGTTAACAAATAAAAAGGAATTCTCTTTTATAACATTACCATTAAACATTTTGGGTTTGTTATGATTTTTTAAAATGTTTTTCTATTATGCTTAGTGCAGCTTATTTATTTAAAAGAAAGAAAATAAATTAACCAACAAATAAATAAATAATACAACTGTAATAGTATCAAATAGTATTCTAATTCAGATGAATAAATGAAAGATGAATAGCCATTAGTATTACCAGGATTAAAAATTTTAAAACGTATTTTTTTTTAAATCATTTAATTTCTCATTATTTTTTAAGTTATTTAAATGTACAGTATTTAAACCATTTAAGTAATTTAAAATAACTTATCTATTTCAGCAGTCTTTAGTGTCACGTGATCCTTCAGAAATCATTTTAATATGCTGATTAGTTTTTAAGAAAGATTTCTTCTTATAATTATTAGTGTTGAAAGCAGTTCTGCTGCTTAATTTTTTTATGTAAACTGTAATATTAAATTCAATTCACTTCAAGTTTATTTGTATAGTGCTTTTTACGATACAATAATTGCAAAGCAACTTTACAGAAAACTTTACAGTCACTTTTGATCAGTTTTAACAAATCTCTTCAAAATAAAAGTATTAATTTCTTAAAATAATTGTATCCAAAACATCTGAATGGTAGTGTACATCATTTTTTTGGTGTAATAATAATAATAATAATAATAATAATAATAATAGTAATAATAAACAATCACCATCATCATCACCACCCCCATATATTCTTCATTTTTCTTTCATCTTATGATTATCATTATTAATATCATGCATATGAATTGTCAGATGGTTACTTACGGCCCACACTCCACTCTGATGGAGCCCACATGATTGAAACCCTTGTCACAGATGTTACGACACTCTCCACTCAGCTCCATCATGCGCCCTTGGAAATTCTCATACTCAAACAGATATATCTGTTTAGAGAACACACAGTTAAGACAAATAATTCAGCAAGTGCTTCTTTGACATCACACATGTAATGGCAATATTAGATGAAAAAGTGAGAATCTAGTAAGAACATGTTATAGGGCAGATTGGACTTACTCTGTTGGAGCTTATTCCTGTGGCATAGCGACTACCCATACTTCCTTGTACAGCAGTGTGTGACATGGCTGAAGCTGTTAATAACAGAAGAGTTATTGAAGTTAAGCTTAAATAAAAGATTGATTCAAGATTAATAATTTGTTGAAGTCACACACACTATATAGACAATCATTATCAGTGTTGGGAAATCAGTTATGTTATTTTTTTTATTGTCTTTTATATAAAGCAATAAGTTTGAATCTTTCTTACTCAAATCAGTGAAAAAGCATCTAAATCTATATATCTTTACCTTTCCCAAATCACTAGAAGTTTATTTAAAGGGCAGCAAAAACTATATTGTGAAATATTATCTATATATATATATATATATTATGTATTCTTTTGATGGCATTACTCCAAATTACTCCATTTACTACAAATTACTACAGCCATTACTCCAAACTGCAGTGTCACATGGTCTTCAGATATTATTTTGATATCTAAATAATCTTTACTCAAATCAGGCAAAAACATCTAAATCTATATCTATATCTTTATGTTCCCCAAACAAGCTTATTTAAAGGACAGCCATTCTGAAATAACAAAAATTGGTTTCTTATTAAATTGGATTTAAAGAAATAAAACAAAAACTGTAATACTGTGAAATGTTATTACAGTAAAAAAGAGTTTTCGATTTTTATATATTTTCAGTTATAATTGATTCCTGATAGCAAAATTGTCATTACAGTAGTCTACAGTATTATTTATTAGAATTTATTCTAATATCTTATCTTTGTACTCAAATCAGTCAAATCAATAAAAAAATCTATCTCTATACATTCACAACAAGCTTATTTAATAGATTACAGAATTTGAAAAAAATTTTTTTGGAAATGTTATTACAATTTTCTATTTAAATATATATTTTTAATATTCTTTATTCCTGATGGCAAAGCAGCTATTACTGCTGTCCTCAGTGTAACATGATCCTTCAGAAGTTATTCCAATACCTAGTAACCTTTGTACTCAAATCAGTCAAAAACATATATCGCTATACATTCTCCAGTCACAGCAAGCTTATTTAAAGTGTGGCCATTCTCAAATGTCCACCTCCCCAATCAAATCTCACCAAGATTTTGCAGTCAGGCACAGAGCAATGGAATGCAATAGGAGTGCTGGCAGAGGAAAGGATGCCAAGGCCCGAATGTAAAAGGGATCCAGGCTTCGAAAGGGTTTTATATACATATATGCCAGCAGTACTTCTAGAGCAGAATGAGACCAGGCTATTGGCTAAAAGTGATGGGTGTTTGGAGGGGTTTGTAGTGCAGGCTTATCTCTGTGACCCTGCTGACTCTGCTCATTGCTTTGTTTCAGGCCGCGGCTGGATGTCGGATGTCTACCTCCATCAGCAGAAAGTGTGGCTCTCCACAACCCCTATCTCTTCAACTCTCTCTCTCAAACATGCACTCATTCACTTTCTACAGCATAGCAAGCAATGTGCTGACCTCAGTAGACTAACCACAGACCTCTCCATTGAGATAAAGAGGACTTGTTGTGGTTGTGGGACATTTCAGCAGTTTTATTTGGTGGTTACAGTTACATTTTAAGTGGTCAAGGATTTGGAGATTAAGTTAAGAGTAAAAAACAGATGTACAACATATGCCAGACTATTAAATATTAAACAATTACAAATAGTGATGCATGTAATCATTCACACAGTCAAAAGCATTTGACAATAAAAACGTTTGTCTCATTGAAGAACCACATCGACACTGAAATGATTAATCTTCTTATTTACTTGAATGCCATCATTCACACTCTTCATTTTACTGAGTCATGCACTTCCTAGTGCAACACTGGGCCCCATCCATGGAGCCTGCTTTGCATGAAGTCAAAGAGGTGGGCAGGACATGGATGTTGAATGGATGTGCTTGTAAGGGCCTATTGTGTATGTATGCATATGTTTGCGAGTATGTAAAGGCAGGTGGAAGTGGGTCTCTGAACCACTCTGTGCCTGTAACTGTGGTGAGAAGAGGGTAGACGAGTCTCAATGCAGGATAAAAAGGGACTTTTAATGACAGATAACACTTAAAAACCATAATTCTTTGACTATCTTTAAGCTTTACTGGTGGTTGTGATGCTTTTACCAACTATTTTCGAAAACCTGGAAGTCACTGTTTCTGTTGTCTTTGCTGGAACAATCTTAAGTCGAAACAGCTTGCTTGTATTTATCCAAGCATGTGTGTTATGCTGTATGCTCCGGTCATATGTAAAAACATGCATGGAATCATTGTGCCTGGCATCCACTCCTGTGGCAGATGCCAGTAGGCACGATGTCTCCCTGGCTACGGCAGATGGCATTGTGAGCTGGGTAAAGCCAAAGGCTCAGTCAAAAACAATGAGGCATGGGGCAAAGTGCTGACTCCTGCTTGCCCTGTGGCCAATCTTCCCTTTCTGTTATGCTACATATAAATAGAGCCCTTAGTTGGTGGTCTGGAGACTGTTGTGTGGAACTCCTGAGCGCTTGCAGCTATTTGTTGGGTAGGTCAGGTAAGCCCTTCATGGTTGTCCTTTCAGCCACTGTAGTCATCTTTTAGCATGCTTTGCAAACTCAAACGAGGGTTGCACTATCATGTATACACAATTAAAAACTCAAACATAGCAAGCATATATGTGGGCGGTTTTCACAAAACATGTATGGAAACATTTTTTGGATATTTTTTTTTGTCATATTGGCATTTCAGAAAATTTTATGTAAAACAAAATATTAAATTAGTATTAAAATAAATCAATTAAATTATTAAATTACATTAAAATGATTTTTATTGGAATTTCAGAAAAAATTAAATGACTTATTGGTATTTCAGAAAATATTAAATGTATTAAAATGTATTTAAAATAAAAAAAGATTAAGCATTCTATGCTTTGACAAATTTTTTTTTTTACTAACGCTTTTGGCTAAATCTTATATAATTTATGCAATTTGTAGGTTTGTGTAGGCCTCATGTTTTGGCCATAAACCTGTCTTTTCTATTTCAGTCAACTGTGGTTTTATTCTGCTATGTTTGGAATATATCATCTAAATCAGCAGAGAAAATCAGTGTGATTTATTTTGTTAGGTCTAACTTGTTGGAGCAACAAAGGCATTTGTCTGCCATAACTTTCTTGTTCATTATCCCCAGGCTATTTGTACAGATGTCACATATGATATAGAACCCACACAATTATTTAAAAAATTTTTTTTTTTTGCATATCTCTGTTCTTCAGGTCTATCAGCATTGAGATAACTTCAAGGATGGCTCTGACTAATCCCATGCCACTTGGGCCATGGAAGGCAAGTAAACAATTGATGGCTATGAAATCATGCATGATGCTATAGAATGTTTTGGATCTCATCTTTGTTATGTCTTTGAATATGTGTGTAGCTCACAGTCTATGACCAAGAGAACTTCCAAGGCAAGCGCATGGAGTTCACCTCAGCCTGTCAGAATATCATGGAATGTGGCATGGACAATATCCGCTCTCTGAAGGTGGAGTGTTGCGCGTAAGTCATGCACTCACAGACACACACATTTAAAAGAACCCATGTTATTGTTGTATTATGCCAATTGTCTGTGTTCATGTGTACAGCTGGGTGGGCTATGAACACTCCAGTTTCTGTGGGCAGCAGTTCATCTTGGAAAAAGGTGACTACCCTCGCTGGGAGTCTTGGAGCGGCAGCAATGCCTACCACATTGAGAGGCTAACGTCCTTCCGGCCAATCTGCTCTGCTGTGAGTCTGAAACCATGTCAACTGATCAGTGGTGAAATGGTTTAGCAGTCTCTCCAAATAAAATACAATCTCTCCCGTTGTTATGATCTGTGCAGAACCACAAGGAGTCAAAGATTACCGTCTTTGAGCAGGAGAACTTTATTGGAAACCAGTGGGAGATAACCGATGACTACCCCTCTCTCCAGTCCATGGGCTGGCCCTCCAACGAGATCGGATCAATGCAGGTGCAAAGTGGGGCGTGAGTACCATACTTGTCTCTCTCTCTACACCAGGGTTGTCCAATCCTGTTCCTGGATGGCCACTGTCCTGCAGAGTTAAGCTACAACCCTAATTAAACACAAACAAACCATTACAAGTATTGCAAAATCAAATACTTCTCTACTATATAATATGGCAGTAAAACAACAAAACTGAAGCTGTAGCTCACATGACCATATTAAGATTAACTTTAACAATATTCATACTTGTGCTAGGAAGATAACTTACAAATTGTAGTCTGTTACTGATTACAAATTACATGACGGAATTTATATTTACTAATGCAATCTATTAGATTACTAAGATATCCTAAATATTTTTTTATTCATTTGAGATATCTTTTGACATAATTTGCATATAACATAAATTAGATGGGGGTTATTGTGTACCATATATATATATATATATATATATATATATATATATATATATATATATTACATATATACATATTCCATTTATTCCATTGTAATCAACAACATGTAGTGCATTAAACATAAAAAATGCAGAGGGTTTGATGAAAAGTGAATAATTAACTAAATCATAAAAATGTAAAATTAAGATTAATAAATTATGTTAAAATATAAAACCTAAATAAAATGATTAAGTAATACAAATAGAAATGTTATTTAATATGTTCACCATCATCAGAGAACTGTGAACATGCAAATGTGACTATAAACTATTGAAATATTTACATAAATCGCAGGGGTCTTCATGTAAATATTTGAGGTCAAACTAGTTTTGCTGATTCTCTGCATTTCATGAACAAACATTAATGTACATGAAAATGTTTTATTCTGTAATTTTTTTTTTTTTTTTTGATTTTGAGGAGGGGGCATTTAGCTGGGTTAAGGGGTAAGGAAAAGAAAAAAAACTAAAACCTGTCATTGTTAGCACTTAATTTCTGACTGATGTAAAAAAGAAAAAAAAAAAAAAAAACCCAGCACCGTTCATAATAAATAATTTTTTTTAAAGTTGCAAAGTACGTTTAAATTCAAATGTAGCATCTTATCAGACAGTATGTGATTTCAGATGCACTGAAAGTCTTTAGACTCACTAGAAACTTCCAGACAAGCAGGTTGAGCTGAAATCTGCAGGTTGTTAGTTGGACACCCCTGCAATACACCATTAGATTCAGGTGCTGTAATATTTGAGATGCTTGGAATAGGGTCTCAGTTTGCATTTGTCATGTTTTTTCTCACTTCATGTAGCTGGGTTTGTTACCAGTACCCCGGTTACCGTGGTTACCAGTACATCATGGAGTGTGACCACCATGGTGGCAAGTACAAACACTACAGGGAGTGGGGCTCTCACGCTCAGACCTTCCAGGTGCAGTCCCTCCGCCGGGTTCAGCAGTGATGGCAGCTCGCCCAGCTCCCTTCTTCCCTCCCCCACCTCCTCCTCTTCCTCCTCCACCTCTTCTTCACCTCCACCCCTTCATTTTCGATACCAGCAAGCCCAGCACAGGCTGAACGTCTGGTGCATTCGGTAAATGTTTACAGCATTTTCTTCTTTCTGCGTGCCATCGATTTGAAAGAAAAGAGTGAGAGGAAGCAGACTGATTCTGTGAGCAGCACAGTGGTGTGACTTAAGCTTTGCTCCTTATTGCAGTCATGATGCAGTCTGTGCAAAAGAGATCAATAAAGGTACACTTATGGAAACTACCTATTGTGAGTGTTTGTTTGATGCATGTATAGTGTAAGCTTTGTTAAAAGGCCCAAATTCTAATGTCACAAAATTGGAACATCATTACCACCAAAATATCCAATAACTATTGTTAAAAAGACTTAATGACCAAGGGTCTTTGAGTTCTGAGACAAAATAGGGTAGGGACAAAAGAGGATGAAAATAAATAAAAGTTAATTTATCAAGGAGTTATTATTTTCACCTATTTTTGGGAGCAGTGTTGATTTTCCATGTGTGTCACAGGTCATGGTGACATGCAAAAACAATGTACCAAATATTATACATTTTGACAACTCACTTTGAGAAATTTGTGAACTGAACCTACGTACATGTTGGATTCAAATGATTTTTATTTTAATCAATTTAATCATCACAATCATATATATATATATTGGTCTTGGCTACTATCTTCAAGAAATGCGACATTTCTTCTTGAGATTCACGCCTGACGTAGAGAAACAGCGCCATTCGGCGTTTGTCAGAAGGTAAAGCTCAGGAAGCTGTCGCTTCCATTTAGCAAACAAACAATATAACAGGCTGGAGAAAGAAGCGGAGCAAGACATGTGCTCTCCTAAACTTGAAAAAATTGCAACATAATGTCTGTGCTATTGTCAGTGCTGGTCGGTATGCTTGCTGCATACATACTGATTTATTACATCCTGTTTAAAGGAGCCAAATCTAACAGCAACGTGACTTTAAAGGGAAAACAGCTATTGTCACAGGTTGGTGTCATTAAAATGCTTTACATATTAAACAATCCAATCTAATTTAATGCCACTTAAGTAAATACAAATTGAACTGCTTACTAACTTAGACGGACATTAAAGGGTTAGTGAAGCTGCTCTAATAGAGGGGTAGCTCATCCTCCTGATAAGCTCAATACGGCCATCAGGATTCACTACCAGCCTAAACAATTAGGTTAAATTCATATTTAAGGTGGGGAATTAATGACATCAGAATGTCAGCAGGCCAGTTTAATGCCTCATGTTAAACACGCTCCATTAAAGGAGAGTGCGAGGCCATTCGTGCGCCAGCGCATCTATCCCCAGAGACAGACTCTGATCTTTCAGAGAGAAAAACAGAGGACGCTGAGCATTGTAGCTCTCGACAGTTCGAAGTTCGACCACTTCCCTGTTCAATTTACACTCCCCATAAGGGGGATTGCTCCTGGACAGCAGATCCAAACCCTGGTTCATTAAAGGTCCCATGACATGGATTATTTCCTTTTCTTTAAATGCTTTTTAATGTTTCCTTAGGTGTACTTATATTGTTAGTATGATTTTTACATTTAAAATTTAGAAATAAAAAGCATTTTTTATATCCTGATATAAGCCCTCTGGCTTGAATGCTCTGTTTGAAGGGGCGTGTCTGCTGTGAGACTCCGAGGAAACGACAACTGTTGTGATTGGCTGACATCTTTGCATTTGAAATGCGTATTACATGTGGACCCCTCTAAAATATATATATATATATATATATATATATATATATATATATATATATATATATATATATATATATACTACAGTTGTCGAGATTAACGAATCGTGGATTTGTTGATTTTAAATTATTTTATCTATCTTTTCCCATCACATGAATGGCTGCAGTGATGAGCAGCATTGAGTAGACAGAGTCTGTTTATCGCGTGAATGCAGTCATCTCGTCATTATTGCAACACGTTTTCTCTCACAAAATGCTTTCACCACAACTAACAGCAAACACATGAATACAGTAAGAGCTTTGTTGTGCAGCCTAACAGCGTCATTCAATGTAACGTCAGTTTAGGCAAGTGTGCAGATATACTCGCGATGTGTGAGAGCTCCGAAAAAAAGGGAGCGTTCTTTGATCGCTCTCTGTAGTTAAATAACAATTTAGATAACAGATTTGTTTCATGCTACTAAGAGAAACAACGTGAAGTTGATCGTTTAGTCACTGGCTTGATTCACTGATGCATAAACAGCATTAAACGATTTAGAAAGAAAGTTTGTGTGAACTTGAATGATTAACTACACATCAGAAATCACTGATCACAGATCAGGCATTAATAAACACTGTTACTCACTGTTTGTGCCGGTGCTGTCGAATCCATATCATAAAAGTCTGTTTGTAACGCCTGTGCTGACATTGCGACTGAATTATATGTAAATATTTGGGCGGGCAAAGCAGAGAAAGGGGAGGTAACATTTCTCTTTACAACAAAGAGGAGATTCCAGATCAGCCCGTTTGAGCTTCCATTTTTTCAAAGGCAGAGAAAGATAGTAAAATCTCGATTTACACCGATTAAAAATTTTAGAAACTTGGGGACCACATACATGCTAGGGGAAGTCATATTAATGTTAAAAAACCTCAGAAAGTGAAATTTTCATGTCATGGGACCTTTAAGTGACAAACTGAAGTCTGTATACCCGAATTGTATTGCCCTTAATATACCCAGCGGGACAGTGTGCATTCTTATGGAATGATATTGCGGACTTTATTCAAAAGGCATTGCAAATTGTATTTGCAATTGCGTTTTCAATTTGTGGACGCATAAAATGTGACATAATCCAAACGCAAATGCAAATCGTGCATTACCGTTTTCATTTTCGATTAAGTGAATGCACAGTGTCTGCCAAATTTAAAATGGAAATGCAAAGTCCGTTTGCAATTGTGTTTCCCATATCTTACGAGCTATGAGCCTGTCATATTTAAATAGCAATATTAATTACCACATTTGCCTTTTCACTCTCTCTGCACTGTGCATGTAAACTGCCAAAACTCAAATGGAATCGCAATACCTTTTGCATTTGAATTTCCAACGTCTACACAGAAACCTGTCAATCAAGTGACAGGGGTGGGGCAATTCCCTGTCTTGAATCTAGAGATCTGGAGCTGATTCAGTGTAGCTTGGTAGCTCAATGGTTAGTGACTGTCATCTCTTACGGCATACTGTCTTTTAGCGCGTGTTCGAAACCCGGGTCAACACAGACGTTCTTCATTTTTTTGTTTATCCTACTAACTTCAGCCGCCAAACGGGCGATCATACAGTGAGGAAAATTGCAGTAGTCAAGGCGAGCTGACATGTTATCAAGTACGCTGCTGTTTGCAAAATTACCGGACCTGCGTCCTTGCAGACATCACACTCCCGAGTCGAATGCACAAAGTCTGAACTACTGAGGATGCAAGTCCGAAATCAGCGGCTGAAGTTAGTAGGATAAACAAAAAAATAAAGAACGTCTGTGTTGACCCGGGTTTCGAACACGCGCTAAAAGACAGTATGCCGTGAGAAATGACAGTCACTAACCACTGAGCTACTAAGCTACACTGAATCAGCTCCAGATCTCTAGATTCAAGACAGGACTCTCGGCTGTACATCGTGCAGCTGCTGAATCAAGGAAATGTGACCGTGTTAACTTGTGGCCTGTGTTTACCTATTATGAAAATAAACAATAGCAGAACACTGACTACATTTTATGGTTCATGATGTTAAAGAACATTTCATAACGTCTCAGACAACTGTACATTTGTGGCTACTGTGGCTTAATTATAAACACTATCGTTAACTCATATTTACCCTAGTAAAAACATTGTACATTTTAGTACGATCGTCACTTCCCAATGCAAACACGCCCAATAAAATGGCCCCACCCCTGTCACTTGATTGACAGGTTTCTGTGTAGACGTTGGAAATTCAAATGCAAAAGGTATTGCAATTCCATTTGAGTTTTGGCAGTTTACATTCACAGTGCAGAGAGAGTGAAAAGGCAAATGTGGTAATTAATATTGCTATTTAAATATGACAGGCTCATAGCTCGTAAGATATGGGAAACACAATTGCAAACGGACTTTTCTTTTCCATTTTAAATTTGGCAGACACTGTGCGTTCACTTAATCGAAAATGAAAACGGTAATGCGCGATTTGCGTTTGGATTATGTCACATTTTATGCGTCCACAAATTGAAAACGCAATTGCAAATACAATTTGCAATTCCTTTTGAATAAAGTCTGCAATATCATTCCATACATTCTTGCCAACTGTTTATTCGCAACGTTCTGACGCTATCATGTGGCTGAGTCGTGAACAAGTTTGTGGTCTGTACTGCGCATGTGTGTGCACTTAGCACTTGGACAAAGTTTAAGTGTCTCATCACCTCTAAGGGAGCGATAACTCTCCAAAGTGAAGTTATACTGTGTTCTGTTAACATGTTTTGCAACATTTTTGGCAGAATTTTGTTTTGGAACATGTTCTGAGAATACAGTGAAAACTGAACATGAAAAGTGCTTGTGATTAGTGGGTGGTTGTGCACCACTGCAGCATCTCTTGTCCTTTTCACTGCTCTGCTTTCCTGCGGTCCAACCGGGTCGATTTTCCACACAGAACATCAGGAAACTATTTTCTAAACTCATCCCTTGTCGAACAGTGAACATCTGAGGGTTGGGAGCTAGCGAACAGGGTGGCTGTGGAGCAGAGAACACCATCGACATGACACCTGTGGAGTGGGTAAACAGCTTTAAGTTCCTCTGAGTTCACACCAAAGAGGATCTCACATGGTCCACACACACACTGATGCAGTGCTGAAGAAGGCACATAAACGCCTCTTCTTCCTGAGACTGCTGAGAAAGCATGTAATGAGCCCCAGCATCCTTAGAACGTTCTACACCTGCACTGTGGAGAGCTGCATCACTGCCTGTAGGGCTGCACGATTAATCGAATGCGATTAATTGCATTTGTCATGCACATTTAGTGAGTGTAGCTGGTTCTGTGATTAGCAGTAAATCTCCATCACCTGTTTTCAGGTGGAGCAGCATTTACTACACAGAGCTATAGTTCTGTCATTTTATCTTCATGGGACCGAGATGGTAAGTTGGAAGGCTTTTCTTTTTATAAAATTGTATGGGAAAACTGTTTTTAAATAATAATTTTTTTGTAATAATTTTACTCAAAATATGATTGGTGGTGAACACATTTAGAAATGACTAACTGTGAGTGTTTTGTCAGGCTTATGGTGTCCGTGAGGAGCAGAGATTGAGAGATGTAGCCTACAGAAGAGTTTAAAAGTTTCTTATTGCTGGTTTGATTTCGAGACTCAACTTGCTCATTAACAATGCAGGTAAATTTAGAAGAGTTTCATTATTTCAGATTTTATTTTTTTATTTTTAGATTCAGGTTTGCTTAGCATTCACACTGTCATTTTTAACTCTGAACCTAAAGATACAAAACAAATGGCATAATACTGTCAAAACATGATTGGGCAGCTTTTATGACATGTACTGTATCTTACAATCTTACCAAACATCTAAAACTGCTGCGTGATGGGTCAAATGCACTTGTTGTATGTGTCTACTTCCACCATTGCTGCAAGGAGATGATGGTTCCAAAGCCTACTGTATATCCAACTGTAATGGGAAACATGGCTCCTATCATGAGAAGAACCAGATTCGCTTGAGGATTCTGTCCTGTTTGCTTGTGACATCATGTTCTGTTTTTGGCTTGTTTTAGATGACTTGGTCCATACGTTGCATGCATCTATATTTTAGTTGAACTGCACCAGAGTTCTTTTGGAAGTATACTGAGACAAACCTGTTAATTGGGTTTTGGTCTGCTGCTTGTTTAGTACACACCAAGGTTCGGATTGCAGTGTTCACAATTATTTAAATTAACTGCACTAACAGAGAAATTTACTACCCTGCTGCATCGGCTGGGGTCTGTGGATTTCAACCTCCTTAACACATGTGGTCACCGGTCAATCGTCCTGGCACGCGTTCAGAGCCTACTGCTACAGCAAACTGTGTAATGTGCTCTTGACCCGTGAGTTAGCAAACTGACTGGAAGGGGCGAGTGTCACTTGCTATTGCCTGCATCCAGGTTAGTGGGGCATAATTTTTTTTGTCTGCTATTGTCACAAGTATTATTATTCCTTTCCCCCCTACATTTTCTTTATTGTCTCATCTTTATAAGTGTTATCGCAGCTGAGATTGGTCAACAAACACAAGTTTGTAGAACAGAAACCGAGAGACCACTAACGGATTTATGAGTGTGAGCTTCTGAAGTTCTTCATATATTGTCTCTCCTGGTGTTATAGATCGGCGTATACATAGCTGAGGTCACTTTTTTGTTTGGTATATAATGCATTAAAAAATGCTTCAACACAATATTTAAATTATGGTTGGACTGATATATTTCATTTCTGATTCTATCTATCTATCTATCTATCTATCTATCTATCTATCTATCTATCTATCTATCATTTTATTTCTCATATTTAATTTCTTTGATATACGTTTATTTAATGTTTCGTAACTTTCTTTAATCCTTTCTTTCATATATATCAATCTATATAGATCTATATCTCATTGGTACATTTCATCAATATTTCTATCCCTGCACTATATCTTTATGACAGTGCTATTGCTATGAACATGCATAAATGTTTTACATATATTTTTTTTATCACATTGCATCCACCATTTGGATATTTGTTTTAAAACACGTGACCAATTCAAATATCTTATGTATTTGAAAATGAAATTAAAGAAAGTAAAAATATCTGAGAACATCAATTTCTTTCATGTATTTGAGCTCTTTTTGCCTCGTCTGATAGGGTGTCGTATATTGTTTTGTTTCACTTGGTGGCAGTAGCGTGTCATATTTGGCAGCTTTCAACTCGGGGCGACACAACCTGAAGAGTCTGCAGAGACCTCTGTCAAGACAAAGAGTATAGAAGCCCAAGAGGCGAAACTCAATAGAACGCTCCATAGCAACAGTTGCCCCCATGACGTGACGGCGCGGCCGCCATTATGGACTGAAAACTGAAGGAAAACGACGAGAAATAATGGGAGTCAATGGCACTGAAAAACTTAACATAACAAAAACTTAACAGAACTTAATTTTTTCTGTCCGTCATATCTAAATATGAAAACAATTTAAAATACATTAATGAGGATGACCGACGTTAAATGACAGAAAATATACGTCTATGTGTTGGTTATGCATGGCCTAATTACCCTTAGGAAAATAGTATTTTGGGACAAAAAATATTACTATGGAAGTACTATAAGACTACTATAGAAATACTATAGCGGCTCTAGGATAATATAGAGGTATTACAGAACATAACATACTTCTGTGATGTTCTGTAATACCTCTATAATATTTTAAAGCTGCTATAGTATTTCTATATATAGAAGTATGACAGTAGTCTTATCATACTTCTGTAGTATGTCCCAGATTACTATAGGCCTAGTATTCTTATAAGATTACTATAATATTTTGATTCCTATATAATATAAGATTCCTATAGCACTTTTTTGTAAGGGTATGTCCCCCACCGAATCGGCTTCATTAGCCTACCACTTACGGTTTGCAAAGATACAATTATAAAATTATTGCAAACCTTTAATCTATCAATATTTATGTTCTATTATGCATTTTCCTTGTTATATGAATAACAGAAATTCATGAAATAATATATATAGGCAGACACACAGTAATAAGATTTATTCAAATGATTATTTTGACATTAGTGAACATCACCATCACCATATATATGATTTGGAAAAATAAATAAATAAAATTATAAATGAGCATTTCTAAAGACAGTTCACCTTTAACAAGAATATCACAAAAATATTAACAACTTGTTTTTCAACATCTTCAGTGACAGTGCACACAGTGAACGTTTCAATGGCAAGAACAAAAACAATCTGAATGTCCTATTACAGACGGAAAGGTACAAAAAAAAAGATGTGCAATCTAGCAAGTGCACACATGAACTATAAACAGTACTAAAATGGAAGTGGTGCCATAAGATCTCAGTAATTAATCAGGCGCCACCATCTATTGTGTGTGCATTTGTATATGAGAAGTTTGTTCGTATTTTTTTTCTTTTTGTGAGAGAAGAGGCATTGACATAGAATGGAAGCATTAGTCAAAAAGGTGTATAATATAGCAAATGCACACATGAACAAAAAATAACTCTGACCATCTTTCGGAAACTAGTGTACTACTAGCCAGCTACTTGCTAGCCAGCTACTAGCCAGTTCAAGTTTTGTATAGATTTCTAAAAACGAACAGCAAAACCTCTACACTCAAACTGGCGCTAACGATTTCAGCAGCTTTCAGTCCATAATGGCGACCGCGCCACCACAGCGCCATCTACAGACTGTTACCCATAACACAACAGAGTTTCGCCTCTTGGACTTCTATACTCTTTGGTCAAGATGGCTGCATCCGAAAACTGAAAAATGCTGACTTCGGAGGTCACATTCCAAGGTAGGAAGGCATCAAGGCACGTCCGAAATCAATGTCAGCTTCATTTCCTGTCTCCTGAGATGCCTTCATCTGGCCGATTTTTGAAGGCAGCATAGATGTATCCTTCGCTCCCTTCGATATCCCACAATCCTGTGCGTTCCATTCTGTGAGAGTTAAGCCAAAAAATAAAGATGGCATCTGAAAGTTGCTGTCGGTGGTCAGTTTGTGTTTAAATGTATGTTTCTGAACAACCTTTTCCACTTTTTATGAAATTTCTAGTGAGAAATTAATATAGCAGTAATGAAATATCCACTCAGTTATCACCAAAGCTCTCTATGTTTTGCTGTAGATCATTAAACCATTACTCCGCCTCAGAAGCCTGTCCGAAATCCGTTTCATGAGGTGCCTTCGGGCAAAAACGCTGCCTGCAAAGTCATTGCCTGATTAGACAGCAAGGCAGCAAGTCACCTGCCTAAGTTTTCGAATGCAGCCGATGACAATCATTAGAATAAAGTAGGTTAGATTACACTGAGAATTGCAGAAGTAATTCCATATAATATTAGAGTTTGCTTTTCCACTGAATGAAAAAGGGCATTAGGGGCTACAGCCATTTAGTGTGATGGGATAACCAAAACGAGGACTTGTTATATAGACCCTTACCAAAGTCCTTTCAGGCAAGTCGTGCTGCTCGGCCGCCATCTTGGCAACGCCTCCGGACAGCTATTTCAGAATAACAAGACCAGCTCCTATCTAAATGAATGGGCAGAGAGTCAGAACTGCAGTTTCACTGGTCACCGGGACATAAAAACAACAGTGAAATATGATAAAAATCCCTGAAGAATTTTGATGACTTTGCCCCAAAATAAGGTTTAAACGCCTTTTCCCCCACAGGTTATACCTTTACTATGCATGCGCAAGGGTTCCAACTGTGCGCATACGTCAGTGGAACCAGACGATAGGCTTAAATGTTTCCCGGCTTGACTGTTAAAAGCAGATGATTGGCTTTCCAGCGGGAGGGGCGGGACATGTGCACACAACCGCCATCTTTGCCGTTACGGGTTTTCCTTATATAGTTGTATTATTGAGGATTGAGGAAGTGGCATGTCTCTTATAAACTGTCTCTGCCCTTACCCATATCTATGCATCTTCAACAGACCCCCGTTGCTAATAGATCCTTTACCTCAAACTGGGATCGTCACATTTTTGACTTTGTGTAGACCTAGCATCCTGTTTATATATGCTAATATATTATATATTCTCTGCCTTGAGAGTCTGTACACTGTCCAGGTGGATGAATCTGGTTTTATCCAAAACATTGTTCTCAGTCTCTTCTATGCACTATTGTTTTCTAGTCTGAAAGTTTCATATTCAGTGACCGTCACTCATGCTATTTTTATGAAATGCATTGTGTTGTCATGTCACTGATCATGCCAATCATATTTCGGCCTCCTCCTTGTGTTGGTTCTCATGCACGGTAAGAGTTGAACTCCGCCGTCCCCTTCGATTCGTTTTGTAGAAGCAAAACACTTTGATGAGTGACGACAGGTGTTTACTTTGGACACACTCCCGAGCTCTTTGGCACAGTACTTAACGACTGGATTAGTGCATCAATTAGCAATCACTGCATGGGAGGAGCCTGATTGATCGAGACTGCAGCTGCTGTTAAGGCTGGGCGTAGGGCATGCTGGGGCATGCGAGTGTAGGAAGCAGCTGTGTGTGTGTGTGTGTGAGAGAGAGACAGACTGTAGTGGCCAGCTGCTTGAGAATTAGTTCAAAGGACTAATTTCACTCCATGATAGCAGGAAAAAAACACCACAGAATTTGTTGACCTTGTAAGGATATCACATGCATGATGCATACCTGGAACTGTCACGTGATTGTGATTTGATAAAGCCAAAGTGTCTTTTTAAAATATTTAAAACAATCTATAGATTGTAATAATAATATATATATATATATATATATATATATATATATATATACATGTTTGTTAGTTATTTTTGCTTATACTTTTTTCTATGAATAGTAGATATAATGTATTGCATTATAGTGGAAACTATTATTAAATTAGATTTAATTGCCATCATAATAAAATATTATATGATAGCATAGAATTGATTAAGACCAACTATATTATGTGTTATGTCCCTTAAATAAAATATAATACTTTTGAAATAGTTAAAATAGTTGTCTCATATAGATGTCAATATATTATATAGAGACATGATGCACTATTATAATAACAGTTCTCTTAATGCAGTATTGTCTTGTCTGTATTATATATTACAATACAGGATATAATGCAAAGTATTATATTTAGAACTATTATTAAGTTATTATTAACTAGTTATTTAATTTTCATAATATAATAGAACATATGATGTAATCACTATAATTAGATATCACAGTAAAGTAGCTCAGTATTTTATGTTCTAAAACGTTTAATTTAATGAATAATGTAAAATGTTTAATTTAATTATTAAAAAGTGTAATGTAAGTGATATAAAAGAACACTGATTTCAAACAAAATTTGCCATTCTTTATATTTTTTATTGGTAAACGTGGTAGTTGCGTTTAGGAAACACCTCTAGATAAAGAGGCTGTTTTTACAATTTTATGTGGTGCTACTGGTGCAAAATGAAACACTACAGTTTCTATTTCTATCTCATGTTAACTCTGAAAAAAATCACATCATAAATCAACAATGAATGAAGAAAAAATATACATATCTTAAAATGACACTTTTCAGGGATACAGACCAAAAAACTCATCCTGCACTACACAGGCTTTCGTCCAATCAGATACTAGTATGTTAATGTCCTGCCTCTAATATTGATTAATGGCAAGTAGCCATTTCCATTGAAGATGACTGTGAAGTAACTTAAACCAACTGGTTATTTAAAAAGTCAAGAACTCTGTATGTTTCCCACTATTAGGGAATGTCAAGCAGATTCATGAGGTTTTTAATTCATATATTTAATAACACATCTCTAATTGGCTGTGGGCAGTGCGATTATTTTACTGGCTCAGTGTGTACAGTGTCTGGTTTTCAGTGCGGTGGGTAGCAGGTGGTCAGGGGAAAATCTCAGTCTGAGGGGAGGGAGAACAGCAAAGTGATGCTGGGTCTCACTTTAGAGTAACACGTGAGGTGTGAGGAAGAGAAGGGGGTTCAGTCATGAGACAGGGTGACAACATTTTGGAGCGTCATTCAAATACAGGCTGCTTGTGTCACAAGCAAAACCTTCCTATTTTTCCATCTCACCCGCCCCGTGCGGAAATGCCATCTGAAGGCGGTAAATAGAAGCATCCTTTGGGTCATGTTATTTCCACAGGTGCAATTAACACTCCCATCTGCTAATCTGTGATTAACGATGTTTACAAATATGCTGCACATGCCGAAGAGTGTCAGAATAGCAGCTCACACCTTCCTCTTACTCCATCCCTCTCTCATCTGTCTTCTTCCCTGCTATTGTGTGCTGGATTAGTAATAAGGGTTTGGGTGGGAGGTGGCAGAAGGAAACCAGTCCCCTAAAGCAGTAGACATCACAACAAGGCAAAACAATAAATAAATACAAATAAATAAAATATATTAAAAAATCTGTTAATTTAATCAATAGGGTCCAGAAGATTGAGATCACTATTGACTATGCTTCTATTTTTTTAATTATAAATTATACAATGTTAGTGAAAATTTAATGTTAGTGGAAAAACAAAACAAAACAAAAAACCCTCGAAGCTCAAAATGTTTTTGTATTCAATTTATCTTTTTTTTTTTTTGCATGTGTGTGTCTGTGTGTTTTTTTATATACAGTTAAATATATTTTGTTGTTTTTTTTATATACAGTTAGCTCCATATATATTTGGACACTCACAATTTTTTAAATTTTGGCTCTCTATGCCACCAAAATATAGAATTAAAATGAAACAATCAAGATGAAATTGAAGTCCAGACTTTAAGCTGATATATAAATAAATAAATATAATCATAAAGTGTTCATTTTTAATATTTTGTTGAGAATCCTTTGCAGGCAATGACTCCCTTAAATCTGGAAGTCATGGACATTACCAGAGACTGGGTTTTCTTCCTTTGTAATGCTTTGCCAGACCTTTACTGCAGCTGACTGCAGTTGTTGTTTGTTCGTGGGTCTTTCTGCCTTTTAGTTTTTTCTTCAGCAAGCGAAATGCATGCTCATTTGGGTTGAAATCAGGAGATTTAATTGGCCATTGCAGAATATTCCACTTTTTTACCTTTAAAAACTACTGTGTTGCTTTTGTTGTATGTTTTGGGTCATAGTCTATTTGTACTATGAAGTGCCGTCCCCTTAATCAACTTGCTGGTTTTGGCTGAATCTGGGCAGACAGTATATCCCTGTACACGTCAGAATTCTTCCGGCTGCTTCTGTCCTCTGTCACATCATCACTAAACACCAGTAACCCAGTACCACTGGAAGCCATGCATGCTCATCCCCTGCACCATTTTACACAGATGATGTTGTATGCTATCATGAGCTGTTCCAAGCCTTCACAATACCTTTTTCTTCTCATCATTCTGGTACAGGTTGATCTTAATTTCAACCATTAAAAGTCTATTCTGGCCTTGTTTGCACTATATGGTGAATCCTTTGTATTTGCTTTTGTGAAGTCTTCTCTAGATTGTAGACTTTGACAGTGATACGCCCTCCACATGGAGAGTGTTCTTCGTGTGGCTGGATGTTGTGAAAGGGTTTTTCTTTACCATGGAGAGGATCCTACGATCATCCACCACTTTTGTCCTCCTTGGACATCCAGGCCTTTTAATGTTGCTGAGCTCACCAGTACATTGTTTTTTTTTTTTTTTAGAATGTACTAAACTGTTGATTTGGCCATTTTTCCTGCTGTGTCTCTGATGGATTTGTTGTTTTTGAAGCCTGACAATTGTCTTTTTCACCTGCATTGGGAGCTCCTTTGACTGCGTTATGTGCATTCAGAGCAGCAGCTTCCAAATGCAAATGGAACACTTAGAATCAACTCCAGACCTTTTACCTGCTTAATTGATGTAGAAATAATGAAAGAATAGCCCACATCTGTCCATGAAATGGCTTTTTGAGTCAGCTGTCCAATTATTTCTGGTTCCTTGAAAAATGTGGTGGTACAAATGTAACATCTGTAATCCCTTAACCTTTCCTCAAATTTCTGATGAGGGTACCCTCAAATTAAAGCTCAGAGTGTGCACTATAAGCCCATATTCATTATAACCGTAACTTGAATATGTTTTGGACAACAGATAAAATAATAAAGTGTGCCTGTGTCTACATATATGGACCTAACTGTATGCAATTATAGATTTAGACATGTCAATGTTTATTCCCTGATCTATATTATTTAATTCTATTTTGGATGCATTATTGCTGGATAGTAAACAAATCTTTTTCTTGTTTTCAACAATAGATTAATTTCAAACCTCTTAACTTAAGAGACTTTATACAGAAAATATTAAATCTCTTTTTTATGTAAATATCTATATTCTACTTTAATATTAAAGTATACATATAATACATTTTTTCAATGTTTACCATTTGAAATCATTATAAACACCAGTATAATGTATGCATACTGAATTGTGCAATTTCACACTTGGGATTTGTACAAGATTGAGGTTGATCTATTTTCCCATTTGTACCTTTACATTGCACAAGCATCACAGAAGGTGCTTTAAATATTTTTGCAGAACCAAAGCCTCTAACCTAAAACTATTCTTTTGCTGTCTTGTAAGCACTGGTATTTCCTTCAGGACATTGCAAATATAGTTATGAATATATACTCCCCTTTAAAGTTTGTTGTATGCATTTTATAGCCATTTTTAGGATTTATTTGACCCTTTTGCTTGTTCAATAAAGGCTGTGTGATGTGAGTTCTGTATATATAGTGTTGAAAACTTTCCCCCGATGTGCTGGTTTAAATGAGCTTGTTGCTCTTTGACTGTGCCTGGAGACAGGAGTGCGTTAAAAAATAGACAAGCATGTTATTGCTGGTTTTGTAAAAGCTTCATAAACATACATTCATTTACACCATTTAGGTAAATGAGCCCAGTTCCTTGTTTTAGCAATTTGCTGTAATCTAATGAAGAAATGTAGCTTGCTGTGCACAGCTCTGAAAGCATGCTGCTGGGTAAGTCAGCTTTATAAACGCTATCAATTAGGCTGATGCTACAATGCTCCACAATTGTTTTACTAATTGCCAATTAGCTACCTTGGAATAAAGTGGCATTTTTTTCTTTTATTTGAGAGATTTACTAAGCAATCACTCATTTTCAAACGAGTACAGGATATTTGCAGAAAAACATTAACGCTGTCCCAAAGGAGGAATGTGATATCTTGTGGTGTTTTCAACACAGAGCGAAGATAGCTATGCAGCGTCAATCCATCTCATGTGTTTTTATTTGTATGGAGAGAGGTTATGACAGTCATTTTTTTAAGACCTGTCTTCTAAAAAAGCCTCACTGGTGCAACAGTCATGCTCCGTGTTTTCTGAAGTGTGTTTTACAGTGGAGAGGTGAGACTCTGAATGGATAACAGCTTCTCTGTTGCTGCTTTTGTTGTGATGCATCACATGAACAACCGTTACATTTTTCTTGTCAAATGCCCAGTCAAGTGTGGATCGCCCGGTTACTCAAAGACAATGAAAGAATTACAATTATGCGCAAACAATTTCGGTTGGGGACCTCGGCGAAAACGTTAACATTGCTGTGAAGGTAAACAAGAAGTTCTTATAGACAGTTCAAGGCTTCCTCTTTGTCTGAACCCACTCGAAAATTGATAGAGAAATTTAGAGGAAGCATGATTATTGATTGGATGCTAATTGGACTCCTGAGAAAATAAACAGGGTTCTTTTGCAGGCCTCTCAAGGAAGGCTGGATCAAACATACCCATCAGCTGCACTATTAGCATCCTATTCTTTGTGAAAGAGTAAGCAATGTTTAGGACTTATTTTAGAGCATTTTAGAAGGAAAGTTCACCCCAAAATGAAAATTGTTATTGTTCACTCACCCTCATGTTGTTCTTAACCTGTGTTGATGTATTTTTCCACTATTCTGTGGAGCACAAAAAAGAACACATTACCAACAAAAAATTGTCCCAGTGTTTTTGTCTATACAGTAAAAGACAATGGGATTCAACCAACGGTATTTTTTTTCTTTTTTTCTTCCACATTAGAAAAACAAAGTCATACAGGTTTGGAATAATGTCAGGGTGAGTAAGTGAGGACAGACCTTTTTCATTTTTATAATTTATGTGAATTCCTTTATGTGCCGCTAACAAGAGAGTGTTTTAAAAAGAAGAATTATTAATTTATTTAAGGAGAAATTAATACTTTTATTTAGCATGGATACATTAAATTGATCAAAAGTCACACTAAAAACATTTATAATCTTACAAAATATTTTTTCGTTCAAATAAGCGCGGTTCTTTTGAATTATTTATCAGTTTTTATTATTTATAAATTTCAATTATTTATCTGTTTTCAACTTTGATAATAATAATGTTTCTTTAATACCAGATCAGCATATTATAATGATTTCTGAAGCATTATGAGACACTGAAGACAAATTCAGTTTTTTTTCCATCACAAGCATAAACTAAATTTTAAATTATATTGAAACTGAAAACAGTCGTTTTAAATTGTAATAATATTTAACAAATTTACTGTATTTTTAAGCATATAAATGCAGCCTTGTTAAGCATAAGAGACTTCTTTTTAAAATATTCCAAACATTTTACTGCCCCCAAACTTTTTGTAAGGTAGCATACATTTTTTTTTCTTTCTGTTTTTGATTGCTCTGCGAGCACACAATATTTAAACGGTCGAATATTATGATGGCTCGTTTGCTAGGGGACTGGTGCTTTGACAGCGGTGCCTTTGAGCCATTTTCTCAGGGGGGCTAAATCTGTTAATTAATGAGCATGGTGAACTAACTCCTCTTGGCTTTGGTGACGACGGGACCATGCCAAGGCAACAAACACAAACAGATGTGCGAGGCAATGGGATGGAAAACTAAATCCACATCATCTCGCAACGACGTGCTGCAAGTTATGTTGCTCATACTTCTCTAGGTCTTTTTTTTGTTGTTGTTTTTTTTGTTAGTCAAGTCTAATTGCTGCAGCTGCTGTGGTGTCAGTCTCTGGGTCAGTGTGTCTTGGCAGGTCCACGTAGCCAAGAGGCCTTTATATTTATGGGTGGAAATGTGAACTGGGAGGACTACTTTTGATCGCTAGCAATTTATCTAATAAGGTGGAAAATCCTTAACCACATGTGGCCGAGGGTTTGGGGAGCGTGACGTAGAGGGGGCGGCGCAGATATGCCGCATGGGGAGCTAGTGAATCGAGAGTGGAGCTCAGGTAGGGTTTTAATTATGGTTCCCTGCTTCCCCAGACTCTTCCCAGATGCACAGGCCTCACAGCTGGGACTCTGTCGGTCTCCAACCCCCCTACCTGATGCTATTGAACCAGTGCTTTTACTACAGTATCCCAAGCTCAATGGTGATCAGGTGGGGTGTGCTGATTGGATTCATGGGGTCTCATTGATCTCCACTCGTTGACGCACATACATTTTTGCGCTCATTATTGTAGGAAGGATCGATTGTCCATGCTTGCAGTGGCAAAGTAAACTCATGTGACGTCCAGACATCTTGGAACTCGGAAAACTTCCTACTTTAAAATAACCAACGGAACTGAGCAGATGCAACAATTCTGACTTTTTTTTTTTTTTTGGTGATCAACATTTTTATTCAGATTTAATTTCACTTTCAGAAACAAATCACAGTTCACTGTTCAAAATAACTATGTACAAACAGATGCCATAAAACTGTCCGCTTGTACAGAGAAATAGGAAGAAAAATAAAAGTGATAAATGTCAGAAAAGCATAGTAGGGATGTCCACTTTTCAGCCTAGCATCTAGCAACAAATCAGCAACATTTGTCCAACTCCGAATAGTGTTGATCAATCCTGACTTTTGTTAAATATGCCATTTCATGTCCAAGATGGACAACTACTGTGCTCAGGCCATACAAATAATATATAACACATATATTAAATATATAATATTGTTCAAATGTATACTAAAGTATTGGGCAAGAGCAATGCAAGAACACTGAACATTAAAAAAAAAAATTCAAAATATATTACTCTCAATGTTAGTTTGTACATACAAGTTGTAAAAAGTAATTATTTTAAAATGAAAGGAACATCTAGATTAAAAAAGTAAACAAATTTAACCATAATTATTGAAAGTATTACCAAAATTATTTATAAAATTATTTTAATGCAATTTTGCAGATTTTTAGTACTCAATTTTTCAATTTAATTATCATGTAATTAAAATTTATAACAATGAAGTATTTTTATAAATTATTTCTAGATTCATGTTTAAAAATAGTTTCAAGATATTTAAACTAATGTTAATGTAACTTTTTTGCAAAGTGTTGACAAGAAGTATGACATTTTTAATTTATTTATATATATTAAAGAAAACAATTTAATTTTGTTTATAAGTTTATAAAATTATTATTATAAAACTAATACATGTAATTCTAATAATTTATAACAATCTGCATTAGTATATTTGGAAAGTAATTTTAATCTAGATATTTTTTAAACCTTGTTTAATGAACCATATTGCAAAGTGTTACCAAAATTAATCCAATTTATTATTATTTATTTCTCAATTGATTAAAAAAGCAATACAATTTTCTGTTGTCACTAACTCTATTCTAATTATACTTAATAATAATCATAATTTAAATGTTAATTCATTATTTAATAATGAGTATTAAGCTTGACACCATCTTGTTTGATTTACATTTGACTGAACATATGATTGGCTGCAAGGCTTTGAGGTTGGCGGTAGGGAATTTCAGCTTGACTGTTTCAGTTGATTTAGTCTGGAGCACAGCATTATTTAGTCATCAGTTCCAACAATGGATGACAGAGATCAACAAGTGCAGGGAGACAGAGGCCCACTGCCCTCTTGGAAAGCTTCTGTGGAGCAGGCAGCAGACGGGACATAGTCATCAATATCGGCCGCTGGCAATTGATCGGCTGTATTGATCAGGATGGGCAGTGGGGCCAGTGGAAGGAAAGGCCTGCTGGATCTCATCGGATCAATTGTTTAGGGTCACTGACAAATTCAATTGCATATCAGGGAGCGATCATGGAAACAAACGGCTGCTGTCGATGCAAGGCTGTACCCTGTGGTAGCTGTCACTCAGTATTACTCCCGGTTTGGGAGAGCGTCAGGCACTGTTTTTGCACACACACATGTCAGTTAGGTTACTGGGGCACTGGAGGGCAAACTTGTGCCCCTGACTGCCCACTGTGTCCTGTCTGTGGTCAACAAACTTTCAAATTCTCTGCACTATACTCCTTTCCTTCATAGTCTGAATTAAAGCTGTATTGCCTTGAACAGCTTCCTAAAACCACAAACCTGCCCTTTTGTGACATTTGCTGAGTGTGTTCAAGTTGGCTGCTACCATTGGCAGATAATGTCGTTCATATATTGCCCACAAGTAAAGGGTTCTTTGATTTTGTGCTTTCTTGTCAGTTTGTTGTCTTGGATCTTTTTTTCATTGCATTCTAGCATATTTTTTGTGAATTCATTCATTCATTCATTTATTTATTTTGTATTGCATTGTAGCAGTGGACTTAGTTAGGGCTGAGTGTTGGAAGAGTGTCAAACAATAATTATTTTATCATTTTAAAAAACAATTTATATCAATGTATTTTGCTTTGTATTTGTTTATTCTGTATTATTATTATTATTATTATTATTATTATTATTATTATCCTTATTATTATCCTTTCATTAATACTATTACTACTACTACTACTGATACTGCTCTGGCAAATTTTTCGGGTTAACAAGAAAAAAATTACCTGCCATAAATATGATTTTGTGACATTCTTATTTTTATATTATATTTTTTATAGAACTTAGTCTTTATTTTTTATTTAAAGATGCCTAATAAAATGTAGGGCATAAAAAATATGAAATTAATAAGCAATGCTTATTGCTAGTATATATTTATGACTTTTTGTTATAACATTGTCAGTTTTTTGTCTACAGTTCAATTTATATTTAAATTAAAATATTGCAAAAAAATAATAATAATGTAAGACACAACTACAAGAAGTGCAGGCAGTGTATTTTTTTTTTTATTATTATTTTTTTTTACTTGTTAAAGCCATTTTTTCCTCTTATTTTGCTTTTGGTGAATGTTATTTTGCACTCCTGCATATATTGCAAAAAAAAAAAAAAAAATTCTGTCATATTCAACATTGAAATACCTCAAAAGCTGAAAGCAATTCATTCAGTGCTCTGTTTACTCTATATAACCGGAGTGAAGATTCTTCATGGTCATGTGACCTGCTGTTAAGGCTGACTGCTTCTTCTGTTCAGGGTGTCAGACAACTCCTAACTGGCTTGCGGTGTCTTCAATCGAAAGAGTGGCCCGGGGCTCTTCGTTAACTAATTACGGAAAACAGGAGCACCCTCCCTCATCCCCCTTCTCCTAAGCAAGTTTATTTTAAGGAGGGTGTCTTTTGAAAAGGTTTGCACCTTGTCAACAAGCTCGTATTTAATTAGTGTTGATTGTTGTTAGCGTGTTCAATAGTTATTAATTAGAGCTGGGAGGGGCCCTCCACTTGATTGCATGCCCGGAGCAGTGACATCTTGTGCTGTTTCACACTCAGTCATGACATGGTGTAGAAATGAGAGACGAAAAAAGAGAGGGAAAGCGAAAGATGAGAGGACAGAATGGTTACTTCCAAGAATGTGGAAACACATAAACTTAAATGTAAATTTGGATGCTTTAAACATGTGCATTGGTGGTCGCATTAGTAATTAAGGGCAGTCAAGGGCAGATGGAAAACACCCTAAAGACGCTTTGTTGTAGTAATAACAAGTATAATAAAGTCTATTAATTGAATGAATTAAGCAAAATGAAGTTTCGCTAAAGCGTAACAAAAACTTTTGCATAGAATTATTTATATATATATATATATATATATAAGATATTGGCACTCTAATACTGGAAGTCTCTGCAGGTTTCTACCTTTTTTTCCACACAGCGTATTAGATCCCAGTTGAGTTCTCAACAAGATGCATTGAAAGCTGCTGCTTAAATGCAGAAATGTTGCATAGACCTGGAGACGTTTGGATGAGGTCTGGTAGAAAATTATTTCTATATGTATGCATATTTCACTATATACACGACAGAGATGGACTAAAATATATCATTTTTTGTCTTTGTGCACCAGGAATTGTCTTGAGGTTCATTCTAAACTTCTGCTGTGGGGTGCATTTCCCGCTGTTCAGCTGAGCATATACCCTCATTCGAAGTCGGCGCGAGCAGCTCTGCCTATTAAAATGTAAATTCCCTCTCGGTGCAGCAGGCCCAGACTGTGGAACTCAGCGGGTGAAGAGGGTGTCTGTGTGAAGAGAGAAAGTGTGTGTGTGTGTGTGTGTGTGTGTGTGTGTGTGGTGAGCCTATTTTCCAGCTTGGTCTGCTCTCTTGATTGGCAAGATGTGACAGTACAAAAATATATGTTCGTTTTCTGTTCATAAATGCATAAATACTGTTCATATACTTTTTTCCATTAAAGTTAAATTAAATTAACTACTGTGCATAGAACAGCTGTATATGTGCAAAATAAAAAGATAGCAAGAAAAGAAATATAATGCTTAGATAACTAAATTATGGAAGTCGCTACTTGAATTGATATGAGCTAAAATAATTGAAACTAATAATTATGTTTGTGTGTGTGTGTATGTATATGTGTGTATATATATATATATATATATATATATATATATATACACTCACACACAATATGCCATTTTGAACAGTATATGCCAACATTATTATGCCAACACAAAAAAGTGTGTATATATGTGTATGCGTTTATGTGTATGTAATAATAAAATAAATATAATTTTTTTAAACCTTCATTTTTTATTTGTACCTTTGTGAAAAGGTTTTAGCAGAGCATCTGATCATGTTTCTGTCAATTTCTCATAGTAAATAGACTAACAATGGGAGATAAATATACTTGCATGTTGCAATTGTTAAATAGTGCATTGTTATTTTTTTTATTTAATACACATAGATTCAGATATAAGGTCTTAGGGTCTCAATAACACTGCCAGGACAGCCAGTAATAGCCATTAGTGTGCATTGTACTGTCTTCCAGTAGATGTTTGGTTTATTTTATTATTTATCTAGTCCTCTAATTTTATTAAGTCCTCTAGAAAAAGTTGTGCATATAAATAGAGATCATTTGAACTGAATTGCTCATTTAGCTATTTAAAAAAAGTGTCTATACTTTTGAAGGTTAAAGAATAACTTCTAATGGAAATATGATGTAAAACGTGTTGCAGAGATCATATTTGTGCCAGTTCAATTCACTGCCATTTGTTTCTTGTAGCTTGCACTAGGTGGAGCTGTGATCTTTTGTTAGAGGGCCACTGAGACCTGCCTGTGAGAAAGAGAGAGGAAAAAGAGTGGACAGGAGAGCTGGAATGGCTCTTTTTTTCCCTCCTTTTTTATATACCTGGTAGGGGCTGTGCAATTGCAGAGGCATACTTCCGTGACCCATTGGGTAATTAGAAATAATAGAGCGTACTGTGAAAGACCCAACATTCAGAATTAATCGATTACTCTTGTAGTATTAATGTATGACTGTGATTTGTGGTGTGTCCAAATGGAGAGTCGCTGCAATGCATTGGAGACCCCAATGCAAAAGTACCCACGTCCCCAATTCAAAAAAAAGAAATGCATTTAAAGTATTCGGGAATAACAAGGTTTTAATTAGTTATACGGCTGACACAGCCTCCAAAGTGGTTGAAACATATATACTTAATCTTTCTTGAATACATACTGTTTTCATAATGATGTATTCAAAGACAGTATGACTGGATCTGGATACTTGATGCATCCTTTTCCTGTAAATCAGTATAATCCTGTAATGGACAGGCCAATACAGTTCACCCAAACCAACATTTCAATGTCTTATATTTTCCTCTAGGCCTTGTTAAAGAGTGGCAGAAATAATGTAGAGGCTCATTTCAAATGCATCGCTGTCAATTGTCTCACAATAATTGGCATTGATTTAGCAGTTAGAATCTGATTTAGTCAAGGCTCTTGTCCATAATGTTCCTTGGGCTTTAGATGCCGGAGCCTTTTCTTAGACTTTGGTGGTAATTAATCTGAGAAGATCTACATAACGGGTAGATTGTGGTCTTAATATCACAGTTTGAACATGAAACAATGTCTTGATGATTTAGAAGGTGGTATAGTGCAATACTTCCACCACATCTGGATTTTTTTTTGTTAGAAAAAAGAACATAAAGGTTGTAAAATAAATAACCCAGTTTATCTCTGGAAGATATAACCGTGTGCTCAGCATGTTAATTTGAAATGGTGGATAGTAGAATTAACAGAGCAACGCTCTGCACCAACCAATTGCAGACCCTCTAAACCGACTTGGAAAGCCATTTTGGGTTGACTAAAGAGAACTCAAATTGTTCGCCCATTTTCTTTAGCACAAAAAAATATATAAAAAGTCTTGAGTGGAGGCCAATGGCAAACACGTCATAATTTGAAAAGACTCGAAATATCTTTCATGTAATTCGAGGTCATTTTCAGGAATAGCACTGAAGCGTATTTCGAAGAAGCCACCATTTAGTCTCAATTGTTGAATTCATCCAAAAGTGAAAAAGTGAGGCTGAATGATGTTTTTTTCTAGGCCTTTTGAACCCAGAGTTCAAACATTATTGTTTGCAGCTCTTACTGAATAGTAGGCGCCAAATACTGTTGTTATTGCTGATTGAAAAAGCACAAGCGCCCTCGTAAAAGCACTGAAGTACCCTGGGGAAAAAAGATGATGTAAAATACTCCCTGTCAGTCTTGTCGAAATATTGCCAAATGTTTGCCATTCAACTTACAACACAATGACTTAATGTACAGAAAAAGCAAAAGATTTCATTGGCACAAGCATTTGATTTCCTGAGGTAACTGAGATTTTTCTATACATATCCGGTCAGCCTTGAGTCCTTACAGGCTCTGCGGATGCTTCCAGGGCTTGTGTTATTGTCTGTTTGTAACATGTTCATGAGGTTGTTTAGAATGGGATATTGATTCGTTCTTTCCTGCGTACTATGAGGTGGTCATGATAACTAATTACATCGGACCTCTGAAGGTGTCTGAACACAAGTATAGGTATGTAATTACTCAGTTTAATTACAGATCTTTTGAAGATCAGTGACTGGGATGTATGCGGTGAGTAAATGTTGTGATTGTACACACAATATCAAAGTGATTGCATTGACCTTTCGCACCCCACTGTATGAACTGTGTCATTTGTTTTATTGTCTTCTTGTCCTTATAGATCGGTTCAGGCAGGAGTTATCTGAAAGCAAAACTTCCATCAGACTGAGAATGTGATGCTGAAGTGTACTTGTTAGGTATGTTTCTTAAGTTAACATTTCAGCATGTTTTTTTATTTTACTTGACAAGGTGGAAAACAAATGTCCGGACGGAAAATCCATTCTTTGGCTTAGCGTTGCACACAATGAGCCGAATTCGCCCTTCAACAACAATATAAGTAACAAAACCTCATTGTTTACCCAGAACCATTCACTATTATTGTCTTATTTTCTCTGTAAGCCATTACACTTGTTTGGAATGCGTTATTTTCAAGAGAGCGTTTAAAAGCAGTGTGAGGTGAATTGTCGAATGTGCCTCCTGATAATGACCTAAGATTTCACCAGTTTTTCCGCCACAGCATGCAGTGCTTGAGGCCTTCGGTTCCTTGAAAAACAAAATGCACACGTGCGTGCATGCATATAAAGTGATGAGACTCCGGCGGGTTCGGCGCAGCTAAACACATTGTGATTTATTGTGCTTTAATTTGGATGTCGTCTATTGTTTGTGGCTTGCAGAGGGTTGCCCACTGACAGTAATTTCTGCGGTTTGTGTGGATTCTGCCCGAGCTAATAGCACTTTCTTTTACTCAGAGTTTGGCCCCAGTACGACAGAAGGAAGCAGGAAATAAACAGCGGTTCCTATTTACCCTGCCAATTTCACTTGACGGCGCGCTGCGTATTGAAATGAACTGGGCAGCCTTCTAATACAACGGAAAGTATGGAGCCAGCGCTGGCAGAGATAGATTGTAGCAGGCAATTATGGTGGTCCGGCCTCTGATTAGAGAGCTGCCTGCTAGCCACTCAGCCTCACGGCTGCCTCTTATCATGATGAAGCCGGTATTGGTCCGGACATTGTTTGATTGCTTTCAGACACATTTACTAAATCCAACGCACACAATGTTTCCTGTTTCTTCATGCGCTGCCATGCTCGCAAACTGCTCGAATTGTTTAACTTTCACCCTGTCACTTTTACAATTTACCTATCTTTTCTCTGTTTAGCACGCTTTTCTTTTCCAGATCTGTTGGTAGGATTTATTTTGAGCTTTCTACTGACCACCTTTTTGAATGTGGTGGTTTTCTGTGATTCAGACTGGAAGTCTGTTGTTGTTTCATGTTTCACGTTTCACATCACATTACTTTACATTCTATTAGCCGACCAAAGTGAAAGTTTGTGTAGAAATTGACATAAATGTCTAGGTGTAAAGTGAGCGGTGTGAAATTTGAGACAAAGTTTGAATAAGGATTGTGACTCTGGAACACAAAGCCAGACATTGTATGGGTCAAAATGATCGATTTTTCTTTTGTCAAAAATACTTGATATTACGTAAAGATCATGTTCCATGAAGATATTTTGTAAATTTCCTACTGTCAATATATCAAAACTTAATTTTTGATTATTAATATGCATGGCTAAGGACTTCATTTGAACAACTTTAGAGGTGATTTTCTCAATATTTCGATAAAAAAAAAAAAAAAACATTTGCACCCTCAGATTCCAGGTTTTCAAATACTTGTATCTCTGATAAATAGTATCATATCCTAACAAACCATACTGCAGTGGGAAACCTATTTATTCTAATGTTTCAGATTTCAGATGATGTATAAATCGAAACATTAACCCTTATGACTGGTTTTGTGGTCCAGGGTCACATTTTTCAAAGTTGTAAACAAAGATTATTTGATTGTTTTACAAGAAAAAAAAACATTTAAGTTTTTCTACTAGAATTTCATGCTGTTCATTAAATGTGTTACTTGCCATTTCTTCATCATTTCCGTGTCATTTACAAAAGCTTTCTTCAGTGTAGCTCAACTATATTCAGAACAAAATGATAATGACTGAATGTTCAAATGTATGTTACATAATAATTCTGTCTAAACTGTCTGACTATAATATACACTTTGGACTGAGTTTTGCTTCCAGAAATAATGTGGTAACCTAACAGCTTTTTCCATTGGGAATAATGGAGGATGTCTCTCTTCTGTATCTCTCTCTGTCCCTCTCTCTTCTTTTCTTACTAGATACTGAGCCATCAGTCAGTTAGTTATGCTGTGAAATAGCACTCTGCCCTTGGTGAGACGCTGCTTATTTCCTCTAAGTTCTCTCTCATCGACAGGATGTGTGCATATATGTGTGGCTGAACGCCTGATGCAAAGCTCATTTGAACGTGACCTCTCCAAGTGGGTGTAATGCAGTATGCTTTCACGTTATTGCAGTGATAGTAGCAGTGAAACCATGGATGCCTAGGGAGAACTAGTCACTGACTGTTTAAGTGTCCTATTACAGCTTACGATTTGAATTGGGATTTTTTTTCATTCATTCTCTTCATCAGTCACACATTTCATTTACTTGTAGGAGTTTTGTTAACAATATATATCATGATATGATAAGATATTTATGATATCAACATTTTTGATACCATAGAAATTTTGTAATTCTTGTTACCAGTGTCAGTTTCACAAAAAATGAATACTAAATAGAAGCCTAAATAAAAAAATAACAATAATAAAATAAATAAACTCATGCTCATTACAAACTAATTACAAGCAATAGTAACTTTTATTAAAGTTGCAAAAGTGATTTAGTCGGAGCTGTGAGAGATTTTTACTCTTTTGTTGTTTGATTAACATGAATAAGAGACAACAGGAATATTAGACTGCTGTCACTTTAAGAGCTGCCTGGATCCAATATACTGTTACAAATGTGTTTTCTTTCTTAGCTGTTTGCTTTCACTTAAGACCTAAATTAAGTTTTTTTACGAGGATACTTGCAAAGATGGGCATCTGGAAGCATATAAGTGTAAATATTTAACTGTTTAAGGCCTATAAAGCATCAAAAATAACTCAACACTCCCAATACTACCAGTACATGTGCATGAGCCTTTCTGACAGCACGTGCATATAGTGAAATTAGTTATCTTTTGCTGCTTATTGCATTTCAATGGCTTAAAATCACTTTTTTAAACCACAATGCTTAAAAACGCGCGTAAACTGTAAGTTTTCATGACCACGTAGCACAGCAATATCATGTGAGCATGTAACCGTGATAGTGAAAAATCTCTCCTGGAAAAGTATCCATTTTCCAAGTTGTCAATTTTTTGTTACCAATTGTCCATCTCTAAATTAAAAAAAGTGATAAAGTATTAAATCAAATAATTAAATACATATGCTCATATACAATGATAACATAGTAAATAAATAATATATACTATATTTTACTGTTAAAAAATTCAATTACTGTATATGTTGCTCGGCCATAGTCATCGTCTCCGCATACAGTAACCATATGGTGTTCACTAAAGGAAGACTACATTATGAAAAGCTACCGCTGAACCCATGAAGCCGTTTTCTCCACAGTGGGTCCACCATCATCAGCCTTGAGATACTAAGTTAAATGTACGAACAGCCAACCATAAACATTGCTCAAAGCCTATCGTCCACTACCGCTGTAAAACTGCTATGGTCAGGCCAAATGAAATACAGCCATGCCTCAGAGTGCTGGTCCATTAACTACAGTACCCATCTGCACTCTGCAGAAACAGTTTGGTATGGCCGAGAAATAAAACATCCACAACATACAGTAGCATGCATTTACATTCACAACCCCAATAGGGTTGTATCATGGACTGGATGCTTTGATTCTTCACACACAGTCACAATACGCTTTCACCTTATTTACACACTTGAACACATGATCCTGCATGTTTTGAGATGATACAGCGAGCTCTGCATTGGACATGGATAAAGAGGAGAGGGGGACTGGCTGTTCTTAGGTGTGGCTGCAAAGATGAGAGGGGCCAAAAAGGTTTAATTTCCTTATCGTATTGTACATGTATGTTATTATTGGCTAAATGCCTTTTAAAGTTGCACCACTGACTCCAGCCCCCAGTCTCAGCTCCTCAATGGGAGCAGAGTCACCGTTAATAAACAGACCATGCAACCCCAGCATATCGCAAGCATGGGTGCAAAAAGCTGCACGCGCTGATCCCAGCTGTGTGTTCGCCGCCACCCAAATTAATCCCAAGCAATTTTTTCTGCACCACTGTGCTCCTGATAAAAAAGCCCCTGCATTCAAATAGCAGGGTCCCTGATGGCATTAAGTTCTTAGTATTGGGCCATAGACAGACCTGCAGTGCAAAAAAGAGAGAAAACCCTCTAGCCTCAGACCTTTCAGCCTTTCGGTTCATTTCAATTCCATGTCAGTAGCGTTTCTTTAAAGCGCTTGAGTGTGAATCTTTTTTGTAAAATAATCTCTTTAAATTTAATTCATCAAGTTTTATTTAAAACATTTGTGATTCATTAGCTTAGAGTTTTCGCTTACAGAATGAGGTTTTGAACATTTAGCATTGAAGAATTATTCTAAGAGATTGGGAGCAGTTGGAGAATGAAAGGTGACAGTTGAATAAAATGGAATTAAACAGGTTAGCATAGATCTACAGACTTGTTGCATTGCCGTCATAAGATAAGAGTGTTAGCGAGGCATTGAGGGGAGGCTTTTATGCCATCGGCTGCAAGAAGAATGGTCAAGGCAAGGTGCCTCCTTATAATGAATGTCACAGCTGCTTTAGATATAATGACTGGTGCTTGGGTGGGAAGCTGCAATGTGCTGTACTCAGACAGAATAAGTATAAAACCCATGGCCCTATTATAGCCACTCTGCTGAAGAAAATATTCTAATGATGTCTGTCTTCCCCATTTCAAAGCTATGAAAGTCACCAATGAATGCCAAGACCACAGAAAGACGTTTTATGTAGGACTGCAACAGCTAATTGATAATGAAAATAATTCCCAACAAAATTTCAGTGCTGTGCATAGAAAGCCAGTAAAGTCACTTTAATGTAGAGAAGAATGCATTTCTATGGATGAAATGCAGCTAAAAATGACCCTAGTTGACTAAAAATGAGAATGCTTTATTAAAAGTGTTTCAACTTTTGAGATGTTTTTTCCCAATGCATAACTTTCATTTTGTGATTATAACCTTATGTGTATGTTAAATGTAAATTGCCTAATCGATCATGGTAACAGCATGTAATTCTTTGTCAAAACAAAGACTTGGATATGCGTATCTGGTCAGGTTTTTCCCTTTCACTCATGAGATCTTTTGTACACTGCTTGTTTTCTTGGCTGCAATATATCCCTCTGGTCATTGCTTTTCGTATTTTTGCCGTATTCCTGATGTTAGGGATTAAATGATTCACCTTGAATAGTGCTTGTGTTCAATATATTTTTTTTGTGAATAGTGATTGAGTTTATATAAATACAACAGCTTTAATGAATCATTGAGGTTATAGGATATACTACTCAAGGATCCTCATGTAGATAATGAACCACATCACCAAACATCACTTCATGCTCCATTCCTCAATAAAACCTTAAGGGAAGCACTTCTAAAAGCCTTCCAATTGCTCATCCATTGTGTAACCATCCACTCTGTGCAATGTCTCAGTCTTTGAGGCTTTGACTGTATTATAAAAAACCTCTGCATCATAGTTGGGAAGTGTCGGTCTCAAGCACATAGTGTCCTGGAGAAACCTGCAAGCTCTCTCAAGCAAGGCTGCAATGAGCTACGGCCTTGAAATGAATTCAGAGAGGGGAGGGATAGGATGGAAACTTCGGCCAGGCCTTGAAATGTATGGGTTAGGAACAACACTGATAGCCCACTTGAGGGAAAATGAGGCGGCTCTTTTAAAGGATAATAGTGATAGTGCATCGATTGGGTCTAGAATGCTCTCTTGTGATTATTTAGATTGGAGTAACACATTCTGAAGCCGGGTTCTGGTCATCTCACAGACACCTAATCATATATCAGGCATCTGACCTCATGTTGTTTCTGTCTCAACTGACTACTGAGGCCAAACACTTAAAGAACAATTGCATAGCACTGAATGTTTTACCATAGCAATGCTTTTTTTTTTTTGTCTTGGTCCATGCAGTGGACACCAATTGTTCTTCAAACAGCAGTTCCATTGGATGATACATTTATATTATGGATGATACTATCACTGCTTAACTGAACTCTAATGAAATGTAATCTTTATTGTTTTTAAGCTGTTTTGACAGTTTCCTTTAAGTTGATCGAAACACAGATGAATATTATAGAATATTTATCAATGTAATCCTGTATAGTGATTTTGTTTCTGTTCAAATGATCACTAACAGAACACAACTGACAAATGTATATTTATGCTTACTTGCCGTTCATTTATTTAAAAATTAAAATTATAACATTTACATATATTAAATTGTGACAGTCATATTCCTCTTCATTAAATAAGTATTAGGGTTAATGCCATGAACTGTCAGGAGATATTCAGGTCAAATTTCGATTAAAAGACCTGTAGTTTTTAGGATAATTCATTTCCAGTACTCTAATAAATCTGGTATCATTTAATGGTATTCTATTAAGTTGAATATATTATTATATATGAATAACTATTTATCTTACAATAATAGGAATGAGACTTTTGGGAATAGGAATAAGTGTTTCACATTATAGCAATGCCAATCGAGGGTAAAATGATTTTGTTGTAAATAATTTCATAATGCAAAAAATCTTAAGGGTCCTAATAAGTTGTTTTTCTTTTCAGTTTTGGAATATAATATGATTTGGATAATTTAGAGAACAAAACATTTTGTAACAGTTTTTTTTCAAACACATATTTTTGCTGATTACACAAGCAGTGCTAGATAATACTGCCAAGGAGGTCAGCAGAATGAAGCAGCACTGGCAGCTCTGGTTCTAGAAATCTGCATGAGAAAGCCTACTGCGGATACTGGGCTTTGATAGAGGAGCCCACCTGAATGACATTTACAAATTACCCTGCTGAAAGTGCTCTGTCCCCTGACCCCTGCTCCTGTGTTCGGCACCCTGTGAGATTTGCAGCATTTTGTCATATAATTATGGTAACTCCCCTGAAAATACAACCCCAACACACACACAAAGCTGTAGTGAATTGTAATGCGTGTTGCAGTGCTGTCTGCACAGCCAGTTCTCTTGACAAGCCACAGCAGGGGCAGAAAATAAGTGCAGGGGGAGAGAAAGTGGGAGAGTTAGGAGGAGAGATAGGCTGTGTGGGTGGGGGTGAATCAAAGTGCAAGGCTGGACGAGTATGGACTTCTCTCACCCCTTCTTTCACTAAATGTACAGTGGTTGTGCTAAGGTACAGCACCATAATATTAATAATGGTTCAAAGAGAAAGTTTATTTTATTTTATGGGTACTATGTCTTATATATATATATATATATATATTGTTTTTATTTATTTATTTATTTATTTATTGCATAAATAAGGAGCACCATGATGAAGCGTTTGCAACTCATTTCCCTTCTGTAACGTGACATGCTTCTGTGTGAGACAGGATATTTAATGAGAAAAAATGTTTGACAGCACTTGATGTTGTGGAATATATTGGATCATTAATAATGGCCGTAACATGTCAGACCAAAATCAGGTGGTTAGAAAAGGGAGAAAAATAAAATGGATTGCTGATGTAAGTCAAAAGATTATACAATACAATTATTGTAGTAAAAAAGTGAATGCATTAATGTATCATTAATGTATAATAACAAAATAATAGTAATAACTAAAATATAATTTTACAATGTAAATATGATGTTATAATATTGTGTTATAATATAATAAATTCACATTTTAAATTCAAATAGAAAATAATTATGTTTAGTAAAATATATATATATATATATATATATATATATATATATATATATATATATATATATATATATATATATATATAACATTATATTAAATAATAACATTATATTAAATAATAATAATTATTTTTATGATTAATGTTAACATTACAATATTAATGCAATTAATATAATGTAACTATTTTGATATTTTGAGTATTTTTTGGGGTTGTTTATATCTCAGCCTCTTCCATACCAGTATGTTTTCTGCATAATGTATGCATGATTGAATAAGGCTAAACCTTGTACAATCAATGCATGGCAAAGTTTTTCTTCAAAAATGTCGGACTATATAAAGCAGGGCTATTCAAATCTTGCCCTGGAGGGCCAGGGCACTGCAGAGTTTAGCTCCAACCCTAATCAAACACACCTGAGCCTGTTAATCAATGTCTTTGGGATCATTAGAAAATCACAGGTAGGTGGGTTTGATCAGGGTTGGAGCTAAACTCTGCAGTGCACTGGCCCTCCAGGGCAAGATTCGAATATCCCTGATATAAAGGAATGAACAAAAGTTTTTAATTTTTAATTATTTTTTAATTATTGATGTGTCTGTTGCTTTCCCTTTCCTGTTTCGTTTGTTTGAACTGATGTTGTTTTGTTGAATTAAAGACAATAAAAAAGTTGATCACTCACATAAAATAAGTTATTGCATTTTGATGAAAGATGAAGACAAAACTTTTTTTTCTTTGGAATATGAATCATGCATAATGAGATGGTATGTATTAAGAAAGTAAAACAGTAACTGTGTATGGCAGGCGGCCTTTTAAGTCTCACTTTCCAGGTATGAGTCCCAGAATTAAGGCAGCAGATCACGTTCACGGTGCTTACTTGTCATCCTTATTTCTTTTTCACTCATTTCCACTTCCTCTTTAACTCTTTTACCCCATCTCTTCCCTTGCTGTCCAACTCTGTTGTAAGTATACGTATATGTTCCTTCACATTTGTATATGAGGCTGTGTGTAACTTTTTTCACCGTATGTCTGCATCTTGAATGCGCACAAGAAGAAATAAATAAAAAGGATAATCTAATTGAACGACTTAAAAGCGCCTTTGCCGTTTCATGTAGTCCCTTGGAATGGATGTAATCTGAACACGGTTACCCACCCGAGCATGTCTGTAGTGAAGGTCAGCTGTCTGCCACCAGGAGCATGCAGAAAATGTAAAATGAGTCTTTCTCTCCTCCTCCTCTTCCTCCTGTTTTCCCTGCTTTGTCAGGAGATAAGCCAGAGCTTCTCACACAAATAAACATTTATAGTTATAAGTAGCCCTTGGATAGACTACTTCTACTTCTCCTTATAATGGAAAATCCAGATCATTTTTTTTGTATAATCTACAAAAAAGTGAGAATTAATATGGCACCTGCCAGTTCTTAAGAGTTTTAAATAACTAATTTGTAGAGTAATTATGTGATAAGATTTACCAGACATTCGTCATACAAAATTGTTGATCAAAAGTAAAATAAAAAATAAGTTAATTTGAAGAATGTTCTTGCAGCTCTTTTACATACAACAACAGCCATATAATAGCTGTGTGTTAGCAATGAACACATTTAATAAGATATTTTTAAAATAAAATGTTATTCATAGTAGTTTTATTGTGCCATGGAAGAAAATAAGTCCGAAATTACATGATGTTGTAATTGATGACAGAATTTTCATTTTTATGTGAACTCCTTTTAAAGACAATCCAGGCAAAAATTGCACCCTAACTTATAGGTAGCTAAGAAAATCATTGATTTATCTGCACACTTTTTTTTTAGCCTCTTGACTGTTAGTTCATCATGTACGTTAGTTACACTGATGGATGACCCGTTTGGCCACTGTCAGCCTATGGCACACGGGGAACTCCTTTCTGTTGCTAGATTGGTTTAGTTTTTCTGTCTGCTTGTTGAAGGCTAAGAAAAGTAATGAGAATGCATAGGTGTGCAGCTCCATGCCTTTAATATGCAGGCCAAGTCATTGGTGTTTATGTGTGCAATGCATCACTGTACCACTGTGGCCCTTTAAGTCCATTGAGTGCCACTTTGAATGAGGCCCCTGCACTCACACAACAAACAAGATCTGCCTGAGAAACAGAAGCTTTTAAAGCTGTGATGGAATAATGCAACTATCCCTTCTGTGTTAAACCCCATGGGGTCCTGCTCAGTCCGAAGCTCCACGATTCTCCTAGCTCACACATGTTGGCGCTTTTCATAAGAAACATGGTTTCTGCTTCAATAGTTTCTTGTTCTTTTTAGAGTGTCAGCATTTCGGAGTTTGATTTTGAAGGGCGAGAACATCTAATCGTGTCTAGCCTGCTCCGAACGGTATCTCTGATTCACAGCCCAAAACCACAGAAGAACAAGAACACTCGAGGATCGAGCGTGAACCTCCTTTTATCTGGCAGTCGTTTAATTTTTTTCCATGATATTGTTTGAATGCTTCTCGTACTTCTCGCATGGATTTATTAGTAACTCTTTGATCTATTTCTGTCGCGCTAAAACAGTCGTCTTTTTTCTCTTTAGATGAAAGCCGCTCCACAGACAAACTCCATTATTTGTTTTTACATCAAAAGTTTCCTTAGTTATTCCATTAATCTTAGGGGCTGGAGAGTGACAGAGTGGTGGGCTTAGGCCTGTACGTCCCTGCTCTGGGGAGATTTGGGAAGGGTAGGTGTGCGGACGGACTAGTTATAGCCCAGGAGGGAGAAAAGGAGGAAAATCTAATATGAAAATGTAAATGCGGGGGAAGCAGCAAGCGGTTTCTCCAGCTGGCCTAATCTCGCGTCCGCGGGGCTCAGATAGTGATCGCTAACAGGAGGGCTCGCGCTGGGCTTCTTTGAAATGCAGAATGGCTCTGTGTGTAAATTGGAGCCACCACGATGGTGCCAAAAGATGACACATGGAGCCGCGACCCTCTCGCCTGAGCGGGGCCAAATGCGGCAAAGGTAAATCTTGCACATCAGACAATTTCATTTTCAGCACAGAGGGGATGAGCAAGTACAATGACTGAATCTTTTCAAATGATACTACCCCCCCTTAGAGGCGTATCATCATTTAGGATTTTTTTTCTCTGCTCAGGTAAACTCCCTCCGGTTGGAGAGAAAGATGTTAGTTAGTCTTTTCTCAGAATTGCATTTCTTGGCTGTTCATTTTTGCAGTTTACTCAGATATCTGCCTCCCATAGCTCTTTGCATTTCTGATCATGTTACAAGCTTGTGCGTCTCCTTAAGTTTCCTGCTCCTCGACTAGTCCACGAACACTCTCTGTAATCCATTTATCCAGTTTGTGTTGTGGCTTGTGTGATGTTTTTTTGCATATGCCACTTTGTAGCAGATCCCCTCTGAGCGACTCTATTTCATGGATGCTCGTGCCATAACGTGTAGCCTGTGAGCATGGCACACATTGTATTTCACACCAGCTTACATACATCCACACACATTGGCACGTCTTTTAGCAACAGTGGTGGAACTTGCTGATATTGAACAGGCGCTGCGGTTCATCCGCATGATTCTCCCCCCATCCCACTTCTGCTCAGACAAATATAATCGACTGCCTCAGCATTTCAGAATGCACTGATGAAGTCTCTAAGCTTTTAGGTGCCACTGGACATTTCTAGAACCAAGTGCATGAATTGTCAAACTATAGTGTGACCTCTCAGACAAAAGGGTAAATCTGTTCTTGGCAAAATTAAAGGATAATAATGCTATACAATTCCAAAATATATTAAAACAGCAACATATATACTACTACCACCACTACTACTACTAGTACTACTACTACTACTAATTAAATTTAATAATAAATAATATTAATAATAATTAGTAGTAGTATTATTGGTATTATAATATATACACTAGTCAACATTTGAAGCGGATCAAAACCTTTTATCAAAGTAAAAAAAGCTTTTTTTAATCCACTTCAAATGTTAACTACTATAGTTTAAAATAAATGTAAAAATACTATAAATATTAAATACATCTTTATTAAATAAAATCTAATTGAATAAAAAAATCTGATTAAATAATCTAAATAAACTGTGGACTCGTACAGAGTTCGTAATTTACAATTACTGTAGTATTTTATTTTACTCTGTCCTTGTGAATAAATAATTCATTATAAAAAAATACACTTTTACATAATTATTTATGCATAGAAAATAGTGTAAATAAATTGTGGACTCTACAGAATTAGTAGACTAAATAAACTAGTAAAAAGCATAATATATAGAATTAATAATTTACATTTTCATTTTATTATTTATTACTTAATATTACTAAAATTTACTGAGTACATTTTTAAATGATTTGTTTAAATGACATACATAATGAATTACATAAAAATACATCCATTAAATGCTCTGCATGTAGGCTTGTGTCTTGTTTGGCTTAATAATTATTTATACCAAACCAAACAAACCATTCAGTGTTAATTAATTTTTTTTGAGACTTTTTTTTATGTCTAACACAACAAATAATATTTCCCATTCCCTTTGTTGGGTGCTTCATTCACAACCATGTCTATTAGCACTTGACACAAAATGTAAGGATCATTCCAACTATGTCATCGCATTTTGATGACAAGCCCACAGTCCAGCCTGTGTTAATGATGCTTTTCTCATTGGCCACTCCAGCAGGGCTTTTATAAGAGCTAGTGTGGAGGGAGATGGCCGTGGTGTCTGGGCCAACCCCTCCTTTCCTTCCAGCCCGCTCGGTGCTGTGATGGAAAGTGACACTGTGATTGTGTGTGGGGCTCCGCCATGCTCAGATGAGGGTGTCACTTCTGCCTAGTCTGATTGCCACTTTCGCGGTGCTACACGGAGGAGTTAAATTGAGGCAGAAAAGGTCAGAAGCCAGTGGTCATCTGCTCTCTTCTCTCCCAAATTACTTGTCCTCTTGGAGGGGAATGAAAACAGACAGGGCCGGCTTGGCTGCCAAGTGGAGATGATCCAGGAGCGGGCAGAGAGGAATGCAAACGAGTGGAGAGGGGGGCTGAGAAGGGGTGTTTGCGGGAGAGGTGCAAACTGAGAGAGATAGAATGACAGGATCAGAGAAAGAGAGAGAGTGAATGGAAGTAAAGTGGAGAGAGAGGTAGGCGGCTGCACTGCGACGGAGCAGGAAAGGGCTCCTGTGAAGGTCAGGCTGAACGGAGGTGTGGATGGTTATGACTGGAAAGTGAAGAGAATCTGTCATAACCTCGTCTTGAAATGCCTATGTGCAGCATGATTGTGATTAGCTACTCTTTTCAGCACCATGGACAGGGGCGCATCAATTCTGCTGCTAATTAATTCTCAGCTATATAAATTTTACACTCATTTTACATTACTATTGGTCAGGTGTTTTGTATTTGTATATTTGTCCATTTTTTTCATATATATATATATATATATATATATATATATATATGCTGCTATCACATATTTTCCTGTGAAATCTGTACAGGCCTGTCCTAAAATAGTGTTTCTCGACCTTTTTGACGCCATTGTCCAACACAATGTTTAAGCCTCATGTAGGTTAAGATATACATACACACACACACACACACACACACACACACACACACACACACACACACACACACACATATATATATATATATATATATATATATATATATATATATATATATATATATATATATATATATATATATATAATATATATATGATACTTCTGCTGTAATCATGGCAAAACTGCTGGTTTTTGTTTTAATTTTTTGCTTTTTGGCATTGTTGGTTGATTCAAATAATGAATCATAATTAAGACATTTTCAGAATGCTATGTTCCTGATTAAATACAAAAGTTCAAAAGTTTGAAGTTGGTAAGACTTTCAGATGTATGTCTTTCAGATGTATGTCTGATTAATGTCTAAAGTGAAGTAATATTACAATATTAGAAAAAAAAGTGTTTTAAAATGTATTTATTCCTGTGAATTTTCAGTTACAGCCATTACTCCATCTTTAGCTTAAAGTGATCCTTCAGAAATCATTCTGATATGCTCATTTGATGCTCGAATAATAAACATTTAATAAACAATTTAATATTATTTCAATGTTGAAAACAGTTGTGCTGCTTACTGTTTTTGTGGAAACCAAAACAAATGAAAAGTAAAAATGCAAGTTCAAAAGAAAAGCATTTAAGAACAGCCCTTTAATTGAAATGAATGCATTAATGCTTAATAGAAATATTAATTCAATATTTCCAAAAAATCCTACTAACCACAAATGTTTCAATTATAGTGTATACAATTTTTTTGGGGGGAAATTAATATACAGTATATATATATATATATTTTTATGTTTTTAATTAAGTTAAATCAGACTTAGGTCTCTTAGTGGGCCATTAGGGATGCAATGATTCACTCAATTCACGATTCAATTCGATTCATGATTTTGATTTAACAAAATTATAAATGTAATGTGTCCTTTTATTATAGCTTGGACAAAATGCTGCATGTTTCTTTGTGAAATTGAAATATAACACTATAATAATATGCTAATATAGTGCTTGCATATTATTATTATTATTATTATTATTATTATTACTTTTGTTGGTTTTGATTGCTTCTATTGTCTTCATTTATAAGTCACTTTCAATAAAAGCATCAGCTAAATAACAAAGTGTAAATATATAAATATAAACAAGGAAACTAAATTGAAATAATACAAAAAGTCAAATAAGTAACACAATAAAAGAAAACTCTTCATATAAACAAACTAAGGCTTTGTCTGTGATCTTTCCATTTAAAATTAGAGGCAACCCCTGCATTTTAATCATGATCATGAGCACATGATTTTTATTCTTAATTAGAAGCAAATTTGAAGCAAAAAAGAATGACTTCAGTTTTGTGAAACTATTTATAAAAAATATCTGCATGAAACAGAAAATCGAGTTGCAGATTCACTCTCTGCCGGCAGGTGGTTTTAAAAGCATTTCCTTGGTTAACGCTGTGAACAAAGCAGTGCTGCAATTGTGAAATGTAAGATGCATTATTCAGAGGAGAGATGAAAAGAAAAAAAATACCATCTAAACTTTTCTAAAGACAGAAAGTTCCCCTCAGACATCCATTCATATAAACGCCTACCCCTAATTGTATCGCAGTTTGTTTAGCATCTAAATCGATTTGAATCATCATATATTTGAATCGATCTTCAACCGGCTCGTGGTTAATTGTTACATCCCTACCAGCCACTGCTTTAGAGGCCCCCTGTTCTTTGAGGTTTGCTGTCAGGAATGGTGCACAATTAAACTGAAGTGACCCTCATGTGATCCAACACATGGCAATTAACCTGCTAATGCACTGCACTGTCTCCACAGCCAGCTCTGTGACAAGGAAAAGCTGGTGGATTTGACAAAAGAAAGTTTCACATAGTGTGCTAACTCAATGGCTGATAGTTTAAATAAATGGATTTGTGTTTGTTTCCCAGAAAATGACCTAAATGACCTTTTTTTAGAATATTTTATGAAACACACACAATCGGTTCCCGAGAAGCTTAAGCAATTCAGTTTCTGGTCGATGTGTTGTGATCATGATAGCAGATAGACCAGCGTGCCTCTGTGGTCTCTACAGAACGGCCTGAATCTTTTGAAATCTCTGGGAGAAATAAAACAGCACAGAGTGAATTTGCTGAAAATCTCTCAGGACAATGTGCAACGTGTCTTTAGATCTTTAAATCAAACATTAAATTGCATTTGGACAACACAAACATGACATGCCTGTAAAATAGCCGCTGTGCACTTTGAAACTGTCTCTAGCAGTGAATGGCAAAAATGCAATTGCTCATCATATATTTTATTAGACTTTTCAGTCTGACCTTGAATTCTTCAAATAGAACTGAAAATGGCACGAATATGTTTGTGAATGTATGCTGATGTTCTGTGTGTATATGTGACAGATGAACAGGCCAAGCAAACGGGCACTGCCGCATTCATGTGTGTGTGCTTCTGTATGCCGTCTTTGTACACGAGTGTGTTTGTGTGGTCTCTAAAGCGACGAGATGGAGAATAAATATTTACCATCTGTGTTACACCCCCTCCTCCGCAGATTCCAGCGTGTTTTATCGGCTCTGGAGTTCAGCCATGGGCTTTTTTAATTTTCTGCTTTTGTGTTTTTAGCCGAGATTGACAGGCCGCTCGGTCCCCGGAGCATTGTTCTATTAATCTGTTTAATATGCTACAGAAACACTTGAGCGCTGGAACAGGCAGCCTGGTAATGGAATCGCAGCAGGTAAAGCAGACTTGCTCATCCGATGGCGGCGCAGGGCACATTCCGTATTACTGCACGGCTCTGTGCAGGCGTGGCACCATTCCGGGCATCAAAGGGGGTGTGCCACCCACCCCCCGCAGTGACCCTCTGCAGAGACAGACAGATGGACAGATGGAACAACTGAGGGGGCCATTCCCGGAAAAGCGCCACCTTCTGCGTGCTCTTGCATTCTGAAAAGACCCCTTTTAATGCTCCACGTCCTGTCGCCTCTCGGCTCTGGGATGAGGAGACTTTTTCTCTTTGTTCAGCAGTACCTAATGACCCACTTTTTGCTATGAGGAATACTGTGCGTGTGGAATGGCATGGACTTCTTTCCGAGGCTGTTGAGCTGGTGGCGTATTGCGTGTTAACCAAACTGCAAATTGGATTTGGGTTTATGTTGATTAGTCCGCGGGCACTGGATTGCACCAAAACATTTCCCCAAATTCACAACTATCTAGTACTTATAGGTCATTATGAAATGTGGCTTAGGGATATGGGAATGTTTTGACAGCTAATTGGTGGTTTTATTGAAATTCTAGTTTACAATGTTCTACACAACATGGAAACTTTGTGAAAATTGGCAAATTTTTTATGCTTGCTTTTAGCTACTACTACTACTACTACTAATAATAATAATAATTATTATTATTATTAATTTGTATTATTTACATTTATGCATTTAGCAGACGCTTTTATCCAAAGTGACTTACAGTGCATTTAGGCTACACATTATTTTACCAGTATGTGTGTTCCCTGGGAATTGAACCCACGATCTTTTGCACTGCTAATGCAATGCTCTACCACTGAGCCACAGGATGAATAATAATAATTATAATAATAATAATAATAATAGTAGTTGTTGTTAATAACCTTTATATAGCACATTTCAAGAATCATAAATTTCATTATATAATAATAATAATAATAATAATAATAATAATTATCATTATTATTATTGTAGATTTGTATTATTTATAGGGCTGGGCAAGTTAACGCGTAATTATCGCATTAATGCATTAATTGATTAACACTGATAATTATTTTATCGCGTAAACACAGTTTTTTTTATTATTATGAAAGTCCGTTGCTCACTGGTTCTGAATACTCATACATAAGTGAATACTTCATATACTTATGAATACTCATAAGTGTTTGCAAACCAAATGTTATTGCACTGTTGTTCATAGAGCAGTACTTTTAAATGAAAAAAGGATGCAATAAACTACCTTTAAATGCATTATTAGTTTTGTGCATATATGTGATGAATTGTGATTAATCGCAGACAATCACGTGATTAATCGCGATTTAAAGAATTTAAGCGTTGCCCAGCACTAATTATTTATTTTTTTATTATTGTTGTTAACATCTATATAGCACCTTTCTAGAACCACGAATGTCATGCTATAATAATAATAATAATTATTATTATAGATCGTTGTTTTTTTATTATTATTGTTGTTAACATCTTTAGCACCTTTCTAGAACCATACATTTCATGCTATAATAATAATAATAATAATAGTTGTTATTATACTATAGATTTTTATTATTTTTATAGCACCTTTCTAGAACCATAAATTTCATGCTATAATAATAATAATAATAATAATAATAATAATAATATAATTTTGTTTATATATATTTATTATTGTTGTTTACATTTATATACCACCTTTCTAGAATCATACATTTCATGTTATAATAATAATAAATGTATTTTTAACTTTTCTAGAACCTACGGTCTGTGTCACAGAAACAAAGAAAAAAAAAGATAATATTTGCATTTATTTATTTTGCATAGTTATATATTTACATATTCATATATATTTACATATTCATAATTTTAGCTCTAGGTCTAATCTGTTTTGACATTTCTGCTTTGAACTTGAGTTGGATACTTTTCTTTTGGAAGTTTTTTTTTAACAGTTGCAGTGCTTATTTATACAGAAATGTTTGCTTCAAAGTGTTTAGTTCTAACATAATTTATCATCTAAAAAACTGATTTCCCCCTAAAATTATTAATGAATTTGGCTTGGTCTTCCTATTTCCTAGCACCATATAGTCAAGTCTATCAGGGGCCAAGTATTGTAATGAGCTTTGTATTTTCATGCCACATTCTATCGTAACAACGAAACCCTGACATTGAAAACTATTACTGGACTTGATACATATGGAAGCATATGGGTAGCAATATTCAATTTGTAATGTAATGTAATATGCAAAATGATAATGCAATATGTAAAATGGCAATGCATTTCTGTATTTACATTTACATTTTCCAATACATTTGTGCAACGTATGGTGCAAAATGAAAATGAAAATATAATTATAATTAAATATAATTAATATAATATAATAATATAAACATAATTTTCATTTGCATTTCACACACTAGTTTTAATATGTTAAATGAATACTAATTTTAACGCTTTATAAGGTGCAAAATGAAAATGAAAATGTATTACAGAAATGATTAGATATGTATAACATGTTCAAGCAAAAACTGTGGCAAAATTATCATTCAAATGCTATTTTTCTTAATTGCATTAACACCAGAGGTGGGTAGTAACGAGTTACATTTACTTCGTTACATTTACTTGAGTAATTTTTTGGGGTAACGAATACTTTTCGGAGTATATTTAAAGATGGGTACTTTATACTCTTACTTGAGTAAATTTTTGGGGAAAAATCTGTACTTTTACTTCGTTACTCTGTGTTACGCTCCTCTCGTTACTTTATCTTAATGCAATAAATGTTATAATGCTTCAGTTTATTCCAAACGCGCCGTCTACTTTTCTCTGGGCAATGAGCGATGCCCATTCGCGAATGATTCATTCTTTTGAGTCAATTCTGTTCAAAGGCTTGATCAAACCAATTGGCAAACGAGTGAATTGGTTCATGAATCAGTTTGAATGAGTCGTTCAGTTCCCTGCCGCACGCGCTGAGCATCTGAAGTGGTTCACTCGGAGTTGTAACGTTTAAGAACAGAAAGAGCGTTGAAAACGTGGCTGGAACTGCACTGAATTGAAATCTGCAAAGGCTATTATTTGCTAGCGATGGAGATCCTTATTAGATGAACACCGCGTGTGCTGTCTACTGTTTAACAGGTAATAACTTATATATATTTATATCACATTAACTTTCAATGTTAAATTCACATTTAATATAAAGTCAGTCGTATTAAAAATATGTTATGGCATGACACCTATATCTGTTACTTAAGTAAACAGACAGGGTTTTATAATAAATTACATAAATTGGAGTAAAGGCTGATGAAATATATACATTTATACACGCACACATACATTACATACATTTTATCTATATATCTAAATAAAAATAGGCTCAGTACAGTATATATGACCCAAAGTAACTAGTAACTAACTACTTGAGTAGATTTTTTTATCCGATACTCTTTTACTCTTACTCAAGTAACTATTCAAGACTAGTACTTTTACTTTTACTTGAGTAAATATTTCTAGAAGTACTTTTACTTGAGTACAGTTTTTGGGTACTCTACCCACCTCTGATTAACACTCACAGTCAAGACACTTACGATTGCATTTTCATTCAATGTCCCGCAATGAATGTAGCAAAATTCAATGTGCACATTGAAAATGCATTCCGAGCCGATCACGTCTCCGCTCCCTCCCGCCATGTCAATCACTGCGTGAACAAGGCGGGGCTTGCAGAAGGTCAAGAGACTCAATACTCAAGAAGAGGATTCAAGAGAGAGAACATGGACAAGACAGTTGGTCCATGTACGTTTTGATCATTTCGGTTTATGGCTTCAATATTTCATTCGCACTTGTGGGCGGAGCTGAAACGCTGCTTTCATCTGATTGGTCAAATCGCTCCACCTTCAGCTCAGTCTTTTCATTCTTTTATTCTAGCTGGGCACATAATTCGTGCTGCTGCGACTTGCAAGAGACCTCGTTAAATTATTTCTAGGTTATAGTATTGTATAAATATTGTCCCACTGATAAAAACAGTGCAAATAGTTCTGTCTCCTTGGATAACAGTGAAGTGGAAATAAATATAGTTACATTTATGAAATAAAATTAAATAGGATTTTTTATATCGCACAAGTGCGAATGAAATATTGAAGCCATAAACTGAAATGATCAAAACATACATGGACCAACTGTCTTGTCCATGTTCTCTCACTTGAATCCTCTTCTTGAGATTTGAGTCTCTTGACCTTCTGCAAGCCCCGCCTTGTTCACGCAGTGATTGACATGGCGGGAGTGGGCGGAGACGTGATCGGCTCGGAATGCATTTTCAATGTGCACATTGAATTTTGCTACATTCATTGCGGGACATTGAATGAAAATGCAATCGTAAGTGTCTTGACTGTGAGTGTTAATGCAATTAAAAAAAATAGCATTTGAATGATAATTTTGCCACAGTTTTTCCTTGAACATGTTATACATATCTAATCATTTCTGTAATACATTTTCATTTTAATTTCGCACCTTATAAAGCGTTAAAATTAGTATTCATTTTACATATTAAAACTAGTGTGTGAAATGCAAATGAAAATAATGTAATTTAATTTTCATTTTCATTTTGCACCATACGTTGCACAAATGTATTGGAAAATGTAAATGTAAATACAGAAATGCATTGCCATTTTACATATTGCATTGTCATTTTGCATATTACATTACAAATATTGCTACCCATATGCTTCCATAGATACATCCCTCAAATCATTAACAGGAGGCCCCTGATATCAGGAAACCTCCTCTCAGTGCCAAATTCAGATTAAAACCACTCATACCATGCACGGCCCCTACGAGCCCGGGCATTATGATTGATATGAAGCTGATGAAATTAATTTAATACCGCAGTCTTTAACCCAGCCTCCAAATTTTAATCAGGTAATCAGAACTCGGACTCATCTTTAATCCCATCTTCCATCTCCTTAAATGCAGCGGACTTTGTTTTGAGCCCCATCTCCAGGGAGCAGATGGAAGCACCGCTGTGTATTTTGACAGTATTTTTCAGTGCGCTCAGTTAATATGTCAAGCTGTATCTCCCCCCCACAACTGGATGTGTATCGGTGGAATAAGGAGTGAGCCAAGACGAAAAATGAACCTCTAATGAAATGAGATCCCGGGGAAGCCGGAGCAGTCTGAAGTGAGGGCCTCAGATCAAAGAGAGCCACTGGTAATTAGAATACATGCTGAAGAGGAAGCTGGTGAGGAAAATCAGCATTTTGCTGGAAAATTACCTGTTGAGCTTTTAAATAAATTAGAACTGTCTGGGGAGTGCCGGCCACGTCTTTACTAAGCCAGACATTGGGAGCCACTCTCATCTCCCTGAGGCGATGCTCTATTCACATATATCTATTGCTCTCCTTGGATCTAATCAGAAGTTTTGTCATTTCTGCCTCAAGCTGAAGTTTTATACTTTTCTTCTTATAGCGTTTTAATAGTTCCAGTACCACCGAATCATTAACTCAGCTGATTAGTTCAAAGATAGTGATTTATTCAAGAATGAAACAAGTCTCTGTTATAATAAGTCACTGAATCATTAATTCAACTGATTTGTTTAAAGATGCCGATTTATTTAGGAACAAAACAAGTCTCTGTAATAATAATTGTGAGTTATTGAATCATTAATTCAAACGATTAGTTCAAAGATGCTGATTAATTTGGTAATAAAAGGAGTTTTTGTTATAATGAGTGAGTCACTGAATCATTCATTCAACAGATTCCTTCAAACATGCTGATTCATTCCGAAATGAACAGTTAACTCTGATGTGGCTTCACTTTTTGTTGGTGGATCAAAACAGATCAACTGGCAACATGTACGTTTCTAAGTATTAATGGTCAAACAAACAATTTTTTTTAATAAAAAAACAAAACAAAAACATTTGACTAGCAAGCCAGTTGACTTCAGGATGTCCTTGCCACATTTATCTATGTAAAATAATTTTTCTAAAATATCCAGGTTATTAAATGTTCAAACAAGCAAACTTTTATATTAAAAATCGATAGACAACTTCAGAGAAGTGACAAGATTTTTCAGTGTTCACCGAAGCACCATCATCAGTTTTTCGCCCAATGATTTTTAATAAATATAGAATAAAAAAGAATGTAAATAGGCAAATTAGATTTAACATCTCATCATTAAACTGTTGTTTTTTGTGTTTTATATATAAAAAAAGCTATATCAAAAGAAATATTGTTTTTGTTATTCAATTGGTTGTAAGTATTACTTGCTCACAAAGACAGTTATGACTGCAAGTGTGATATTGCTTAATATATATTAACATTTGAATGTATTGAAAAATTAAATAATCATACCAGGAATTCTAGTTTACATAATCCTGTGTTTTCCCAAGTCTACAATGTTGCACTATTGGTGGAAAATGGCTGCTAGCGTGAATTGACTTGTGCTTGCCTCCTGGGCTCTGTGCTGTCTGCTGTATTGGGCTGGGCGACACGGTAAATGTCACTGATCGTCAAGCGCTTGTGCAATGGCTGCCCTTGCCAGAGAAAGTGCCGAGGTGGCAGATCCCGCCTTTGATTTAGACACTAAAGGCAGCAGAACAGCAAAAGCACTGAAGCATGAAGGTAAATTCTCATAATTCACTGCTGAAAGGTTAGCCAGTGGCTGCCTCCTCCTTGGTGTGGGTAACTAACAAATGTCACCTGATTGAAATAAGTACACCTGCCTATAGGGCTTTGGTGCCTTTACTTTGAAACTGATATTTATTTACAGCATTTATTTTGGTGGGGTGGATTAAATTTAGACTTAAGCCAGAGGGATGCTTACTGAGAGAGTTGAGCCGGAGTCCTTTATCTTTTTAGCGCACAAGCTTTCTGTCATTGGACACACTAAGGCTAAGTTAATGTTAATACAGTGCTTTGACGATTGTATATTGTTTTATCTATCAGAGTTAGTGGTTCGAGAGGTCTTATGATGCCATTTTTTATTCTGCCCTGTAGTGGGTGGGTAGTCAATGGTGTGTGATAGTCTAGTAAACTCAGTTAACTGGATGTGCACACAGTTTTAAAGTCGGCATGAAACTGATGTTCCTTTTGTGATGTACATCTGTACGAAACAACTTTTTGAGAAAAAATGCTTGATATAATTTTTTTTTGCTAAATAGAGCAGTCTTATGTGCATGTCAGATTGCCAGAAGGAAAGATTATTATAATAATGATGTGCACAGATAAACTGGTTATAATAAACACTACCATTTGACATAACATTAGAATAACATTAGAAATTGTCAATTTTGAATGAATTCTGACTTTAATAAGTAAACAATACAATAGTATTTTTGTTTAATAATATGCTCAAAGTTTATTTATTTATTTTTATGTAATATTACATTTGATCTATACATGGCATAAGATGCCCGTTACAAATCATGTAATTTGTCAGCCAGTTAACTCACATCTGCCTTTAACATTTATTTTTTTATTTTTTCTGTGTGTATTTTGTGTTTTTCTGTTAGAGATCAGTTTATGTTTTAAATAATTTAAGTTAATGTCAGTTAAAATATGATCAAAAGTGATTATGATCTGGTGTTTTTTTTTCTACTCTGTTTTTAGTTTGTTCTGGTGAAAATGAACCAATTGGGAAGATTTACAGACCTGATCAGCCAATCATAGCACAGTTGAGAATGTTATTTTAGTAAAATATTTTTGTAATATTATGTAACATTTGTTTTAATGTTGATTTTCTCATCCACATTTTAAAACTTAAAAAATATATCTAATTGCCATTATGAAAAAAAGTTAAATCATTTATAGATGGTCCTGTGGTGTGACATGAACTTTTTTTGTTCTTTTTTTTTTTTGAAGTACAAATTTCATGTCGTCAGTTGATATGGCATTATAAATTACAATAATTGTTTAATTATAAAAAATATTTTTTTAGATACCATGTCACACTGCAGGAAATGTAAACATGTTAGAAGTATTTAATGTCGACTAGCCATATGTCATTACTTCTTTTGTTCAGCCTCTAATTTGCTTCCTGCTGGTAAATGATACACCATTGAAAAACTGCCTCTATTTTACACAGCAGAGCTGTTCTCGATTCTAGGATTTTCATTTTAGGGGGGCTCAGCCTCCAGTGAGGGTATAATAATAATAATAATAATAATAGCCTAATAATAATATTTTATATGTATGTATATATATATATATATATAAAAAAAAAATATTAATAGGGGTCATTTACTAAAAATGCATAGATAGGTATAACATTTATAACAACAGTACCGAATAAGCCAAGTTCAAGTCTTCATGATCTCACACACAACCTGTTTACTGTACAAACACAACATTTTACTGTTTGCATTTCTAGTACAACCCTCTTTCCTTAACCTCTTTGCCACATGCACTGGAAGATTTATTTTATTGAAAGTTACATTTTCAAATGAAAATGGCAACATGATTGTTTTATAAAGTATGTGTTCAAATGTGCTTCATTTAAACTGGATTTATGATAAAGATCTGCACAGATGCAGTATTTATAACATTCAATCGATAAACGCACACCTTGTCCTCTGTCTCTCGATCTGCGTCGACGCGGTCTGCGGATTGAAAAAGAACGTGTTGAAAGATGGGGAGAAGCCTATGGGAGAAGCCGATCGAAGTCTGCCGCCATTTTCATATGAAATTTAAAAGTAATGGGGCGATACTGAATTGGTGTAGTTTATGGAGCTAATCGCAAAATTGTAGTGGAGCTGAGTATATAACTATAAACCCCCTAAAAATGGCCTAGTGATGCCCATGGTTCTCAATTTATGCAGACCATGAGTTCATATGATCATTTATTTGAATGTGCATATTTGATTGAGCTGAGGTGTCAATAAGAGCTAAGTGCTAGTTTTGTTTGATTCTGATGGAGGGGTCTGAGGCTAACTGCAGTTATTGAGGGAAAGACAGCTGCCGTTATACATCTCTCATTAGTGCTAATTTATCTGACGGACATTTCTTATATGTGTTTGAGATTGTCTTATTTCTCAGGGTTGTATGACTTCTGATGTTGTCTGTAGATGTCTGACTGGGGCTTTGGAGAAGCCAACTGTCAGTAGTGGATGTTGGACTGCTGTTCTTACATGGCAGTTTGTATATTTACAGCAGTGCTGGGGCCAAGGCTTCATCAATCTCAGAGTGGAGAGAAGGGGGCTCTTTTCTCCACTATCTGCTCTCCATCTCAGCTGCTGACCTGCAAATGTGCCTCTGAAAATGCAACCCCCACCACAGACTCCAGGGATTGTTGGCCAAGACTGGATGAAAGTGGATGAGAGTGTCAGGCTGACCAGTCTCTTCCAGATTGGCATGATGCTTGATGTGCTGTTTTGTGTCTCATTTCAAAGTAAGCACAATTGCTTGGCACTTGTTGTTGAGCAACTGTTTGCACACTATGGTGCCTGTCTAGTAATGAATTTTCCATTGCAACATATTAGTCTCAACAATAATGAGGCCAATACAAAGTGTAGTTTGAATTGCTACCCATGTATAGTAATGTTAAATTAGTTTAGGCAAGTTTTGAAAATACAGTTACATGTTTACTAGTGAGAAACAAAAAACAAAAAGTTTGTATATTATTAACACTAAAATAACCCTAGCTTACAGAGTGCCATTGGACATGTACTATTAAAATGTAAAAAAAAAAAATAAAAAAAAAAAAAATAACTCCAAATGTTATTTTCTCAGAATGATGGATAAATTATTTGTATGATGCACATAATATTTCTCATACATTTTTGTCACACACCCGATCTTGCGCACGCTCCCAAACACATAAGCATTAAGGATGGGAGGCAGTTTTGAGCACATGCAGGGCCAGTGAGGTGAGAGGTTCAATCCTTGATTGGTGGCATGCTCCACAGCCAGCCGCTGTTGCCCCAGGCGAGGTAAATCCTGCCAGGCTGACAGAAAATTACAGCAGGGACCTGGAACAGCCCTGACTCCCCACAGTCCTCAGTGTGCTAGCCAGCTCTGCCTCTGCAGCCAGTGTGAACCAGTGCACATGTGCACACACACATACATACCCACTGCATAAATGTGTGATACCCACGGCTTCATGCCTCATGGTATACAAACAAACAACGGCAGGCGAGAATAGTCTCCCACATCGTGCAGTGAACATCTGTGATACTGAAAGACTCTCTTACTTCCCCTCTCAGGAGATGCTCACTGAAATAAAAATACTTAACACACACTATAATTATTATTTTAAATTTATTTTAACTACTATGTACTTACATTTAAAATAATCATTATGTACAATGCACTTATTGTGTACCTACATCTTTTTATATTTAATTTTTTTTAAATACCTGCATGTAATTACATCTGTAATTAATTTCTGTATTGAAGTTGACTTGAAAAAGCCAATGTACTGAAATCCTATTTAAAGGTGCCCTAGCAGCCACATAGTAACATCCTAGCAACCACTCCGGGTATCTTAGCAACCACATAGCAACACCCTAACAGCACACCGAGTAATAGCTACCACAATTAGTTTAAATCTGAAAACCCTCAAACTTTAAGCTTTTAAAACTACTTCAAACTTTCTGGCTAGGCTTTTTCAAGCCAACTTTACTATCTAGTTACATTTAAACCCATCTCTTACAAATTAACCCAACCTTAAAGTTACCCGTACCATCAAACCTGTCCCGAACCTTTCCCATACCCCATCACAGTAACAACAAAAGTGTTTTGCAATGCAATATGAACATAAGTACATTTAACTTTTTTTATGTAAGTACATTGTAGTTTAGGCCACTTTATATAACATGTGACTTTTATTTTATTTATATTTTAGTCTTTAATGTCTCAGGGAATTGACCATTTCCCTCAAACTCTGCTGACCTACAATATTTCTGATTGAAGCAGGAAGTCTGGCACTGTGGAACATTGAAGAGATTTTTCTTGTATTTTCTCGTATCAGCTACCGTTCTAATAGAAAATTCACATTATTAGATTAGACACTATAACATCTGTCATAAATCTAGCCTTGGTTACTACAATAGTATCATTTTAGTAATTTAGCCATGGTGTTAAAAACCACTATACAAATCTGACATTGGCAATATTGGTTTTCACGTACAGTAACTAAATGTGATTATGAAAAACCCATTGTATTTTAATCCTTCGAATTACTAGTGAATAATTTATTACATTTTTACCTTAAAAAAATTACTTTTTGCACTATTGTGGTGTTTTGTGGCTTTTTTGGTGCTTGTCAGATGTGATCACTTATTCCGGGAAAAGGACTGTGTGAAAGATTCTTAAAAATGTCTGCTTTGATTTTCAATGGAGAAAATAGTAGCATATTTGAATTTTTGCAGAGATTGGAATTCCATAAGAGTCAGTTAAAATTGTGAACTACTCATTTTAACTTTTATTTAACCCAGAATATTCTTTTAATATTGATCGTATTGCGGATTTACTTACAGTTAAAATTACAAATTCATCATTCACCATTTACTCACCCTCATGTCATTCCAAAACGGTGTGAATTTTCTTCTGTGGATGACTGTGTTTTTGACAATGCTATTAAAGTAAATGGGGTCCAGTGTTGTATTGGACCCCACTGACTTTCATTGTATGGACAGAAACATTCTTCAAACTATCTTCTTTCTATGTTCCACAAAAGAAAGTCAGTCATACAAGGTTGGAATAACATGAAGGTGAGTAAATAAATAAATGTCCCTTAAAAAATAACAAAAAAGGCAAGATAGAAAAAGCCCTATGTCCTGTTAGCCTGTTCATTCCCCTTTTTCCACTTTCCTCTCTCCACTCGTTCCTCCCTCACTTGATTTTCCCTGTCCTCCATCCTACACGCAGGGGACATTAATCCAGAAATCTGCATATGTGCTGCGCGCCTCGGGAGCCGGGGCTGTCCAGACACGCCAGCGTATGATTTCACATTGTTTTGAGCAAATTGCAGCTTCTGATGATGGGAATCTAATTCCCACCGAGCTCGAGGATGGAGGGAGGGAGGGGGACGAGGGAGGAGGGGGACGAGGGAAGTGTTACCGAGGCAGCAGCCATCCTGTGGCATGGCAGCGCGTGTGCCTGCGTGGTGCCACTCATGTAGACACTTCCACACGGACCCGCACACACCCAGGGAGGGGGCGTCCTAATACACCAAATTGCTGATACACATGTAAGCAAATATCCTCTCAAATTACTTTCTCTCTCTTCAGGCCCAAGCTCACGATGAGGCTTGTTATTTAAGAAAGCAAGGGCGGTGATTTAGTTTTTTCCTCTAAGAAGGGCTCTAATTTGCATTGCATGCTGAATTACATGAACAGGAGGCCCACCCCTGGTAGGGCTTGCATTGCCTCCATATGCCTGTATTTTTGTCACGTTTAAATTTAGTTGATTTAAGGACAGATGTGGTTTGCAATCAGCAGCACACTCCGTTTATTTCTTATGAAATTGGACATTTTGCTAAGAATGTTTGCGTTTGCACTAAATTGGCGCGTTTATTGGGGTCTTGAGTGTGCCATCGTCTTCCATTTGCGATGGGCATACGTACATATGGGACCAGCATAAGGGATGCCTGATTTGCTTTAAACGGCATCTATCTTTAGAAAATGATGTCTGTCTGAGTGTATAGACTCTGCACGGTATGTAGGCAATCCATCTAGACAATTAGCAGAGTGATTCAGACTGCGGCAGCATGGAAAAAGCCACCAGCTGTGTGCATCATTCCAATCACACGCCGTTTTTCCTCTTTATACACATCGCTGCATGATATATATTACTTTACTAACAGCGTCCCTGACTAACCTTTCAGTGCAAATACATTATTAGCAACATATTACCGATAAAATCGTAAAGTAGTTCCCCAGTTGCCTTTATGGTAATGTTATGGGTCATAATTAGTCCCTTTGGTATATTTATTGGTTATATAAAGTGGTCTTTAAACTACTGCAGACTATAGATGTCATTATTATTATGACTTTTAATGCCCCCCCCCCATAAAAGTGCATGCAAATAATGTTTTAAGATATATTTTAGTTATTGAATTGGTTTATAAGCAGTTTTAACATAGAAGTTGCTAGAAAATTTTACAAACAATTACAAGTAACACATTGAATTAAACATAAAATTTTGAAGTAGCAAAACTGAAATGGTATTTTCTTGTATAATGTACTTCAGTAATCTTTATTTTATTTGAATCTTCACTTTGTTTTCTTTTCACAGTGTAGTGTTGTGTGCATTGTAAGGCGTTGTTAACTTACCTAAAGTGATCGTTCACCCAAAAATAAAAATCGGCATCAATTACTTAGCCACATGTTGTTCCAAAACCTGAAAAAAAAGAAGATATTTAGAGAAATGTCAATGAAAGTCAATAGGCTCCAATGTTGTTTGTTTCAATGATATTTGCAATGATATACAACGAGTAAAATGACAATAGGCAAATTGAAAAAAAATTATGTACTATCTCTTTAAAATGAGTGAGACTAGAGTGATTTTTTTTTTCAGAAATTCATGTCTAAACCAAGAGATATAATGTATTATGTTAAGACACTGTACTAGAACCTTGACCATAGGCTGATATAAGAAAGGGGGAAAATAGAGAAAACTGAGGTAGACAGAAAGAAAGAAAGAGAGAGGGTGGGCGAAGTTGTCAGGCGTAGTGTGTGAGCTAGCCAGATGATAATGTGGCATGACACTTCTGAAATGAGACACTGGTTGCCATGGCAAAGAAGCAGGAGGGACAGTCTCTCAAGAGGCCCAAATAAAACAAGCTGTAAATGATGTTTGATTAGAATTTAGATCATGTAATCGTTCGGGACAGGCCTTTTGTGAGCTGCTTTAAAGCCCAGGCTTTTGCAATTCTTCACAGAGCTGCTTCTGCTATGGCAAAAACACTCTCTCTTCAGTTCTTTCCATCTGTATCTCGTCCTCTCTTCCCATCTCATGTGTCTCTGCTTCTCATTATCTCACCTGTTTAACATATCGTAATGATCCTCTTCAGTAAGACTTTTGTAACAGAGTCAGACATTAGCACATATTTAATTTCAGTGTGAAATGGATGTAGATTAGAAATGATCAAGCACGTTGTCCAGCAGGTATTTGGACAGTCTGACAGGATGATGATTGTAATTTTTTTTTCTAAAGCTATCTAGTACAGTTTTAATTCCCCAATTGTAAGTCGCTTTGGATAAAAGCATCTGCTAAAGGAATAAAGATAAATGTAAAGGATCTTATTCACTAATAATTGTGGATAAGTGTTCTTATTTCTGTTCTCAGAGAAGTTCATGAGTAAATGCATTTATACAAGATGTGTAGTCTTATTTTAATGTTGATTAGTTTGGATTACTCTAAATGAGGGTGGGCATGTCTATAGTTAGTAATTAGCATACTGTAAGACACACCTAGCCTGTCACCAAATGCGGGCTTTCTGCATAACCTCTTCTGTACAGCCACACACACACACACACACACACACACACACACACACACACACACACACACATGAATGACTATATGTTATGCAGAACATGAGAGCTATATCTATAGAACGTTTTTTTTGTGCTGTATTAATAAAATATATATATATATGTATTTGATCTTGGCAGAATAGATTTGCTATGCTGCTGCGGCAGAGCAAGTACTGAGACTTGCTACTGCCAATAAATCCACAACATGCTGCTGTGAGCATGTAAGAATATTGCTGCTGCAAATATAACATACATGAAATAACCCCATACCATACATGAATCACCTCATAGCAGATCTATACAGGTGGAGCTGTGGAAGGTGGAGGGTTTCTGAAGCAAGCAGCACTGCTACAGCAAGCTCTAGTCAAATATTTGAATGTTGAGCAGCTAGCTCAATGGCTACCAATATGGGAGAGAACCAATCAGCTGTGCCATGTAATAATGATGTCATTACGTCAGAGTTAGACCTATCAGACTGCACCATCAGAGTTTCATGCCAGAACTCTGTATTTGGTGCTTTTTATCCTCAAATTTAGTCAATGAGATGTAAAGAGGTTATTTTTTGTTGCCGTGCTTTTATGTAGCACATAATAAAGAAACAAAGAAAGTTAAGGTCCGAAAAGAAGTGTTAAAAAATAGATATTTTGTTTCTTTCCATACAGTCATTCCTTTTGGAGTAGTTGTTGAATATACTGTACAGTTTCTTTGTTTTTTCTTTTGAGAAGTCACAGCTTTTTATGCTTGCTGAGACAAAATAAGCATATTCTTGTTGTATGTTCAAAGACTGATGAATCATCATAAAAGCAATTATTTGTTCAATTCATCACTGATGCTACTAATGCAACAGCTAAACATTTATATCAAGGTCACTCAGAATAGCACAGCACAATGTGCAGTAAGATGAAACGCATAATAACTAAAATGTGCATAAAAACGCTTCACTTTTGTAGATTTCCTGCAACCTTGTGTACATGACGACAATGTGAATAACAAAGGGCCTCACACTTCCTAGTCTGATTTCTGTATTATGTACTGAAAAACATTAACAGCTAAATAGCGCATAGCTTCTTTCATGCAACTAAATAAATATTAAAGACTGAATACTAGATAACAAATATATCTAAATCTAATCTATCTACGTAGTTTAAACATCATACAAGCACACCTTTCAAGCACAGTCTTTTACCAAAAACTGTTTCTTAGATTCTAAATGGGAAGGCAATAGATATACTGCTCAAAATTAAGATAAAATAATGAGTGTGTTTATGTGTGTGTGCGTATTTTAATATAAAAATACATAAAACAGTAATATTGTGAAATAAAAATAACTGTTTTCTATATATATATATATATATATATATATATATATATATATATATATATATATATATATATATATATATATATATATAATAATAATAATAAAAAATTTATTTTATTCCTGTGATGGCTGTATTTCTGCCGCAATTACTTGCATGATTCTTCAGAAATTATTGATTTGGTGGTTAAGCAACATTTCTTTATTATCTTTTATGATCAATTTTGAAAAGAGTTGTGCTGCTTAATATTTTGTGGAAATTGCAATTTCTTTTATTTTTATTTTTATTTTTTTTTACTTTGATTAATGGAAAATTCAGAAGATAAACATTTATTTGAAATATAAATATTTTGTATCAATATAAATGCCTGTCTGGAAAAACATGAGATTTAGTAAATGATGACAGAATTTTCATTTTTGGGGAACTGTCCCTCTAAGTGTGGTGTGGAACTGTCCCTCATGATGTAAGCCTATTAGATGTGTAAAAAAAAATGATTATATCTGTGATTTTGATGTAATCCTTAAAATGATATAACAAACAAAAATAGGACCCAGTCCATGAAATTTCCCCTGTACTATAGGGCTCAAGTATTTTGCCACCCCCCTTCTCTCTGCCAGCCCAGGGAGTAATGAACTGCTTACCAAGCCTTAACTAATCAAGTCTGACTGCTCTCTGTCATTGTCAATTACACAGCAGCCTTCGCCTGTGAGAGGGCTAACGGAGACTTAAACTATAGCTACAAATTGAAAAGTAATGTGTGGAAAGGATGCGTTCGGAAGCAAACTCCCAGTGCAAGGCTGCCTTTTGTTCTGCACTGTGTTTAAAGCCTGTCCTCACATTTACCAACTTTACAGGCAGGATGTAGGATGCTTCTTGGAGGAATATGCTCCCTTTTGCTTCATAAAGTTGTGTGAGAGGGTGGGATATTGAGGCACTAGTAAATGTGACTTGTTTACATTAGCAGTATGACCTGGAGCATTGAACAGTCTGTAGTGGACTCTGATGTGTAAATATATAAACTCATGGAGACCACAGTTGGTCCCAGCTGTGTGTCTACCTTTCCCACTGTGTTTGGCTAATCAATGGCAGACATCATCAGTAATCACAGCAGCACAGCTCCGTGACACTGCTTGCCAGGCTCTCGACACACAGACATACACTCTTTTCTGTGTTGGGGTGTGACCTTTGTGACTGGTGCAACCAGAGAGTATATATAACAAGGCTTTCAGAACAATTGGTTACACTTTATTTTGGTAGTCCACTTTATACATTCTACTAAGTAACTTTGCAACTACATGTCAAGTGATTTTTCATTAATTTGCAAACTACATGTCTACTAACTCTTAGGTTAAGTTTAGGGTTAATAGAATAAGTTGACATATACTTGCAAAGTTTGTAATGGTAAGTATGTTGTGGACTTATCAAAATAAAGTGTTAGAATATATTAAGCAGACAGTCTACTAATACTCTAATGACTGCTAGTTGAAATGTAGTTGGAAAGTTACTTACTGTTAGTAGAATGTCTAAAGTGGAATATTACAATAAAGTGGTGCTAAACATTTAGCAGAGCACTAATTAGAATCAATTTAAGATTAGCACGACTGGATAGCATGCTAACTTTTTGAATAACTGAACTGTGTTAACATTGATATTATATTATTGGATGAAATAGATGATACAAATTTTAATTTAGTAAACCCTATGTTGTTTCAAACCTGCTTTCTTCTATTTCAATTAAAAGCTCACTAGAAAGCAAGGTTATCAGAGAATAATGTCTCAAAATTCTGCCTGTTCCTCCTCTACTACATATGAAAAAAAATTATTGTGGGACCAATTGGGTAAAAGACATTATAAAATAGCTAGAAAAGAAAAGCGAAGATTTGAGAGTTGTGAAAAAAAAGTCTTATTTATTTTCAGATTTGATGATTTTGTAACACTTGATTTTGTGCAGTTCACAAAAAATACCCAATTGACTCATGGTGTGATTCTTGATTCAATGGTTTAGCAGTAGGTCACTGGAGAGGAAGATTACCAGAAAATTTTGTCTCAAAATTCAAAAAGTGACTTGATGCATACACTTAAAATTATTGTGGAACCAAGTGGTAGAACAGAGAAGCTCTGAGAATTCAACCTGATGTCACATCAGTTCGTACATATTTTAGAATGTGGCTAATTCATACAAATTTGTACAACCTCACTTGTTTGAATTCATATGATTTGTGAAAAATCGTATGTATTTTACAAATGTGGCAAATACATAGGAATTCGTAAACCTACCCCTCACAGAAACTGTACATGTAAGGTTGTACAAATTCGTAAGAATTACCCACTTATATTATATGTATGAATTGGTCGTGAGATAGCATTGGACAATTCCTCATTATTTATTTTCATTTTTTTTTTCAACATTATTTTCAGAGGTCACTTGATTTGATGCTTTGTTTAATGATGCAGTTTAGCATAGTTCCTAGAGTTCACCAAATTAATCTAATTGATTCATTCACACTATAATTCTCAACTGATTTGGTTTCAGCAATTAACAGCTCACTCGAAAAGAAGGTTTGTAGAGTAGTAAAGTGAGGTCACATTTACTGTTACATTTTCATAGACAAAATTCAGTCATTTCAATAGGAATCCAAGCGATTGCATAAGGAAATCTTTGACCCTCACACGGAATTTGCAGATTTCACAACAGGTTGAGAACATTTGGTATCATGAATTCACTTCACTGACCAATAGAAAGCTGCTTTGTTTGAAAGGGAATTCTGTATGAGCCGTTCTTCATAGATTGATTTAAGAAAACCTGGACCAATTTTATTATATTTTATGGTACTTTTATATCCTTTTTATAGCTTGAAAGCATCAGTGCACATTCCAGCACAAGCAGTGCAGTTCTTCAGGGTTTTTCATTGTGTTGTCATTTTTGGGTGCACTGTCCCTTTAAAACAGACACTGAAACATCACAATGCTGCATTAGATACACTGCACCCAGATCTCCAGTAGAGAGGCTATTGTGGCCTCCTCCTTTATCTTGTTCAAGCCAATGGCACTGTCACTCACCTCTATGTGTTCTGGGATTATTGAACAGGAGGTCAATGATCAGACACCTTGGCTAATAAAACGTGCTGCCGGATTGTTTGCAGTGGAGCTCATAGCTCCATATTCATTTACAGTGTGTCTGTATGTATGTGTCCTTGGCATAAGTAAGAGTGATTTCATGCATATCTGCTGGGTGCCCGTCCATGAAATCCTGCAGATACCTGTGCTATCCATTACAACTGTCCTGAGAATAAAGCGCACTCTTTTCAGTCCGCTTCCAGCCACGTTATTTAAAGTAATTAACCTTAATTTGCCAAAAAATACAGAAATCTTTATTAGACCGTTGCCACTTAACCAGACCCCGAGCCCACCGAAGTCCATCTCCCTCAGCTCCAAATGGGGTCTGCATTTAATCAAAAATCATCCATCAGATTTCAGTGTTGAATCATCTTTTAATTGGAAGTTACAATTCTGGTTAATAGTCTTATAATTCACAGGCTCTAATAGTGGCACCATTGGGAGCCGCTCTATTTTCACTGATTCTACACCTTCACGTGGAGCCCGGGAGAACTTTTTATTCCTGCCACTGTCTGTCTGCACACCTCCATCCTCCTGCCCATCTACCGGCTCACAGAAAAAAAAAAAAACATCACTAAAGACTTGACAAAATGGGTAATTTTTGAGCTACTTAATTTTATAATTGATGGTAACTCAAACATGTAATGAGGAAGCCGCTGTTTGAATGTCTGCTTGCACTGGGGACATTGACTCTTTCTGCATTTTGGAATAATTGTAAAAAATATTACAAAAATGGAAATACGGGAATTATACAGTGACCCAAATTGTTAAAAAACAAAACAAAAAAACCCCCAAAAAGGTTATTCTCAGCGTAATCAATATTCTCCTTGATTAAAAAAAATAAATTATAATTACACTAAATTAAATATATTTTCATAAAGAAATGCATGCAGATGGAAGAGATTATAGGTGGCTACACAAGCCTTTTCATGTTTAAGTGCAAGCTTGTAGATCAGCCGAAACTTTTGCACACAAAAGCCATGATTGTCCAACAAAAATGTTCAAAGACCTGCATATATTGGCTTGGATATTTGGTATTTCTCTAATATTTCTTTTGGAAATTTGACAACTGCTTATTTACAGTAGTTTTTTTTTTTTTTTTTTACTTTTTATATGATTAACTGATTAATTCTGCAATTCCAGAAAATTTAGTATTTTAATTATGTATGTTCTTAACAATAATAGAAATTGTGATATTTATTTAGCAATTTGATCTCTGCTTTAGAGCTAAACATTAAGATCTTGCAAAACATACATCCAGTCAGGTGTGTAAGAGTTGTACTGTTAATAATGGTATACTGTTAATTCACTAGTTGACTAAGTTGTGAACAGTGTACATAGTGAATTTCACACTGGTGGTGTGCAGCATCAGTTTTCTTGTATGGACAAAAAATGGGTTAACTATCCTTTTAAGGAAGCATTTGTTATTTATTTGTAATTGTAGATCAAAGGTCGTTCTGATTCCCAACACCTACTCCATTTCCTTTCAAAGTTATTGCAGTGTTGTGTGTTGTGCCACAAACTGTTTCAACCGTTAGGGAAGTTTGACAGTGGAAAAGACAACCGAGTTCATACATTGCATGCATGTAAACTGACCTTGGACATTTTGAGAGGGCCTGCGTGTTGGGTTGAATCACCACACAGTGCAAGCCAGTCTTAAGAATGCAGCAGCTCCACAAAGGACAGTGAAGTCAAGACCAAGTTCAATGTCTGAGGGTCAGAACAGGGTGTTTCTGCATTCACAGCACAAGTCATGGGGTCTGTGCAAAGGCTCTTCATGGTGAAAGGGTGAAGAGAGGGCTCTGTCACAGGCCAGCAAAAAAGACTGCGAGCTCAATGTGTCAGCCGAGTAACAACATCCTGCTTTTGTCTCTGTCTTGCCTCTTCTTTTGCTCCTTGTGTCTTGCTGATACAATATCGATTGGTTGGGGTTCGGCTGGCTGTGATGTGGCATTTCATAGGCCACGCATTCAAGGCTGGAACTAGCATTTTTTCTATACGTACATTCGCTTTTCAGCTGTTATTTACATTGTTGCACAGTATTTGAGGAGGCAGGTGCCCAATTCAACCTCTGCATTGTTCTCCGCTCTGGCTGGAGAAAAAGCCCTGCCAATGCTGTTTGCATCTGTGCTCTCTGCTGAAAAAAGAATTGATTCATGCATAGCGTCTATAAACTAAGGTGACTTGGAGGAGAAAAACTGATCATTTTGTCAGGTTTGTGTTCCAGAATCCAGTAAATTTTAGGCCAGTGGTTAACTGTGACTAACTTCAGTACTTAGATTTTTATCAAACAGTACACTTTTATCGAACAGTTATGGCTGATAACCAATAATTTAAATTGGTTTGTTGGTTGGTTAGTGTACTGTTTAGTATTGTGGTATTGATCAATATTTTGAATGGGCTTTTATTTTCATATTGTCAGTCTTCATTTTATTATTATTATTTTTAAAGTGTATATATATTTCTCTCTATATTTTTATTTTATTTTAGTCTTAGTGATTTTTGTACTTCAAGTAGGCTATTCAGGCAACATTTCTATTTTTTTTTAATTATACATTTTTTTTATGGTTTAAGTTTTCCGACTACATAGAAATTTTGAGCTTTTTTTAATTAGAAATTGCAAGCTTACTATTGTAAAGAAAAAGTGTTTCTTAACATAACAACAATAAAAAATATCTATCTTTCTATACAATGTATATCAATTATAGTAAAATATCAGTTTATCAGTGTATCCCCTTTTCTCTAACTACACACAATTATCTACTTTATTGTTTTTATGTTTGATTTTTTTTTATTTGGTCTTTTTTTCCCCTTCTGTCCCTACTAGAACAGACACACCGGTGGAAAACAAATTTCTTCTCCTTGCATTCTGACACATTGACTGCAGTAGGTCCCATGTTTCTCGGATGTCTTGACCAAAGTGTTTGCTGGCAGATGCGTGAGTGTGAGCATAGAAACCAATGACAGAGTGTTTCACCACAAGCTTGTCAGAATGTGTATGTGCACACGTGTGTGCAAGTGTGTTTTCCTCTGCATCTGTGTACATCCCCAACCCCCCCCCCCACCCACTGTGCAGCGCTCCTCTATACTCTGCTGCTGTAGGGTAATCTTTTACACTAGGCAGAAGAAGGCAGTGGAGGGTGGAAATGAGCTTTTCATTCTCACTCCCTCCCGTATTCCCCCCTCAGACTCGCTTTTGTACCCAGTGCCCTCCTTGCCTTCCACCTCTATTCTTTCAGCTATCTCACCTCAATTGTTTTGCTCCCTTTCTCCCTCAGTGTACGTTCAGGGCACTATCTGTGACTGTGAAATCAGACCGTGTGGCGTCATCTTCCGCACGGCGCTGTTAAAAGCAAATTGCTGCTTGATCATTTGCTTGCCTGGTTTTGCTGTCATTTGTCTGTACTTTGGTAAAAAAAAAAGTAAAAAAAAGTTTTTCTTTCTCCTTACTTTTTCGGGTCTCCTTTCTCCGGTGACCTAGACTTGCCCTCTAGGGGCTAAGGCAAATCACTGCAGCAGCACCGCTGCCCTCGTCGAAAGTGTGCTGAGGTGTTGGCGCCGGGAGTGAGGGCACAATGGGCTGCCTCTTACTCCCTCCTCAGCAGCCTCATTCAGCTCCCCACATATTAGTATAGTTCACAGGGTGCCCCTGCTTTCCAGGTGATAATGAAAGGAGTTCCAAAGAATGCTTTCAACATGACGGTTCCTCTTCAGTGGCCCTCACAAAGTAGCGCACATTCGGGGTATGAATATACCTCAGTGTGAGCAGTGCCTCTTGTTGAAATTCAATTTACCTAGTATATTTCTTTAAGTGGACCGAAGGTCTATCAGGAAAACTATCAATGCCTTTTCTCTGTTCTGCAATTGTCACTGTTTTTGTGCTCTCATAATGGGGGACTATTCAGTTATTCAAACAGGCTCTAATGAGAGAAAAACAGATTCATAGATGAATCTCCAATATTATGAAGAAAACTGTACAGCACTTAATCAGAGGGACTTTTTGTTTTAGTTCAGGTGCTCTAGTTTTTTGAGTTCAGTGTTGAAATTTAACATGTTAACATCATGGTATATAAACTAGAAATGTCAAAAGATGGAAAACCTGTGGAAATGCATTATATATTCTATTCTATTCTATTTTATTTATTTATTATAACTTCTATTATACATTTGGCAGATGATTTATCTTTATTTTATTTTATTTTATTTTTACAGCATTGCTCTTAATTGGCTCTAAATTGCTCTATGATACCCAAATAAGTACATGAAATGTTTACTTAAATGGATCACTTGCTCAAAAAGAAAAAAAGAAAATGATTATTAAATAATATTTTATTATTTACACATTATTTACACATGTCTGTGTTTGTCCATACAATCGAAATCAGTGACAAAATGTGTCAAAACATTGACAAAATGTTTTCGGGTGAACTATCCCTTAAAAAAAATCCTTGAAGGCAATATGCTTTTTTTTTTTTTTTTTTTACATTTCAGTATTAATATGAATATTATTTTTTTAGGAAAGTGTTTGGTAACATCTAATATATTTATTTATTTTAAATTGGTGCCGTTTCATGAATTTTCACTGGTCTTGGAATTAATGACTACAATTTTAACCCTTTTAAATGTATTTTTAAGCTATATAGAATTTCTAAAACATCTCTACTTTCAGCACACTCAGCACTCTTGACTGCTGAAAAGCATGGTTTTCTTCTCCAAGCAGCTTCATTTCTCTTTCTGTCTCCTGTCACCAGGCCCTCTTCCATCTTTTCATTTGCTTTCATCAGTCGCTCTCTTGCTCTGTCCATCTCTCTCTCGGTCCATCCCTCTCACACTCCGTCTCCGGTCTGAGAGCGCTGACAGGGCTGGCAAAGACAGAGTGCAGACGTCCAGCTTAAAAAGTGACCGCCCTATCCTGCAGCTGCACAGCTGGGGAGCTGCAAATCTATCATAGCCAACTGCAGCCTGCAAGCCAAATGCACCTTCTGTTAAGAGGAAGAAAGACAGAGAGATGCAGAAGGAGACAAAGAAAGAGATGCAGAATAGGGTGATATCAAAAGCATGGCTGCTGGTGAAGGACGCCTGGTTTTGAGGAGTATGCAAAAGCAAGAGGAACAGAGGTGGGAGAAGGAATGTGGGGACGGGGGCACCGGGGACGGGTGGGGGGCATTAATCATTATTGGCGCACACCTCCGTCCGTGCCGCAGCCTGACGGCCCTTCCACCCCTGACATAAATCATAATTCCTCCACAATAGATCCCCTCTCCAGCATGCTACGGAAAAGTCTTCTACTCTTATTGATTTTTCCTTTTCTCCCTCTGCCTTCCCTATCAGCACCTGCACCCCCCCTCCCCCCATCCACCATCACCTCTGCTAAGTCATTAGGAAAAATAACTGATATGATATTCATGGAATACTAAATAAACTTTACAAGGACGTGACGTTGTAAGTTTCAACGCCCCCCGCCCCACCTTTTCAATGCATGAGAAGCAAGTGTGAAAAAAAAGAAAACTAATGATATAAAAATTACAAAGCGTGCTCTGTGCTATTACACCTCTATTGATTTGTTTTTGAGGTGCACCTAGGCTTATAAAAGTTGCTGGAGGAGATTAGAGAGAGCGAGGGCCCACAAAGAGAGAACACAGAGACGGATAAAGAGAAAGAAAGAATATGGAGTTCAATAGGCTTTGTTCGCAGACCATGGGTAAGAATGGCTGTAAGTGTGTTTTAGGTGATGCTAGAATAGCCTGTTGTGATTTCGCTCAGAAAATAGCTCATTGATTTGTGATCCTTGACCTCAGAGTGACCCCTGTAGTGCACCACATTATTGTGAAGATTTTACAAGTATTTGTGTATCTCATTTATTGTATTTTTTAATAAATGCAGTTTTATTTTTTATAGAATGTTGTTTATTTTAAGCATATTTGTATTTGCATTATGAGTTTACTACATATTTTACACATTTATAGTATAATACATCATTTACTATTTGCTACCAAAAGTTTTGATTTTTTAAAATTATTTTTTAAAAAGAAATACTTTGTCTCCAAAAAACTGTTTTTAGCATTGATTTTAATAAGAAATGTTTCTTGAGTTCCAAACCAGCAATGTTTTTACAATGATTACAATGATTTCTAAAGGATCATGTGACACTGAAGACTGAAGTAATGGCTGTTGAAAATCCAGCTTTGACATCACAGAAATAAATTACATTTTCAAATGTATTAAAATAGAAAACAGTTATTTCTAAAGGATCATATGACACTGAAGACCGAAGTAATGGCTGTTGAAAATCCAGCTTTGACATCACAGAAATAAATTACATTTTAAAATGTATTAAAATAGAAAACAGTTATTTAAATTGTTTTCTTTAAAATAGTTCAAACAGTTTTATTCTATTCTGAACAAATAAGCCTTGGTTAGCAAAAGAGACCACTTTCAAAAACATTAAAAAACTTAACGACCTCAAACATTTTAACTTGTCTTAAGAAGGAACAATATTGGAGAATTCAGGCACGTGATGAGAACTTAATGTATGTCAGATTTGAACCCGCATCTCCTATTTGATTCTCATTTCAAAGCATGTAGGCTCCAGGCTTCTATAGTATTTAGAGAAAGCTACATATATATTATATGTTGGATATTATACATATTATAATATTCAACAGAGTTCTATAATACTTTAAAAAGCTATGCTTTAGAATTCTTATTAATCTTACAGGTAATTGCTTAGCTAGTCCACACTGTAAAATATTTCCAGGATTTCACAATATATAACTGTAATATTTCACAGGTAATTACATTATTACCACTTCACAGGCTTTAACTGTGATATTTCGCAATATAATACCGTATTTAGACTTTTACTGTGAAAATAATGCAGGCGCGGGGCTTTTACAAGAAACTACTGTGAATTCCGTCATTTTTGCGCTGCAACTGCGTCATCTAAGCTCCCTGGCCTGATCTCATCCATGGTCTCACCCGACGGATTAACTCACGGAGCGCATCGGCACGCGCAACCACACAAGTGACACATGCCTGCAGAATTTTTTTTCCGAGCAAGGGGAGCAAAATGAAGCGAGCGAAAAGAAGCACTGTGTGGGATCATTTTAACAGAAAGGGCGACGAAGTTACCTGTAAATTATGCGGCGCCGTATTAAAATACAGCAGTAGCACAAGTACGATGCAGTACCATTTACGAAGCAAACACCCACAAGCTTCGAGTGATGAAGGGCAACAAACTTTGCCCTCCATGTTTTCAGGGAGAAGATGCGATGCACGGCGATCTGAGGAGATAACGCAGAGAATCTGTTCAATGGTAGTAAAAGACACTTTGCCCATAAGTGTCGTCTGTGGTGAAGGTTTTCAAGAGCTACTGGGCTATATTGAGCCCAATTACGAAATCCCATCAAGATGCACTATTACCCGTAGAATTGAGGCCCGTTTTGAGGAGCGAAAAAAATCGCTTAAATCACAACTCGAAAGCACAAAGTTTGTGGCCCTCACGACTGACTGCTGGACGGCACTCACAATGGAGAGCTATATAACAATAACGTGCCACTACATCGACGAGGACTGGCAAGTTAATACAGCTGTCCTTCTTACACAGAGTATGCCAAGCAGCAGTGTTGGGAAGGTTACTTTGGAAATGTAATAGGTTACAGATTACAAGTTACCCTGTTTAAAATGTAATAGTAGTGTAACTTTTTCAATTACTTTATTAAAGTAATGTAACTAATTACTTTTGAGTACTTTTTGATTACTTTTGTAAATTTGTGAAAATTAAAGAATAATAAATAAAAGCATATACATCAACTTAAATACAGTTATCTAATAAGCATGTGACGTATTCTGTGTAATAAAATCCTAAACATTGGTGTTTTTTTTTAAACTGCTGTCTCTTTGTATATGATGATAGTTTTCTCAAAATAAGTAAAATGCACATGAAGTGACACAGAGCAGTTCTAGAAATTATGTTTATGTGCTCATGTACTCCTATATTGAGACAGCAGAGGTTGAAAACACTGCGAGCTTCAGTAGGCCTATGTGTAGTAAATGAAACCATGTCTTTGCCATTAATTTACAGGAGGGGCGGACTGGGGAAAAAAATCAGACTGGAAAATTCAAACTCATACAAACAAATTCATGGACAAAAGTATTTTTTATCTATTTTAAATCTTTAATTTGGGGACATGCAAAATAATTAAAAGTTCTCTCCTGAACTGCACCTTCACTTCCATTTTTCTCTTCAGTTTCTTTATTTTGCCCTGTTATGCATCTCTCTCATGACTTTAATACTCAAGATTGAACAAAACTATACTTTACAATACAATACTCTACAATATCTTTATAGAAAAATCCTATATATAATCCTTTTTTTTCCCCTTACAAAAATTAACCATGCTTTTATTAGCCTATATAAAAGAAAAAATAACCTTGAGTAATTTTTTTTTTTTTTTTTGCAAATGGATTTGTATTTATTTTTAAATAAATACATTTGTAAAATAATTTTACATTTTTGGTTATCACAGTTAAACAATAGTAACCATTTTCTCTGGATTTATAGTTAAATATTAAAATGTTAATTTTCGTAAGGGTTGTGTTGTTGTCTGTCGTAGCTCCCCCTAAACCTATAAAAAAAATATGATTTTTTTTCAGCTATATTACTACTGTAACATTACAACAGATAATAATTATGTCCCTTATATAGTATTTTGAGTGATGACTGATGAGCAACGTGCTGCTGCTTGATTAAATAAATAAAAAAAACAAAGACAAAAAAGCATCTTTACAGATGAAACTGACCTGAAACCCTGAACAGTAGTTCTGCTTCTCTGCTCCAGCTGTACGCTTCCATAGTCTCTCTCTCTCTCTCTCTCTCTCTCTCTCTCTCTCTCTCTCATTGATTACTCTGAGTCTGATCCAAACCGTTTGGCGGAGGCGCGGAGAGCGCGCGAGTCATGACTAACAATTCATGATTTATTAGAGATTTAATTATCAAATGGCGGATTCGCAAATGATCGCTTTAGTACATTCGGCAGGCAATTATACAATAATGATATTAAATAGTGGGGCAAAATCGGCTGCCAGGCCACCGGGAATTGTCCCGGTTCTCCCGGTGTCCAGTCCGCGCCTGATTTCCACAGACACGCAGAGTGTGGAAGTCATATATTGCATTTTTGGGGCTTAATATTCACAGACACTAGTCCATGTCATGTTTTGATTCAAGTGTACTGACATACTTTTGATTTAGTCATCCAAAATGTGGCATATTCCGTCCGCGTTAGGCATTTCGTTTTTATGACTGGATTCTACGAACCAGACTGTATTTCCGCATCCCGGAAATTATTAGGGCGGTATGTCTCAGAATAGTCAGTGCAATTTGGGAAAGAAATCAGTTAAATCTGTATGTGGATGCGTGTAAATATTCAAATGTAATCCCCTTTGTAATCGTTAAAAATTTCATAAGTAACTGTAATTTAATTACTATTTTTTTCGTAGTAACTGTAACTAATTACAGTTACAATAATTTTGTAATTAAATTACGTAACGCCGTTACATGTAACTAGTTACTCCCCAACACTGCCAAGCAGACACACAGCTGAGAACCTCGCAGCTAAACTAATTGATGCAGTGGAGACACGGGGACTTGATGGGAAAGTGTCTGCATGTGTTCATGACAATGCACGCAACATCGTGGCTGCAAACTCTCTAGAACGGGTGAACTGGGACTCGGTTCCCTGTTTTGCTCATACATTACAGCTCGCTGTAAATGATGGATTTAATGTGTTTGTGCATCGGGTCATCGTTGCAGCTGGGCGCCTGGTTAGGCATTTTAACCACAGCACCCCTGCATCCAAGGCACTGGAAGATAAACAATCACAAATGAAACTTCCGAGACACCAGCTCATTCAGTCTTGTAAAACAAGATGGAACTCGGTGTGTGACATGTTCGGAAGCATTCTCGAACAAAGGTGGCCTGTTACAGCTGTTCTATCTGACCGAACAGTTACAAGGCTGCAAGATGCCAGAACCCTGGAGATACGAGACGAACACTGGCAAATAATGGAGGAGATTGCGCCCGTGTTGGAAACTTTAAAATGTGCAACCACCATAATGTCATCAGAAAAGAACGTTTCAATTTTCCTACATTTACCCCATCACCTTTAGCCTGCTGAATACACACCTGATTAGAGCCGAGGATGACGGCCACAGAGTGACGGAGTTCAAGGCAAAGGTTCGGCAGTCCTTAAGTGGCCGCATGGAGGTAGTTATTATTATTATTATTTATTATTATTATTTATTATTTTCGTTGTTTTGCATTAAAAAGGAGGTTATATGTTCGTCACAGGTTGACAAGGATGATCTGGTGGCCAAACCTGCGCTGATTGCCTCTGTCCTGGACCCACGCCATAAACATCTCCCTTTTTTTGCACAAACGGAGAAAGAAGCGGCAAAAGCAAAACTTATTGAAATGTGTGCTGCTTTGGAAATGGCCAATGCGGAAGGAGATGAGAAAGCGGCGTCTGCTACACAAGCTGGAGATGAAGACCGCAGCAAAAGCAACGCCATGATGATGCTCCTGGGAGGTGACTACAGCACCCCTCGTCAAGCCACTGATTATCCAGAAGCAGAGATTGACATCTACATGAGAGACGATCCTCCTTCTCTGGATATTAATCCTCTTGACTGGTGGAAAGCAAATGAAAGGCGCTTCCCGAAGCTGGCCACTCTAGCGAGACGTTACCTGTGTATTCCCGGTACATCTGTCCCATCGGAGAGGGTGTTTTCTGCCGCGGGTCTAACTGTCAACAGGCTGCGCTCCAGACTGACCCCACATCACGTTGATATGTTGCTTTTTTAAAATAAAAATTAGACAAGGTGTTGAGGTAGGGCTGCTATTTTAATTTAACGAAAAATCTTAGTCTAACGAAAAAAATTGCCGGTTTTTGAAAGTTTCGTTCAAACGGATTCAGTGTTTTCTTTTTGTCATCTTAATTTGTTAATCATTTAAGTTTAAAAATATATTTAGTGTAGGCCTATTTTGTTTTTTATTTGTATTATTTCATTCTATTTTTCTCTCACTGTCAGAAATGCTGCAGGTGCGTGGAAATTTAAACTGAATCCAGGTTCTGTTGTTGATCTGTTCTGTATGCTGCTGTTTGCACTTTGCACGTTAAAATAAACCCTTTGATAAAAAAAAAAATTGTTTGTATTTTTTTAAAGGGTAACAGATACGCGTCAATTTTATTTGTATTTAATGCCAATTCAATATTATAATCTTATCAGTTAACGGTTAATAATCGATTAACTAGCGGCGGTTGTCGGTCGGGAAAATTAATCGAAATGAGCATCCCTAGTATGAACCAAATTAGCGTTAGTTCTGTTTCATGTTTTTGTAACTTAGCTTGAGCAGACTCGCGTCTAGGTTTGAGCGCGCAAATTTGAATGATCAGACGTTGGTTGTGTTAATAAGTGTATAGCTAGTAGTACCGTATTAAGTTATTAACTGTGAAGCCGCTTGTCCACCAGCGTTGGATAAATTTTTGTTCCGACGCGACGCCTGTGACGTTTTCGCTGCTTGGGGGCGAAATTTGTGGGCTGGACATTGTACGGACGTCATTTGTGAAGTTTTGGAGGGAAAATACTTTTTTATCATTTATTTATCATTTTGCAATGGATCGACGACGAAGACTCGCTATCAGGAACCGGGTGGTCAGCATTGCGGTGTTGTACCTGCGTTGGAACAGGGGGAGACGGCAGTTAAATATGAAACCATAGCAACGGCCATACACAAATTCTCGCCGCCGAGTTTCCATTGGCTGCTGCCCCGCGTTTTGACGCTCTCATTTGCATAAAGTATCCACCGAGATACTTTTTTGACGCGCTGCTGTTGACCAAATCGACGCGGCACGACCCATCATAATTGCGGGGCGTTTTTGCTGCCTGACGTAGTTCCATAGGCAGAGGTGGAAAGAGTACAAAAATATTCTACTCAAGTAAAAGTACCATTACATTAATGAAATTTTACTTAAGTACAGGTAAAAGTACCAGTCTAAAAATCTACTCAAGTAAAAGTAAAAAGTAGCTCATTTAAACTTTACTCAGAGTAAAAATTACTTAGTTACATTTTAACAGTGGGAGGGAGTCAAAATGGGACAGGCCAAGGGTGTCAAACTCAGTTCCTGGAGGGCCACAGTCCTGCACAGTTTAGATATAACCCTAATTAAACACACCTGATCCAGCTAATCTAATCATTTAGGTTTATTTGAAAACTACATGATATGTGTGCTAGAGCAGGGTTAGAACTAAACTCTGCAGGGCTATGGCCCTCCAGGAACTGAGTTTGACACCCCTGGGATAGGTCTATTAATCTCAAACTAGTTGTTTTTAATTAAAGGAATCAGTTATTTAGAATAATAAAACATTTGGGCTGTTACCAGGCAAATCAGTATCAACAAACTCATCTTTTAATGCAGAGGAAATGCAGAAGATTCATTGGAAGTGGCATTTAGATGTATTACACTGTTTAGTGCAGGACAAGAATGCATTTAACCTGCAGTTACCAATGCATGAATAATGTTTTGATATACAAGACATAAAATGTTGAATACTCATTTGAAATGATAAGAAATTATTTAAAAAAATCAAAAGATACTTTAAATGTGAAATTAAAATGGCCAGTATGTGTCAGCAAGTCACTGTTAATAAGTGAGTCATTGCGATTGAACCGAATCATTTAAACGGTTGATTCATTCAGGAACGAAACACTGTCACGTTGCTCAGAGACGCAAAACTGTGCTTTGGTGGCTGTGTTTGGAATTATTTTCTGTTGTAGAAATAGAGCTAAAAAGGCAATATGGTGTCTAAAACGCAAGTCTCTTAATTAAATTGTTTACTGAACTGTTATATATATGTATGTATATATTCATAATGCTTTTTGGAGGAAATGATGGCATTCTTTGTGTGATTTTGATTTAATATATGAAATTATGTAATTATGTGAATTTTCTGCCCCTATATCTTCAATTTTGTGATCATTCTAAATGCATTTTAGGAGACTGAATCACACAGTGAAAGAACGCACTATAAATGCGCGCGCACATCATTAAAACAAAAATAGCACACTCCTCACCACGGTCTTTTTAGCTAATTTGTGCAAAACCTCTTGCTAAAATGTCAAAGCTTCATTTTAACCACCAATGCAACGATGCAATTATTTAGCTTACCTCTAAATTCTTGCGCAGGGTTGATGTTTTGTCGAGATTTTATAAGCTGCTAGTTTGGTCTTCCTAGGCAAGTACAGCTTACACTGCATAATAGAGCATACATATGACCAGGGGTTCACTTCATTTCCTTCGAGTTCAACTGCAGAATATGACGGGGTTTCGTTTTCAGCGGTGTCTGCACCACTAACGCCTGTTTTGTCCGTCTGCATCTTTCTTGTGATTTTAGCGCCAGTTTGCCCTCCTGCCCATTATTTACTGACGTAGTTTCCAGGGAGCGTTTTTTTTTTCTTTTTTCTTTTTTTTTTTTTACTCAGTAATTAATGTGTTTCAAAATGTAGCGAAGTACAATACTTCAAACAAAATATACTTAAGTAAAAGTAAAATTACAGATTTAAAAAATTACTTTAAAAAGTATTAGTACACAAAAAAGCTACTCAATTACAGTAACGCGAGTAAATGTAATTCGTTACTTTCCACCTCTGTCCATAGGAAATGAATGGGCTTTGACGTCGCGTCAGAAATCGAGACGCTGGTGGACAAGCGGCTTGAGGCTTCACGTTAACTACACAGTCAAACAAATTGAACTTTAGCTTTGCTTAATGCTTTTCTTAGTTAACGTTCGTTACTCTAACAGCGCTCTCTCTTTTCCCACAGCATTTTTCTACCACCGGGAAATAAAGTTATAAGTTAAGCTGTGGCCTTAATGTGCGTATTATGACAGTTATGATCAACTAGATACATTATAGTGTTGTGGATTTGTGCAAAGGGGGAATAAATTAATCTCAAATTAGTAATGTTAGCTAGCTGGGCGTCATCCATATTTTTCTGCCGTGTGTGTGAAACAGAGCAGCCGTTGTCTGTCTCGTCAACAGAAGAAATAAAGTGCATTTTATTATAAAAAAGATATAGGAAAATAAATGTGTTTATCACTGAATTAGTGGAGCTTCGTTAGTTGTGCTATTCTAAAGTAAAACAGGTCGACATCTGGAGATATTAAGAGCCATTTTGCAGACATGGGGACTTGTGACTTGGACTCGAGTCGACTCGAGTCGCTATTTTTATGACTTGTGACTTGACTTGACAAAAAATGAAATACTTTAGACTTGACTCGGACTTGGAAGTTAAAGACTCGGGACTTGACTTGACTTGACTTGAGACAGGATGACTTGAATGACTTGAGTGTTAATCACATTATGTTTTCAGTTTGAATATAAAATATATAAATTATTTTTTTTAAATAAAATTGATTACTCAGCTGGAGCGCAGGCTGAGAATCGCGTTGTCATGTCATGACATCATCAGTCATGCCCTGTCTACCTTATGCAGACCACGCCCACTTAGATCAGATATCACATCACATCAACATCTCAGCTTGAGGGGTACTGAGGGTCATCGCTTTTGTCGTCAATAATTCGCGCCTAAAAACGCATGGAAATCGCTAGTCGCGCCGCTTTCTCATTGTTTCCAAAGCGCTCGGGCAGTTGCGCCCCTGAGGCGTCGAGCGTGTCGCACCGCGTGCGCGTCGCGACCGCGTTGCTTCCATTATGAGCGCGCATACCGGTGGCGCATACATGGTGGGATAGGCCACATCGTGCTCGGCTTGCAGACAAGACTCTCGAATCTTATATTTTGCAAGTGCAATACCTTGTAATAGACAGTGTTGGGGAGTAACTAGTTACATGTAACGGCGTTACGTAATTTAACTACAAAATTATTTTAACTGTAATTAGTTACAGTTACTAAGAAAAAATGAGTAATTAAATTACAGTTACTTATGAAATTTTTAACGATTACAAAGTGGATTACATTTGAATATTTACACACATCCACATACAGATTTAACTGATTTCTTTCCCGAATTGCACTGACTATTCTGAGACATACCGCCCTAATAATTTCCGGGATGCGGAAACACAAGTCTAGTTTGTAGAATCCAGTCATAAAAACGGAATGCCTAATGCGGACAGAATATGGCACATTTTGGATGACTAAATCAAAAGTAGGTCAGTACACTTGAATCAAAACATGACTTGGACTAGTGTCTGTGAATATTAAGCCCCAAAAATGCAATATATGACTCCTGCACGTTCTGCGTGTCTGTGGAAATCAGGCCCGGACTGGACACCGGGAGAACCGGGACAATTCCCTGTGGCCTGGCAGATGATTTTGCCCGCTATTTTAATATCATTATTTTATTATGATAAACAATGCCTTTGCATTGACTTAACATTGAAATCATTCACGCCAGACGCCCTATTCGCGTTTGGTGTGAACACAGCATAATAATTCTAGGAGGAAGAGTGCAAGCAGAAACAGCCACATGGAGATGGACTGGCAACAGGCTCTTCCTCCATCCTCTGCAAACAGTAACAGTAAATGATGTAAATTGTTGTGTGCAAATGCTTTGCCTGGATAAATCACACACATCTAACTTACTTTGTTGCAGGACTATTCTTGACTGTGTGTTTGTGATGTAAATGTTTTTCAGTTGCTGTTAAGTTATTTAAATGGTTGCTGTTTAATTGAATCCAAGTAATGTCACCTTGTTAAAACTAAGCTAACTTTAGTTTTGCTCAGTACTGCAACAGCGTGACCCACTGAAGGTGATGACTGGGAACTGAAACCTTTTTAATCCCACTTGAATTAAACTAACATCTTTCTTCTCTGTCTTTTTGTTTATATGTGCTTCTTGGGCATCAGAGACAGGTACAAAATCAAAGAGGCAGAGAGGACACATAAACCAGCAAGTCTGTACACTGATCAGGAAGCTCATTGACTTTGAATGGATGTCAGTCTAATGTAAGTTGTGTTCCAACTTCAGAACAGACTAACGAAACACTGTCTTTGTTTTAAGCTAGAATTAGTTATGCAGTAAGATGTTTACTTAAGCTATTAAAGGGTTAGTTCACTCAAAAATGTAAAGTCTCTCATTAATTACACTCCCTCATGATGTTCCAAACAATTTTGTTCAACACAAATTAAGATAGTTTTAAGAAGTCCGAGAGCTTTCTGATCCCGCTTATAGACTGCAATGTTATAACCGCTTTCAAGCCCCAGAAAGGTAGTAAAAACATTGTTAAAATAGTCCATGTGACTACAGTGGTTCAACCTTATTGCTATGATGCGACGAGAATACTTTTTGTGCGTTCCGCACTATTAAGTATTTTTGCATTGCTTCGTAACATTAAGGTTGAACCACTGTAGTCACATGGACTATTTTAACAATCTTCACTACCTTTCCAGGCCTTGAAAGTGGTAATAAAATTGCTGTCCATGGAGGAGTCAGAAAATGTCTTAATTTGTGTTCCAAAGATGAACGAAGGGCTAACGTGTTTGGAATGAGGGTGGGTTTTTGGGTAAACTATCCCTTTAATCTGTTCTACGAGTTTAGACAGGCTGCAAAATGTGTAAAATTCATTGTTCTTACGTTTATTTGAATTAAACATGCCTTTTCAATGTTATAGGTTATTGATATGTTAGAATAAAAACGTCAAATTTACAGACGTACTTTACAATAGTTTTAAGTGTAAATTTACATCACATTACTGGCTTACTGAGTTGCATTACTATGTACGCATGTCATGTAATTTTTGCTTAACCTCAATCATGTTACTTTCAGAGTCCTCTGGTTTGTTGATTTAATATTCATTGATATAGTACTATTCACATGATTTATCTGATTTATCATGAGTTTTACAATTGTAATTTCTTAAATTGTACACATTTTAGGATTATTTTTACAATGCGAGTACCATACTTGCACCACAAAGTAACTTAAACTTTTTGTCTGTCTTATCTTTTGTAGATAGTGGACAGAACCTATACTATGCAGGTGCCTGCTGCAAGGGAAGGAGTGAGACACCTGCAACCCTCTCTTTTCCCACCTTTTTGTCTTTTCTTCCCTCTCTCACTCTCTCTTCTCTCTCTCCTTCTTTCTCTTTTCAGCTCCTACGTTGTGAAGTACCATTATCACATAGTAAACACATGCACAGTGCACACACATAGACACACATTCCTGTTACCCAGTGTTTATTCCTGTTATTAAATTGTATTTTTCAAGTACCATTATCACATAATGGTAAACACAGTAAACACATTCACACACATATTGACAGACATTCATGTTACCCAGTGTTCATTCATGTTACACAGTGTTTATTCCTGTTATTAAAATGTATTTTTCTTCTAAAAAAATAAAAGTTAAACCATTGTTTTTATCAGTTTTGTTTGGTCCATCATTTATGCTAAATCACAGTATAGACATGGTTAAATACAGTAATTCTACAGCAGCTTACTGTTAAATTACAGTAATATGATAGACTAACTGTAATTGCACAGTAAAATACTGTAATTATACAGCAGCTTACTGCTAAATCACAGTAATATGACGGCATTGTTATTGTGAAGTCACAGTAAACAGCTGTCATTTCACAATTATTTACTGTAAAAATGACACGGTAACTTGCTGTGAAAGTCATGCAATTATTAACCTGCAATTTATTGTAAATTTACAGTGAAATAATTAACAGTGCAGGCTTTGAATAAGTACACAATTTGATGTCTGCTATTGATTAAACTTAAATATAAAATTAAATACTTGAGACTTGTAGGTTTCTTACAGAAATATTTATTTAGTCAGAATACACTTACTTTTGAATAGCTGCCAAGAAGAGAAGGATTTGGCCCACAGAATCATGTAGTTACAGCATCTACCAACAGGTGCTAACTGGCTAACCAGCTTAACCTTGACTACTTGCTTTTGCTCTCCTTCTTAGGGTTGACCTTAAAGCACTAAACTGCCACTGTAGAGCAGCAAGCATGTTCTGAATCATAAGAACATTTTCAAAATAACCATTGTGCAGACTTGTGGGACACATGTGGATAAATCGTGTATACAGATATACCGTGTATACAGAGGGTCCTTCTGCATCCCTCAATCCCTGCTTTCCTTGGCATTTTCCTTTTTCCAACCTGGGTCTGCAGTGCCTTCATTTCTCTGCAGGCTGGGTCAATGTGGATGTTGCATGCACTTGACATGGGAGCAATTCAGGCTGTGCGGGCTGAGGCCTGGCTGGGATTAAAGCTTGGGTGGAGGGATATAAATGTGAAGCGGAGGGGACAAGGGCACTCCTGTCCAATTACTCTGTACCTAGTCACCACCATCCGGCCACAAAACAACAGAGGAGGAAAGGATTAATTGCCTTGGACTCTGCCCCCACTACAGACCCAATTATGGAAACATATTGGCTCCCAGCTTTGCCACAGACACTGCTGTGCTGGGATATTGTGTGAAATTTCTAACCGTTTCCAGAGGTCAGGACGAGTGGACTGAAGCAGAGGCTCAGAAAAGAGTGGTTGTGGGTATGTGTGTGTGAGCACTGCTGTGTTATCTCGGTTAGCACTTTGTTGATGTGTCCTGTTATGGGTGTAGAAGATGAGACTTCGTGAAAGGAAGCAAAACAAACAAACGGAATTGGAATAGTTTCGTTCAACTGTGGTCAGCTGTTTTTTTGCACACTTGACTTGTTAGGATTTATATACAGTACATTATTATTTGACCTGGTTGATTAGAGAAGATCTATCCATCTATCCATCTATCTATCCATCTATCCATCTATCCATCTATCCATCTATCTATCTATCTATCTATCTATCTATCTATCTATCTATCTATCTATCTATCCATCTATCCATCTATCTATCTTGCCCGTCCGTGTCTATCTGTCCTTCCGTCTGTTTAATTCCTGTTTGCTTCTGTGATTTTTTTTTTTTTTTATTGTATTGTATATTTGCATTAGTACACTGTAAAAACCCCTGTAAAATATGCGGTAAAAAATGGCAGCTATGGTTGCCGGAATTTTACCGTGAAAAATACGGTAGCAACATTTTAGGTTTTACGGTTTAAACTTAAATCTACAGTGAAATACTGTAATTTCATTAACTGATATAATGTTAACATACCTATTGAAGAACTAAAATCTGTTTTGTACCTCTGTAATACACTGATAATCACCAAAATGTCACATGATGAGCCAAAGCCCATTACAAGCAGCTTTTAGTTATTAACATGTATAGAAGGTGCACAGTGCCATTCACACAAACACTAAACACTTTCATGGTAACACACATGAAACTGAAATAATGCAATAAACATTCATTTAACAACATTAGGTATAACACACAACCCTAATATACAAAATTGATAAGAAAAAACTAAGAAGAAACATAGTGATTTCATAAACATCAAATTTGAAATGTAATGCAGGGAATTCTGGGAATGTTTAACAAGTTTTTACTGTAACATTTTTATAGTCTTTTACTGTTAAATTCACTGACATTTTTTTACATTGTAAAAGTTTAGTCAAAACAGTCAATAAATTTTTACTGTAAATCCTCGGCAGATCCTAATCACTTAATAATTTAGATTTTCTTTTTGTTGTGTTGGTGAAAAAGGAAGAGATTTCTTATTTCTACCTTAAATTGAAGTAAGTGGAACCATTATAGTATTTTCTAATCATGGAATGCTGTACTTTGTCTCTGGACGCACCGACACCTTAGCTCCACAAATGGAGATGGCATTGATCGCAGTTTACCTGGCATGTTGACTGATGCAGACTTCATGAATCCTGAATTAAATTGGCCCTTGATGAATCTCAAATGTCCTTTCCTGTTCTGAGTAATACAAATCCAATGAAACCCAGTCACAGCTCGAATAAAGCCATACATTCCACCTTAAAACCACTGAATGGGAAGCTTGGTGAGGAAAAAAATTACAGCAGCTTGAGAAAGTCATAGCCGAGGTGTGGGAGGCCAGGAGATGAAGGAGAGAAAGCATTGCCCTGGCTATGCTGTATTAGGCCTGTCCTTTAGCGTGCAGAGGGAAATATTATAGTGATGAGATCCTTGTGTCGCCTCTATGCCTTCAGCTCATCGGGTAGACAGGTCAAGCCAAGAGTAAATCAGCCTGTGCTCCCAAGGCCCAATTTCCCCCGAGAGCTCCATCCTAGACCCACTCAAATCAAGTAGGCTGCCCGACTTTCAAACAGAAAATCAAGGAGACTCCACAACCATGGAAAGGAGCGCCTCTCAACAGACTAAAATGGAATTTAGTGAACTTTTCAGTTGATCTGCCACACAAAATGCACATTGTTTTTTTCCCCTACCCCTCTTTTTTTCTCTAAGAGCGCAGTCCAATTGAGTTGCCTTACAACTTCATGTGTGGAAGGGACCAAAAACGTTATCATTGGGGTCTGATGAATTGATGTTTGTGCCCCTGCAGAGCTATGATGGCTGGTGTTCAGGCACACTCCCGGCATTCCGTAGCTGCGGTGACTAAGCACCCTCTCCTCGCACCCTCGCCCTCCTCCATTCATAGCCTAATGTGAATAATGTTTCTCCTCAAACTCCTCTGTTATAAATGGAGTGCCACTCTGCACAATGGCAAAGTCAGGGCTCGTATTGATTAACTCTCGTCATCGACTCCCACCCCCACTTCCATGATTTATGATTGTCTGTTATTTTTGCATTAGCAATCAAATTCATCTTGTCTTTCCTGTCTAGGGTCTGGCTGAGCAAACAGTAAACATATTTAGCTTGCACGGCGCTGTTCCAAGCGCTGGCCCATTTAACATGCTGCTCTCGAAAAAAAAAAAAAAAAAAATCTCCCAGAGGCCCCTCAAGGGCCAAAATATTACAATTAGGTGTGTTCGTATTTTTGTGAAGTCCTAATGCTTCATACTTTGTACAAATACTGGTATTGTGCTATCATGACACTAGTTGTTGTTTTTTTTTTTTTTACATGAACTGACATTTAAATGTAAGTAGAACCCACATCTTCATATAAGTATACTGCTAAACTCATGAACCATTCTCGCTCTGTATTTTTATTTAGCTAGTTTTGATTCATTCATTTTCAGAATGAATAATTCCCATTTTGCTTTTTTTATTTTTAATTTTATTTCATGTTTATGTACAAAGAAGACTGCTTATGTAAGGTAATAATTATTACAATAGTTAGTCATTGTTAAATTTATCTACATGGGATTCTTTGGTTTGGTCTCACAAAAGTGGTATCAGGTTTTTAGAGTATTTGATTTTTAGACATGAATTAAAAAACGCCTGTAAAGTACATGCTCCATCACGGTTGCAAAAATTTTCACAATATTGGACATGGATAAAACATTTCCATAATTTGCTTGAGTTGAGTTATACCGAATGGACAAAAATATATCTGAAAAGAAAGTAGACTTGTTTCTCTGAAGACGGAAAAGTGACAGTCTGGGAGACTGTCCAGATATCTATGTTTTGTCTGTCTATTTATGAATCAGTGTTTGAAAATAAAATAGGAGACGACCACAAGGCTGCGATCAGCTATCAGTTTAAACACAGTGTCCACTGCTGTCAATTTGGAAGACTGCCTATTTCCCTCAAACCCAGATCTAGAAAATGTCATGGTACACAGCGATAAGTAATAGTAACCTCTTTTCTTCTGTGCTTTTTCCCTCCTAGCTGCCCGGCTCTTTAGCCTGTGGCTTGAAGCGATAATAACAGCCATGAGTGAGAGGTGTCCGGGTGAAGGAGGGTCCTTTCTCGTAATGGCGAGGGCTGTCTGCTCCTGTGGACCCTCGGCTCTGGCTTCATTGAGATTCCATTAGGAACGTGGGAGTGCGCTCCCCCCTCGTTCGACTGACACTTGCGCAGGATCGCGACAAATTGGCTCTGTCATAGTGGACGATTTTGAGATGAGAAGTAAATTAAACATGTAATCACGCAAGAAGGTTTTCGGTGAAGTTTGGGGCCATTCGTGTCTTTGCCTTGCATTGTGAAACTCTCTCTGTTTCTCTTCGTTCTCTTCAAACTCTTTGCTGGAGCCGGTGTCACTACCAGAGGCAGATGGAGTAGTACACTTGAACCCAAGTAATGGCTTTGGATTGTGTTTGAAACACTCCAGAAGTCTCCTCTTTGCTGACATTTGATTTCTTTGTGGAGAGCTGGATAAAGGCACTCTAACTTACAGCGATTGAACAGGTACAATATCCCGCAAAAAAGGAAACTCCACATAAAGCGTTTTTTGCAGCATTGCACTGTCCTTAGAAGGTATCCGTCATTGATGCGCAGGAGCTACTTGGATGCAGTACAGTTCTTGTGTTTTGTCCCTGGGATCTCAAGGCCAGATCCAATAATCAATGCCTGAGCGGAGGCTTTGGCGCAGAGTGTGTTTGCGGTGAGTGGAGGAAGCAGCAGGAAGTGTTCAGGGCTGCTGAAAAATTAAGTCCTGTTGGTGTAATTCAGCACTTCACTGATAGCATCAGGTTTCAGTTTGCTGTATCAGGCAGGTATAACCACCCACCAACTGTAATCCCTAATGAAGCCAGCAGCGAGTTTATAACGCGCTAAATGATGCAGTCCACTCCAGATAAACACATCCTAAATAAACGATTTGGGGGGTAATTGCACTCTGCCAGGGCCCTGTTAATAGAGTCAACTCCGCTGATGAGAGGGTTAACTTCTTTTCCGAAGGAGCCTCGCACTGGCTCATTGCACTCTCATTTCTACGGAGATCTTGGCATTCCCTTGGTTATCAGTGGACTTAAAAAGAAAACCTAATTAGACCAAAAAAGGCCCTTTTTTATTTTTCTCTAATTAGGTCCTTAACATAATTAGTAGGTAATGTTAATAACCCTCTTTTAAACTCTATTAAAAGGCTGTTTGAGAGTAAGTGGTTGAGGAGGATGTCCTGCGTGGAGCCATGGTCCCTTGGTGGGTGGAAGCAGGAGACCGGAGAGGCATGCCGGGATGTCGGTTCATCAGGGTTGGAGTGCCACTGCATTATAGCTGGGGCCCCACAGGAGTCCTCTCATCATCAGACTGTGTGCCCAGTGCATTAATATTGGCACCCACCCCTCCTTTCCCTTGCTCTATCTCCTGGGCAACACCAGGTCTTCATTGGGGGCGGTCTGTGAAACAATGGCTGATTTAAGGGGGAGCCGGCATTTGAGTGACATTAACCACGAGCCCGTTGCTGAAGTACGGCTGGAATTAGAATCCACCAGGGGGCATTGTGTCTTCAGTAATGTTCTCGCAAATTACCATCGAGAGGACTGGGACCATTGTCATTAATGTGACTCCAGTGAAATATTTATATGGGTTTTGGGAAGTGCTCTGGGTTCCAATGAGTGGTCTGTTGGCTTCGCCGAGGAGGATGAGGAAGAAGCCGCCGTCGACCAGAAGAGCCCAGTCCTCGTCTTTAATTAAGTATCTGAAACATCAATTTAAATGTAAATATCGGTGGTGCAGCTCCACTCATGCGTAAATTAGAGCGTTGGCCCGGCACATTGCTCTCTCTCTCCCAAGTCCCCGCTCACTTACTCTGACATCTGCTCACATCTGCTGGGCCCCGGGCTTTCCTCAACGCACACACGCGCGCACAATTAAAATTGGACTCATTCTTGTGCAAGCAGATTTGCATTTACAAATCTATACAAAGTATGAAGCAGCATATCCACTGTTATATATCACATGCATTAATAGACTAGCAAAGTTTTGGGAGTGACAGTCACGTTTGTTGTATGCTCTTTTGTGTACGTACATAAAAAAGTAGTTGGAGTGACAGTACTTCCCCGAAATCACAATTAGTGAAAACCATTGTGGAATGTTGCAGTTTTAAACATGGACGATGATAGTTTTACATGACTGATGTTAGCTATTTTGACTAAACTAGCTTTATCCCACTGAAATGGCTCACATTTATGCTTTTATCCAAAGCAGCTTACATTGCATTTTACTAGTTCCTGCATTTTCTGGGAATCAATTCCATGACCTTGCTGTTGCTAGTGCCACACTCTATTTTTTGAGTTACAGAAAGGGATGATGAGCAGTCTTTTTTCTGTGTTGACTTTTTTTTTACCTACCTTTGGTAGTATTGGGTAGGATTCGGGATGTAAAATATGGTCATGAAGGACACTAATGAACAGCCATTATTTTAATAATAGGCATGCTTATAAGCAACTAGTTGATATAGTAAGAACTGGTCCCTATACTAAAGTGTTACCGAGAAAATAAGTGTGTGCAGTATTAGTCAAAAGAAAAGTTTGGTAATACTTTTTACTTTTACTTTTTGGGACTAATTCTCCCTATTAACAAACTATAAACTACAACTTTTGCCTCAGTAAATTCCAAATTTGCTGCTTATTAATAGTAAGTGAGGAAGTTAGTTGAGTTTAGGTACAGGGAAGAATTAATGGATCATAAATATGGTCGTACAGAATAAGGCATTGATATGTGATTTATAAGTACTAATAAACAGCCAATATGCTAGTAATATGCATGCTAATAAGCAAGTAGTCAATTGTGAAATCGGTCCCCAGTGTTACCACAAATTTATTTAATGTTGATGTTTAGGAGTATGCGAGCATAAAGATGACTTCAGACATGAACTGAATTCAAATTCTAGCTTATATGGGTTAGTGCACTGCTAACCCAACTTTAGCAGAGAAATAAATAGACATTTTAAATAAAATGTAATCTGTCACTTTGTGAATTTTCATGGATTAAATTCTGTGTAGAATGTAGAATTCTGTTGTCATTCCCCTAAGTACCTAAACTTTGACTTCACAGACCAGAGATGACCGTAATTTGCTGCAGTGTGTACGTGGCTCTAGAGAGACTTACCTGACAACCTGTTATGATGATGATGACACCAGTGGTGTGCCATGGAGCTGTCTCATAACCTGTCCCAGTGAGTAAGTGTGCACTCTCCCCGGTTCCTTTTATAGTCCAGTTCATTACCAGTATAGTTACAGTATATCTCTTTTTATCTGACTGCTGGGTGTTCTTTTCTGAGCTGCTCTAAGTTTTATTTTCTGACTGATGAATTGTGCTATTTTCTGTCTGGCACATGGACACGGCCTTATTCCTCAAGACCCTGTTCTCTGACATGCATCGTAGCCTATCAGTGCAGTTGCACCGGCATATGGTCCTGTTTCCTGCCTGAATATTTTGCTAATATATTTTGTGAGGTGATGTAATTCCGGCCTTGCAGATCTAATAAAAATCCCCCATGTAGGATGAGAAACTAGAAGTCTCTAAAGGGTTTGTCTGTCTAGCTCTTCTAGCCAGCTTGCCAGAGCCTCTTACAACCAGCACCATGACATTTTGGCTTGAGGCATGAAGGCTGGAACAGTGAGACGGAAACAAATCCCCCCCACACCGCAGAATCCCCTGAACCATGATGCGAGGCGGAAAGGCACCTGTGCTCGCTTGCTAGGCAGTTGCGGTGGCAGGCCACCTTGCCCTGTCTGTTGGGCCATTAGGACACAGCTCATAAAGGCCAGACGGGGAAGAAAAGTAATGATTTAATGGGGCTACGGGGGACGGGCGCTTCTGCTTACAACCCCCTGAGGACCTCCTTCTCCTGCCCATGTCCTAATAGAGGTACACTGGCCGAATGGGCACAGGGGAGGCTGTTCCACCGCTTAGTTCCCCTAACCTGCGGCTGAGCTGATTAAACAGCTAATATTCAATCGTCGGAAAGGAGCCTGCAGTGGAGAAAAATGGAAACTTTCAGTAAAAGTGGTGAGGGGGTTCATAATAATATCTTTTGTGCTCCTTCTCTCGATCGCCGTAATCTCCGTCATCTCATTAACTGGTGACACTCTCGTAATGACTTAAGAAAATCTTTACAGGGCTCACGGAGGCTTGACATTAAGTCAGTACAGCACTACACTGTATTGAAAGGGTCTGTGTATGACACTGAGCTGCTAGTCTAGTCTAGAGTTAAGGGTATTAGAGTGACACATACACTCTGAGGAACAATGAGAAGCTGTCTCCCTGAGAGGAAATGTCATATCATCTACAGCTTTCTCATAATGTTGTGCTAATTCTGTGATTGAGGTTCAACAGCTTCTCTGGCCTTTTCATTATTGTGCTTTCGTACCACCTGACAGTGGATGACAAAGGGAATGGCACACACTGGCACCGAACTGTCTCCACGGGCTGCCAAAATAGCAGGCCGAAAATGGCCGGTAATGCCCTCCATGGCCTTGTCATAAAAGGAGGCTTGTCAGGCCAGAGGAGATATAAAACAAACAAACAAAAAAGACACAGTCAATTTGCAACTCTATTCTAATGCAGTAATTTGAGAAATCCCTCAATTCCAAGTCCTAGCTGGGAAATTGGCCTTGGTGGGCACTGGGCGAGTAGGGGGGAGGAAAGAGAGGTTGTCGACATGGGTGTGCCAGTCTAACGCCGGTGCCCGTTGGCAGCCAAAGATGCTCAATGAGGACCACCCTGGCATGGTGAGTAATTCCCTTGTGTACTCGGCAGACTGAGCTCTTTGCATCCTGGCATGGCTCCCTGTGCCCATTCTTAGTCAACAGGATTAGGTCTGCTTATTGCTGGCTCTCCAGGATCACCTATGCTCTGCATTGTACACGCACAATGTTAGCTCACCAGTTTGGCTACGACACGAACGTGGCTTTTTATTTATTTTGTTCCCCTCTTCTCTATGTCAGGGTGCTGATGAGGCTGGAATGGTGATGGAGCGAATCCGACCCTGCCTGAAATTACATTAGACTTGAGTACATTAGCTGTGCCATTTAAAGCATAAACAGAAACAAATAAATATTCCCCTTTAGTTCTGATCAAAAGCCCATTTTAATTGTAGGGTTATTATGAGCTGCTAACCAAACACATATAAGTTCAGTTTGTCATTTGTTTTTTATTTATATATTTTTTTATATATATTTATATATATTTATTTATTTATATCTTTACATTTTGATTGGTATGCCGAAATTTGTTGGTTATGTTCTTGAAATATATTAATATTAGTTATTGAAAAATATATTTAAAAAGATAAGTTATGTTAAATTTTAGGTAATTAAGGCATGAAGTAGTACAAATATATAAATCATATATATATATATATATATATATATATATATATATATATATATATATATATATATATATATATATATATATATATATATATTATATATTTTAAAAAGGTCATAAAGGGTGTTAATATGATAATACAGTAATCTGTAATATTGTAATTTACATGTACATTTTATATTTGATGTTAAACCTTCAGTGTCACGCGACCCTTCAGATATCATATATATATACAGTACAGACCAAAAGTTTGGAAACATTACCTTTTTTATATGTTTTGAAAGAAGTTTCTTCTGCTCATCAAGCCTGCATTTATTTGATCAAAAATACAGAAAAAACAGTACTATTTTCTATTTGAATATACTTTAAAAAAATAATTTATTCCTGTGATGCAAAGCTGAATTTTCAGCATCATTACTCCAGCCTTCAGTGTCACATGTAACATCCAGTCTATCACATGATCATTTAGAAATCATTCTAATATTCTGATTTATTATGAGTGTTGGAAACAGTTCTGCTGTCTAATATATTTGATGAATAAAAGGTTAAAAAGAACTGCATTTATTCAAAAAAAAAAAAATTCTAATAATATATATTCTAATAATATATTTCACTTTTTATCAATTTAACACATCCTTGCTGAATAAAAGTATTGATTTTATTTTAAAAAAAGAAAGAAAAAATTGTGTATATTGTTATTACAAAATATTATTAAAAACATAGCTTCTTTTTTTTTTTTTTTACTTTTTATTCATCAAAGTATCCTAAAAAAGTATCACATGTTCTGAAAAAATATTAGGCAGCAGATCTGTTTCCAACTTTGATAATGAATCATCATATTAGAATGATTTCTAAAGGATCATGTGATAATGATCCTAAAAATTCAGCTTTGGATCACAGAAATAAATGATCATTTAAAGTATAATAAATTTAAAAACAATTATTTTAAATTGTAATAATATATCACAATATTATATTTTTTTCTGTATTTTTGATCAAATAAATGCAGGCTTGATGAGCAGAAGAAACTTCTTTCAAAAATATTAAAAATAGTAATGTTTCCATACTTTTGGTCTGTACTGTATATATATATATAAGTGCTGTCAAATGATTAACTGTAATTAAATTGCATCCAAAATTAACTTTTTCATTTACATAATATATCTGTGTACTGTGTAAATGTATTATGTTTATATAAATACTCACACATACAGTATATATTTTGAAAGTATTTACATGTATACATTTATATTAATATAATCTGTTAAATATATATATATATATATATATATATATATATATATATATATATATATATATATATATATATAAATAATTGTAACATATTTTTCTTAAATCTATACATGCATGGGTGTGAATTTATACATAATAAATGTACACAGTACACACACATATACTAAGTAAACAAACACTTTTATTTTCGATGCAATTAATAACAATTAATCATTTGACAGGATTAATATATATATATATATATATACACACACACACACACACACACACACACACACACACACACACACACACACACACATAAAATAAATATACAAATAAATATACACACATGTGTGTGTGTGTGTGTATAGTATATACATATATATATACATATATCATAAATCATTTATTTCATATTTTTGTATTTTAATAATCTTTAAACATTTAAGTATGTAAAAGTATACTAAGTATACTGTATTAAGTATACATATATTAAATAGCAAGACCAAATATTTATTGTTCTTTAAATTCTTACTGGCTGGAAGTGAATTCATTTGAATGTTATGGCAGGTAAATCACATTTATGGAGATTGACAGCTTTGGGAATGTGCTCAGGCCAGCCTAGCACAGGACTGAACTTTGTTTTGAGCACTTCACACAGAGCCATGCCTCATCCACACACCAGGACCTCTAAGTGCATTCAGGTTAAAATGTGATGATTGCTGTTTGTGCCACATTCAAAATATTAACTGTACAGAATGTAATTTGCAAAATCGGGGCATTTGCTCCAGAAAATTAATTCGGCTTACCCCCGGATCTGGGCTTCTGTCTCCAGGCCAGTATTATGCTACCCTTTTCACAAAGAGTAATATTTAATGAATAAGACTATTAATAATGGCAGGGTCTCAGGGGGATGCTTCTTGGTAACGGATATGCGCAGACAAGATTACGTATGGGAGAGGGCTTTGTTAAGGTTTGGATTCTTTCATGCATCCTCAGAGGGAGGATGTGCTGTTTTTTTATTTATTTTTTGGGAGCGGGTGGTACAATGCGGTCCTGCAGCTCCATGTTTTTATATTCTCCCATAACAAATATAAATATATATTTTTTTCCCTCTGATATTGTTGCTCGCAGTGTTTTTTTAAATCACTGCGTTATGGCAGGTGCTCTGCAAAATGTAATACCATCTCTCATCTTAGTGCGCAGTCGTTTGTCTTATAGGTTTGTGTGTTTGAAAGAGAGTGCGACTCCAAGAGACAGAATAATAGAGAGAGAGAGTAGGAGAAAGAGAGCGAGATGAAGATTATGAGAGTGTATGTATTGTACACCCTAGTCTTTTATTATGTCTATGGGCACATGTCTGCCAGCACGCATTTCCATGTGTTTGTTCATCTGTGGCTGGATGACAATAATAATGTTCACGTGACTCAACTTAATGTACCATGAAAATAGCAGAGAGCAGTTTAATTATAGGCTACAGGAGAAATGAAGCCAGTAAACTTTCTCCTCATCTATATATTATTTATTTCCCCTCCACTTTATTTATTTATTCCATTGCAAGCAGAGAGTCTGTATCATAGATAGTCAAATTCAAATGCCACAAAGTGCATCCTGCTTGGTCAAGCAATTCAGCTGTTGTAAATGAATCAAGGTTTTGAAAACATGTACAGTAGCATACATAAACTAAGCCTAGCTCAACATAGATGACGGTCTAACAAAAAATATATATAATCAAACGAATCAAACAACAGCCTAACAAGTAAATACATAATTAAACTAAATGAAACACAGCAAAGAACAAGACAAACATAAAATCACATGAAATAAAACAACAATAAAACAATCAACAACCTTACAAACAAATGCATAATAAAATAATCACACACACACACACACACACACACACACACAACATGGCAATCTAACAAACAAATACATAAACAAAAATGACAAAAAGTCTATAACAAAGAAATACATAGATGAACTGAAACAAAACAAAAACATATAACAAATGCATAATCAAATGTAACAAAACAAACAACAATCGAGCAAGCAAATACAATCAAATGAAACAAATTAAAACAAACTAAAATAAACACAAAATAATGAAACAATGAATTCTAAAAAAGATATTAATGTAACTAAATTAAAACAAAAACAATCTAACAATTAAATACATTAAAATGAAACTAAACAAAAACAGACAGCAACATAACAATTACATAAAGCGAAAAAACACAAACACAACAGTCTAACAATCAAATATGTCAATAAACCTCAAACAAAACAAAAAAGCATATTGGAAAATAGATGTCAAATTGCCAAAAAGGCTCCCATTCTTTATAGGCTCATCTGGACACTGTTTTATAGAGAATTTCTAATATTGAATTGAATATTTAGCTCAGACGATGAACCACAGATGCAGTGTGATTGTGTCATGCTGGAGTCGTGTGCTAAATATATTTCAGGGTGGTGAATTTCAGCAGGTACTCTAAGCAGGAACAAATCCCAGTAAACAACTGTTCTCTCTTGCTCATAGACATACCTCTCTCTCTCAAGAGGGTTGAGATCATTTTCTTCATTCTAATTTTCTGCTCTGCAATTGATTTTGATAACATCTGATTGTAAGCAGTGACAGCTATGAGCAACATTAGAACATCCGTGTCCTAAACCAGAAAACTCTCATTTGGCCATCGCGAGCATTAGAAACACCATTGACTGTCTAGACATACATGAAACAGTGGCCTGCCATTGCCTTTGTATTTTTAGACTGGCTTGAGTTGGAGTGTCCTGTTTAGTCACGGTGCTGACTGCTGACCCCTGTGTGTCCTTCACACAAAAGTGAAGACCACCTTATAATTGCAGCGGGCGGCAGCTTAAAACTGCCAAATCATAAAAGCCAGAAGAGATCCAGTGAATTACGAGGAAATATGGCCTTCCTTTACAGCGAGGGCTGTGAATGAAGCCATTAAATTATGAGCAGTTTTTATGATGGGCCATTCAAGGGGGATGCTTGTATATTGATGGTTCACAGGCTGTATTCCTCTTCCCCTTGTGCTAGGGAAGAGCTGACTAGAGGCCCCTGTGTAACTATTTTTCATGCATTTAATATATTAATTATCCGGTAAATGTTCCCCAGGCAGTGCTTGGGATACTGGAGAGTGACAGCTTTTCGATGAAGCTCCCCCACCAGCCCATCATGCAGCAGTGTATTACGTGGGAAAGGTCGGCTTGGGGTTAATGTAACTTTTTATTTGCTGATTTTTCATAGGCTGGGAGGGAAGTGAGGAGCAAGGCTAGTTTAGAAGAAGGAGAAAGAGAAGGAAATGCCCTGTAAATGCTGTGGTCCAAGATATCAGCTTTGCATCATGTTGGGTTTGGACTGCTTTTCCATAAAAAAATGAGTCCACACATCTTTTGCCAAAATATGACAAAAAAACTAAAGTACCTATAATAGGGAAAAATGAAAAGGGAAAACAAATAAAATAAGATTGATCATAGTACATTTAGTAGTAGATAGTTCACCCAAAAATTAAAATTCTGTCACTTATTCACCTTCGTGTCATTCCAAACCTCTAAGACTTTCTAACACAAGATATCTTGAAGAATATTGTTGAAAAAAAGAAGAAAGTACATCATAGTTTAGAATTATTTGAAGATAAGTAAATAAGGTGAACAATCATTTTACAGTGTTTTTGTATTATTATTATTGTATATTTTCTCTTAACTAATTTATTTACTTGTGTTAGCAGACAAATCTGTGTCAGAGGTGTTTGGTTAAACTGTTTGGTCAGACACAACTAGTTGTTGTTAAATATGTAATTGAGGATTATAAAACATACTCTGTAGCCTAACTAAACATAGCATGACAGAATGCAATCTACAGACATATCTAATAATCAAAGGAAATGAAACCAAACAAACAACAATATAACAAACAATTACCACAATAAACATAAAACAAAACCAAAAAGCAGACAACTATAAATAATCTCTTATTGATATAGACTAAAAGGCTATAGAATAAAAGACTTGTCGTATCGTAATCAGTGTTTGGTTTTGTTTCAGAACACTCTGAAAATCCACTAAACCACCCCAGTGATGCAGCATATAATATGACCATTAGTGCAGACCTCTTCCATTTTCTGACAATTAGGATTCTGTGCTTTTTGATGGGAGAAACAGCTTTTTAATCACCATATGTAGCTCTGCTAATTCAGCTGCTATGAAGTGCTGTCAAGAAACAATTGAGTGAAGAGGGTCTGAAGTGATCAGTTGTCTGCGGTCTCTAGGTGAACTTCTCATTTTCTGCACATTCCGTCATCTGTGTTAATTAGGCTGCCCTACATTCTAGTGATTGGATGTAAACATTAATATGGCAGAAAATGACTTGGTCGATGTTTACTGTTATGTTAGAAGGTATGCTAAATTGATCAGCTATAGAGAAGCAGTCACTTCTGATTTGATTCTGGTTTGAGATGGCGAGTGAGAGTATCGTTTTTGAAGTTTTTTTTTTTTACGTTTAGTATTTTGGTTGTTTATTATTTTCATAATAACTTCTGTGGATTTGATTTGCTGCAGTTGTTGAATGAATTTAATTTGAGTATTAAAAGTGGGCCAGGTCCTCCTGAAATATTTTGATGAATTTTTCCTCTGTCTGTCAGTAAAATACGGGGCCGGTGGATCTGGTGGTCTCAGCGAGAGCGTCCTATAAATCACACTTCGCTGTTCAATATCTCATCGTTGTGCTGTGAATTAAGGGCTCCGTACATTGAGGAAACTCTGAGAGCCGGCATAAATACAGCACATCTCTGAGCAAAACACAGACGTCCGTCCTATTTACATCAGCCTGCAGTAAGGGGTGAATTTCACCCCCTTGACTGATGGAAAATCTGCTAACGTTATTTTGGCTGTAGTAGCATATTTATGTTTGTAGTGGTATTGAGAGCCTGTGGGTGGGGGTCTCAGCTGGGTTGTACAGTGTTTTATGGCTCCGTCCTGTTTTAAACCCTATGCCCTCCCTCCTCTTGCCCCTTCCCTGGCACCCCAGCACAGACAAGCCCCATTAACCCTCGGATGCCTTTCGCTGGGGCCAGTGTGTGCTTAAGCGTCGACGTTAGCATAAACGATGTCCTCAAGCCTGGAATGAGCTTTGCACAGTTTAATAGAGGTCTGCAGGTCCACATTAATACAATGGTGCTGGAGAGGGCAGAGGGCTGCTCCATGTGATGGGCTTCTGTCATATCTCTGTGCCGGCGACACATTCAGGCCAGTGCTGAATTTGAAATGCTCTGAGCTCTGACACTGTGACTCCACTGCTAAGCCGCACGGCTTTGTTCTGTCTGAAAAGGCTAATTCAGTCCGAAACAAAAGTGTGCGGTTATGGAAAATATCAGATTGTACTTGCCGGGCAGTTTGAGGAGATTTTGCATATGCACTTTATTAAATGAAGTCTGTACATATAGATATTTTCATTATCATGTTGTTCCAAACTCTGATGCATTTATTTTTTTAAAACCTGAAAATACTATACTATTCAGAAATATATATATATATTTTTGTTACATTTTTACATTTAAATTAATAAATGACTACATTTTACTGTATGTAGCTATTCACTAAAAAAATCTTCCCCTGTTCCTCAAAGACTGAGTGATTGTTCAGTACTGATTGTTTGATTTTTTAAAAAAAATTTTATTCGATTTTTTTTAGTTTTCTAAAAATATTTTTCATAAATACATATAATATAAAATATTATTAAATCACTTATTATAAAATACTTATATATTTTAATATTTCATTTATTAATTTGTATTCTTACTATTTATGTATTTATTTACCATTAAAATATATTTTTGTATAGTTTTGGACTATAAAATATTTATTTTTATTTTATTTTCTCTATATAAATAAATAAATACATTTATATATGGGATGTCATATGATTTTTCATTGGATGATCATATAAATATATATATATATATTTATCACTATATCATATGACATCCCATATGGAAAACTACTGTACATTAAGATATTTACATAGGTTTTCACGACAAAAGAAATATGTGATTCATTCATTTATTTTTTTTGTAAGTTTTATGATCAATACATGATCATGTGATCAATCGTTAAGGACTAAATATTTTAAGACATTTTCAATGTTTCGAACTTCAAAATTATTAAATATTTGGATGTTAATTTTGACATTATATACATATATATTTTTTTAGATCCTTCATGATCGATCAGTTAGATGATTTCTAATATAGACCTTTTTTTAAATGGTTTATTTTTTCATTCATTCTTTCATTCATTCATTCATTCATTCATTCATTTATGTTTGTCCTTGGTTGAAGGTTTGTTGTTGTGCAAAAGAGATATGTGAAGTGTTTTAAAAAAAAATCACCTGTTGTGTTCTGCTGAAAAAAAATAGGCAAGGGTTAATAAATAACGACAGTAAACAGTGACCGCATTTTCATTTTTAGGTGAACTATCCCTTTAAAAATGCCTGGGAACACTACTGGTTTCCTGGGATTTCGTCATTGTCATAGGATAGATGGATACTCATGCTTATCATGTTATTTTTCAGCTGCAGGGCAACAGTTTGATTCTTTGCGCTTCAGACCCTTCTGTTTTTATGTTTGTATTTGTTTACTCTCATCTCAGTTTTACCTGAGTGTTTACACTCACAAAATCACAAACCAGCGTCTGCTTCTCCCCATTGTCTATGTAGCTTCTCAACTTCCACAGCTTATCTTCTCCTCAGACCGCCTTATTTCTCTTTCTCCATCCTATACTCCCCATCTCTCTCTCTCTCTCTCTCTGTCTCTCTTTCTCTCTGTGCTTCCTGTTTCTGGGCCTGCACAGCCGTCACTCTGAATTATTTTCAATGAGCTCCTTTATAGCATGCGCCAGATCTCAGCTCCAACCCATCACTGAGCGCCATGCCACAGACGCGGTCTGCATTTCTATCAGCCCTGAGCCTTCTGCGTGCTATTAACCTCTCTCTCTCCCTCCCTCACACTCTCTCCCTCTTTTTTCCAGCACCTCTATTTCTGTTTCTCAATCTTTTTTCTCCCCCTCTCCTCCTACCCCATTTCGTCTCTCCTTCCCCCAGTTTTTCTCTCCATTCTTGCACGCCCTCCTTTTACCCTGCATGCTTTCTCCCTGACCCTTTCCCCCCTCTCGCTCTCCTTTCCTTCAGTCCTGCTGCACCTGTGCTGACTGTCGCTCTTCATTAAAGAGAGAGACACTTTCGGTTATATTTTCAATGATATTCATTTACTATTATTTATTTCTTTATGTATTTATTTGCTCTTATTGTATTTATTTATTTAATGGCTTTATATATTTATTTATTTATTTTCTCTGCATTATAATTGGTTTAGTTAATTTAAACTATAAATATTTTCTAAAGCTTAAATATGACACCAGTGCTGCTATAATGGAGGACAGGGATAGTTTTTATTTCAGTGAATATTTCTCAGGGTAGATTTAGGGTATATAAGTTTATTTAACACACACATTGACCATATTGGGGCAAGTTGTCATAGTGTATGGGGTAAGTTTTCACAATGAAACTCGCAGCTTGCATTTTTTTCCTGCAAAATTTAAACCATAAAATCAACATAAAACAACTAAATTCTAAAACATAACATGTATATAAAATATAAACTTATCAAACATTTTGTTTTTGCATTGTGTTCACTTGTTTACACAAGATACACTGTGTTTGCAAGTTTTAATTTAAAAGACCAAGTATTCTAGTTTAGAAGGCTTTTGAACTTAAAATAATGCAATTGTCTAAAACCTTATTGTCAGTGTGATATATGTGTATAACATTCCTGTGTGACAACTAGCCCCAGTCTCTAACACTTACTTTTCCATCAGCAAATGCATCAGCTTCACTCTGAAGTTCTGATGACAGTTATGCAAACTGTGCTATTACCCCAGGGCAGGATTACACTTTGTAGGGTAAAGTTTGATCGTCAAAAACAAGAAAAAAAGAGAAGTTCACTCTTCCTTTATTGTCTGAAAGGCTCCTGGGCTCATTGTCTTTCCTTATCAAAGTATTTTTAAATGAACAGAGACAGGGTGCCACACAACACAATTAGCCTCCATTACAGATGTACATTACTCTCCCCCTGTTGCAGGCGTATTGTAGGTAATCTAGGACACAGTCACTGTTATCTGCTTAATGTGAAAATACATCTCCTTACGGAACATGTCATGCTGCCCTAGGACCATTCAATTTCATCTCATCACCGTGCAAAGCTCTAATCCCATTCTGCATGCTATCCCTTTTCCACAGCAAAGAATTGAGATTTTACCTGATCTTAAGAAGTTAATTAGTTTGACAATATTTGATATTCCTGTCATCTCATATTACCCCAATCACTGTCTCCCCTAGAGGCCCCCACAGCTGCCTGCTGACTGCCGAGCACACAATATTTCCAAGACACGCTCAGCTGATTGTGCATGCAAGTTTTTTGTTGGTCTGCTAAGGGGGCTTTTAAATACACCTTAAATGTATTTTTTTTTTTAAATAATAAGTTATATGAACAGCTGCGGATTTATAGCTGATAGCTGTACATTTTTGATAGCTTTAGATTTGTTATATTCTTATCAGATGACCATCTCATGGACCAAATCAAATATACTAAAATACTTTCATTTTACACGATGAATGATATGCTTTTTTATTATTTATTTAAAATAAATATTTAGTTTAGTTTTGTTTTTATGACAAACATGATCAGATGATACATCAATATGGACTAAATATTTTAAGATATTGCATTTCATAGTTTCATTGTATAGTAAGATTTTCACATTACATTGGAAATCTTTTATTTTATTATTTGTATTTTATGATCAGTTTATGATTATATAATAAATAAGATGAGCTCTCATAAGGACCAAATATATTAAGATATATTCATAGGTTTTTTTTTTACGACAACAAAATCTTTTATTTTATTTTATTTGCAGAAGGATTGTTTTCTTGGCTTTCCCCAGTCTTGATAAGGATGTTAAGGTTGAGTGGCCACAAAAAACACAGAATGTGATGCATGCAATACATCCTCCTCTACATGCTTAAGTACTATTATTTGTCTTGAGTCTTAACCCAATCTTTGTTCGCCACTATACATCTGAATCTCTCCGAGAGATGGTAAAAGAAGATCGTTGTCCCATCATTTCCCAGTGACTTATTATTTGTTTATCCGTTTGTAGCTTTGACACTGCCATTGTCATATATGAAGTCAAAGGCACATATTTATCTGTCTAAGCAGCTGACAAGGGTAAGCACTTCAGTACATTAAGGTCTGTCAGGCTCACATAGCAATTTGTCCACCGAAAACATATAAATGTAGTGGGAAAGGATCCTCTCTTTCGATCAGTTTTGTACAATATCAGTCAATACTACTCAGAAACATAGCATCAAATGTGCAGAGTTGAGGGTTAACAACTACCCCCTATTATGTTATATCCATAAACAACAACAAAACCGAGCAATCCGTGTTTCAAGATGGGCTGAGGTGCAGGAAATTATAGAGTACACAAAAGACGAAAGTGAAGTCGCAGTCAATAAAGCCAGTGGCGATTATAGCAGATAGTGGTAACTATTGCATGTAACACTCCTACTGAATCCCAGCATTAAAAAGTCTGTAATAACAGTTTACATAGAAATAGCGCACTGATACATAATAGCTGTGTTATAATTTGCTCTAACAACTCCAATTATGCCTCTTATTGATTCAGCTACACGTTTAATAGGAACAGCCACACCTTTGGCATTACGAGTCATTAAAGGTGTTCACCAGTGAAAATTTTAAATTGTGTCCTCCTCATCCAAGCTGGATGTGTCCCTGACAGCATAATTTCGTCTGCTATTTAGCCACCATAAATAACGTGCAACAATCATTTCTCTAACCTTTTCTTTCTCTCACAAAAGCAAGACAGGCTGTGTGGGAGAAAGCAAAACAACAAAGGTAGCGAAGCTAGTTTTTTTTGACTGTATTTAAGTGGGTCAATTTCTGTTTTTTTTTTTTTTTCTCCACCATTACTTTCGGAGCATTGGTTAGTTATAATTGCGCAAGAGTCTGTGCTGTTCACCTGCTGGAGTGGAGCAGTTCTTCTGAATCTCACCCACTTATTACGCCTCTTCAAAATCTTGCTTTGCCCCTCTCTCACACACACACACACGCACGCACGCACACACACACACACACACACACACACACACACACACACACACACACACACACACACACACACACACACACACACACACACACACACACACACACACACACACACACACACACACACACACACACACTTAAGCAGTAAATATGTGGTTGGAAGAAATTTAACTTCTTGTATTATTGTATTATTTTTGTCTGCTCTTAGGCTTAGCTGTCAACTGTTTTTAATGGTTTGTGACCATTTAGCCATTGCAGTCTGTGGGATGGCACTGTGTTTTGTTGTAGCCGGTGTGTCATGTTGCCTCTTCTACTTCCTGCTGGTCAGTTTGTTTAGGGCTGTACTCGCTCTGCTGGTCCTCTAAAAACAACACGAAACCAAAAAAAGAAAACATCCTTCACACTCCCTACATGCTTTCTTATTTATGTACTTCAGGGGCAGGGTTGGGTTACCTGCTCATAAATGTGTAAATTGTGTAATTTAAATAAAACAGTTGTGAACGTTTACATAAAAAAAAAAAAAAAAAAAAAAAAAATCACACCCCAACATATATGCAATAATGCCAATATTATTACTCAATATATAGTTTAATCATGATAGTATAATTCCCAGTGCCTTTTGCATCGACGTATTGACCCGAAGGGTTTCTTATTTAAAGCAATGGAGGACCTTGCATGCCCTATTTTTTTTGCAATATACATATTTTTTTGTCTTTTGACAATTTTTTTTTTACATTTATTCTGTATTTTGTCACAATTAATTTTTTGTAGTTTTATTCTGACTAAAATAGTATACCATTTTAGTTAATAAAATTATAATTTTAGTTGATGAAAGGAATGCCAAATTAATTAAACAATTTTTTTACATTTAAACAGCACTAAACATTGTGAAAATGCTTTACACTAGATAATAATTGTCCATGTTTAAGATGTTTTAGTGCATTATTATGGCAAGAGTGTATTTTCACATTCTGACTAGTTCACTTATGCATTTGTGTCATTTTGTGCAGATGCAAATTATATGACATTTGGATTGGAGTACTAGAAACAAGAAACAATCATGTCTTTCTAGATTTTTCTTCAGAAACCTTGAGATTTTGATTTATTATCTTCAAGATAAGTTTCGACTAATAAAGAACATTAACATTTTGTCAGTAAATTAATTGTAAAGATTAGCACTGGTTTGACTATTTACATTTGAAACATAATCCTTTTTATACATCTGCAAGTGCTTCCAGAATACTCTTCTTCCTTTGAACTGTCCATTCAAGGGATCAAATCCCTCCATCGCCCTCATAAGATCCAGAAACAAACACCTCGGCTACTCTCCAGGATAAACATATGTTTTATGTTTTCCTCTTTACTGTGACACAGATGTTGTTTATATTCCTTTTCCTTTGATATTGTGAGGTTCTTCTCAATAAACAGAGTGGAACAATGGTGTGAAGTGTGTCTTGAAGCATGGCGAGTTGTAATCAGCTCCCCTCACAAATGTGCCTCCTGTAGTCTGTTTACCCCACCAGCCACTTGCCATGAACAAGCATTGTGTTGGCGCATTCTTGTCACGTTGGTGGGATTTTCATTGTCCAACCGAGAAGTCCCTGTTAGTTGTCAATGATTGCGAGGTTCTGTGAAGCTCTGGGCTGCTGGGATGGTCGTGCGTCTGGGCGTGAGGTCCTCTGAGCAGGTGTGTGAGGACAGGAGAGCTGGCCTGCATTTGGTCCATCTGGTTGGGCGATGTTGAAGGTATGACGATTGGGTGTGAGAAGGCTGATCGCACACAAAGGCACACAGAGACTGCACAAACAGGCTGGCCTCAGATGGGAAGGGAGGCTCGGTTTAATTTTCAGCCAAGCCGTGAAGTTAAACAGCATTGCCAGGGGTCAGTGACACAGAGGTATCACTAGTGAACAAGCACTAGCACAGACCACATTTCTGCGGGTGACGGGATCAAAGACAGGAGTGCTCATGTTGATGGAGCATTCTAGAGTTCTTCTTTAAAACAACCGATAATCTGGGTTACAGTGAAACACTCACAATGGAGGTGAATAGGGACGTGAATTTGTAAATGTTAAAATACTCTCTGTTTCAAAAGTATATCCATGAGATGTATGCAATATGCACATTAACATGGATTCAGTGTGGAACAGGGTTATTATCATTATTTAAAACTATTACAAACACTCTTTTTAATAAAAAATAAAGTTGAATTTAACTTAACAGCAAGTTGCTTACTGGAAATAAATAAAAACTGAAGCTTAAACAAAGATAAATCTAAATAATACTATTAAAAAGGCTAAAAAACTAAAGAGCACAACAAAATTGTTAAGTTAAACTAAAATTGCAAATCTATTGTAAAATAAATATACTAAAATGTATTTCAAATACATTTATTTCATGCCAAGTATACTACAAATACATTTCCATATTTATTAGGTAATAAATATACAGTACCCTGCAGTTGTACTTTTAGTATACTAAACTGGTATAATTAAAGTCTGCTAAATTGAAACAACTAATTTTGTACCTAATGTACTTTAACTGTGTGAAAGTAGTGCTGATGTTCAACTAAAGATATACTGAAGTATATTTGATTGTGCTAAAGTAGAAATATTGCAAGTATAGCCTACTTTGGTACACATTAAACATCTTGCATTTAAAGACCGATATTATTAATATCGTACAATCCTCGTCAGTAGTGACATGAAAACACATTTTAGGCTTAATATTAAGAAATGTGCACTGTGCGCAAGTAGTACTACAAATAAAATGTAATTATAATTTTTACATCAGTAAAAATTCTCAAGTCTTGAGCAATATGCCGGTAAATATGTTAATAGATTTAGACTATACTTAGTATGAAATCATTGTATTTTAAACACATTAATGTTTTTACTATGGAATGAATTGGTCCCATTTTCTTCCATTATAAAATCCTCACTGTAATTGTGATTTCTGATGGGTTTTTTTTTCAACAAAGCAATTAATTTAACCCCCAAAATTAACCAAACCAACATGTGGTGATCAACATTAAGCCACACGTGGTGTTGATTAATCTTAGTTTTGTAACCAGAATATTCTTGTAAGCTTAAAGGCATTGAAAGTGCCGTAATTGTTGGACTAAAGGCAGGGCAGCAAAATGGGTTAGAAATCAAAGACTCTATAGCATATGAGAGCAAAAGAGGCCTATATAACCATTAAAACTTTTACACAATCAGACACAGAGCCCTTTATGATAGCCACTGGGCTGTGGAGTCCCAGTAGCGGCCCAGCCCAAGGTCAGTGGGCCAGACAGTGCAGTAAGAGGCCTGGGCTCGCTGTGGATAAATGTCTTCCCCGTGCCACTGCACACAACAATCCTCTATCTTTAATCCCTGCGGCTCCGAGTCAACTATATAAACTATTAACTGCACATCCAGTAAATCCCACCGCAGAAAGGGCTGTAAAATTGCACCCCCCTAGCAAACAGCACAGTAAACTGCCCTCGCTGTATAACATGATGGGGGCCAAAAACAGTCATTTCCCTCTACAGGCTTCTCAAATTAAGTCTTATCCACTGTGGCGACGAGGTGCCCCCACCTCACCCGCCACCCTCGGCCTCTCTTTACCTTAAATTGTGCTTTCATCAGCAGCCAGTGAGATTGGGTGGAAAGGGCTGACCTTAGAGATGGGATCTTAGCAGGTTTAACGCCACCTGTCCCGACAGTCAGTCAGCCTGGTTGACCAGCTTCATTATCCCAGTGATGAGCCGACAGTCTGCTACCATGGTTAACCTCTCACCTCCAGAGCACCAGGGTGGCACATGAAAAGGCCACTTCTGATTTGGCCTCATTTTGTAACGCACTATGACTTCTCTGGAGGCTTTTGACTTTAGACACTCACATCTACAGTATTTGGCATTCGTGGGTGAGCTTGAAATTATCTACCAATGATTGTTAAAGGGATAGTTCACTTAAATTAAAATTCTGTTGTCATTTACTAACTCTAATGTAGTTTCAAACCTGGGCCCGTATTCACAAAACTTTTACTAAGGAATAGAGAGAAGTCTTAAGCTAAGAGTTAGGGCAGAGGTTGACCTTGCTGCTATGGATGATGTCCACATGCTTACTAACTATGCACACAGTGACTGGCTGATAGGGGAGGGGTCTCTGTCAGAGATTTATTCATAGAAATATTGTATTGAAATTGAAGAGCAAATTGTTGCCATATATAAAGGTTTAAAAATAAAAATGTTGTCACATTCAAATAAAGATTTAAAATGCAGGCTAAGTGTCACTAATTAAACAAGTATATGTTCAGCTAATTGTCAGCCTCTTACATGTATGCTATTGTCAGCCTACATGTATGTAGGGGTGCCAGTGGCTCAGTGGTTCATGTGGGTTGTCTACAAACCGGAAGGTTGGTGGTTCAATCCCCCGCTCCACCTGACCAAGTGTCGAGGTGTCATTGAGCAAGACACCTAACCCCAGCTGCTCCAACATTGACAACATTGACTTTAATTGTATGCAAAAATGCTGAAAAACAAAATATCCTATTTTGTGTTCCACAGCAGTTCATACATGTGTGGAACAAAAGGAGGGTAAGTATGATTTACAGGACCTACTGTAAAATTGTATACACATTTAATAGTTATAGTAAATACTTACTTCTTTCCTAACTTACTGTATTATGTTGAAGTGACTATAAATAAGCCTTTTTTGGTTGATTCACCCCAAATATTTAAAACAGTGTTGTTCTGTGATGCTATCAACAATGTTTACAATTTGACCATCTTGACATGGCAACACCCCAACAAACACAGAATGTTCCCTTGACCTTTCCATTAGGCTCCCATTTGGTTATTTTTAGGTTTAATTTTATAACTTAAAGAGAACATTCCCAGAATGTTCCCTGCAGGTTATTTTTAGTTGTTTTTTTTTATAACCTAAAGGGAACATCCCCAGAGGTTAGGAGAACTTTCTGGAAACCTTCAGAGAACTTTCTGTGAACGCTTTCAGACATAAAAGGAAAGTTCCCTTTAGGTTAGGGGAACGTTCCTGGAACCTACTGCGAACGTTCTGGGAACCAAAAATTGTTGGACTGGCTCAACCTATGGTGTGAGTTTGGGGGTGGGGGTGTATATATATATATTTAGATACTGTATCTGTCTAAAATCCTTGAATGACTGTGTAAATGATTTAAACTGCTTTGCGGCCCAAATAATGGATATTTAAAAAAAATTATAATAATGTAAGTGCCTTTATAAAATGATAATTGTTTTCCATTTTTGCTTTAAAATCTTCCAGATGTGCTAAGGCAACTGTAAATAAGCCACTTTGTTGATTCTGTGGTGCTATCAAAACTCTTGATGTAAATCCGACTAATTTTTTTTTTTTTTACAGAATAATTATTGTGAGTGCTTTTAAATAGGAAGCTTCTAATTTTGCTTTTAAATCCAAATGTGCTCAGGTGACTATAAGCTGTTTGTTTCTATGTTGTTCTTTGGCACTATCAAAACTGTTTCCGAAAATCTGACCAGTCTGGCACGGCAACACTGGCTCAACCAATAGTGTGAGTTGAGGGTGGGCCTGTCTGTTCGAGTAACCAATGAAGGATGAGGGGATCTTGTTTTCAAAATGTAACTAATAAAACTCTTTGGCTCTTTATGTTCTTTCCTGCTCCCCTCATTCCCCCACCAGCCTCTTGCATCTTCCAGATTGTCATCCACTACATGTCCAGCCAGCAGGGGAGGTAAAATCGTATTCTCTGCGGTTTCCTTCACTGACCTGAATACGCCTGCTCCTTCCAATAAGAGCTTTAGAAGTGCATAAATAGAGACGAGAAGGAAAAATAAAGCAGGAAAACAGACAGGGAAGAGAACATGACTGATTTGCTTAGGGGGACAAGAGGCGGTGTGATTGTGGAACGAAGTGAGATGGTATCAGTTGGACAGTAGTGTGGAAGCTCTGCCAGCTTCAGTGCTGTTCTTCCCCTCAGTCTGCCACTTTATCCTGCCCTCATGCCTCCATGACCATGTCTAGTCCAGAGCCTGCTGGTAGAGTCTGACTTCCCCTGATTCACCTCCGTAAAATCATACCGTGGTTACAGTGGTTCTGCCTGGTTTATTGTCCTGTAGTCTGTTGTGTTGAAGGATCTTTAGATGGATTCTTTTTTTCATTACCTAATGAAGTTGATTTTATCATGGTTATGGAATTTACAGGAGGTAATGGATCCTTTAGCGACTGTAAATGAAACCTGGTTCATGCGTTATGGACTTTGGATCAGTTTTATCTTCTTCCACTTGTGAGTGACCATTCATTCAGCCTATATTGGTGTAAACCTTTCTACACGTCTTCATTTATTTGTATGTTTTTTTTTGTGCAGTTAATTGCTAAGCATTAATCAATTAACTCATGAGAATCTGTTTTCATAAAAGATGAAAATATATTGATGGATGGTGTATTACTAAATAGGAAACTGATTTCCATGATTTAATTAAAATGTGGTTGCAAGGTTATAGGATAAAGATATAGAGCAGTGATTTCTACTCGGAAAAAAATTGCATTAAGATTTTCTCACAAGCATATTTCATACTTGTTGAGCTTCTATGATATTTGAATTCCACAAAAAGTGAGAGCAAATTAATTTCTTTTTGTTAAACTTATCAACTGCATCACATTTAAATATAATAATTCTCAGAGAAAGTGAGTTTATTTATTTTAATAAATATTTTACTATTTTTTTATTATTATTTCCTTTTAAAAGACATTTTCAAGAGACTGTTAAAAATACCAATAATAATAGTAATTACATATTTAAGGTTTGAATCTGGATGATGTCAAAAATCCATTTATAATGCATCAGTATGTAACATTTTTAGGTTTTGTTTTTTGTTCTGATGCCTCATATTATGTACTTATGAGGATAGTAGCTTACCGTTTGGGTCACACGTCAACACCAGGGCACATCGTACCACAATACCCGCCTTGTACATTACAGCTTTAAAGTGAGAAAATGACACCACCAGGCGACCTGAATGGACTACAGAAGTTTGGTGTTTCATTGATGGTTATTACAGTTCAAGATATATAGGAGTCTGTGCTCTCATTGCAGAGAAACTTGCGCTGAGGGAGCCGCAGAACAGCCTGTCTGTGAGTGGCTCCTGGTATATGATAGGCTATGAATTACATTACATCTCTAAAATGGGCCCCAGAGCTGAAGCAGCACTACATCTTAAATTTCAGGACACTGGGTGAGAACGAAAGAGGGAGGGAGAGCCAGAGAGGAGAAGAAGATGACGATGAAGAAAAAAGAAATAAGATTCAATCTTCAAACGCCTTACAAATGTTTGCGTCAGTTTTCTTGTTTAAAGCAGAAGCCACTGAGAGGAAGAGGTAAGAGAGAGAAACCGAGAGCAGAGAAGTAATGTCCACGTCTCGTTTTTTTTTCTTCTTCTTCCCTGCGTTCTCCTTTTCCCCCCAAACTGTAGTGAAAAGATTAAATTGTTTACGAGCTCGGAGCCAGGCTGGCTAGAGAGGATGAGCCAAGAGCGACAGAGATAGACATTCTAATTCGTGGCTGTACTTAGCGCCCCGGCCCCTCTGTGCAACCACTAATTCTTTTATCTAGCTTCAACACTCCAGGCTGCAGCCACATTCATGAAAAAAGTAAGTGAAAGAGGCAAAAAATGACTGTTTTATACTGCGTACAACTGATAAAAAAAATCTTTACTTGAATACTTGATTTCTTCGTCCCCCTTTCTTCTGTCCCGTCTTTCTTTTTTGTGTTCCCCTCATCTCACAAAGCGGCAGGCCGACTGTAGTCTTTAACCCTTTATCTAGACTGAGCAGAAAGACGTTTGCTGCATCCCGCACTGAGGTTTCTCTGCTGGTGTGTGAGTGCCTGTGTGTGCGTGCGTGTTTGACGGGGTTTCGGTTGAGGAGCGAGATTGGTGCAAGTTGATTGTAGCGGTGTTGGGTACTGGGGGGCGTCAGGAGCACGGGCGGCTGGGATTGGGGGTCCGGAGGGTTGAAAATACAGCCTAGAGAAGAATTACTGTTATCCCTGAGGCAGAAGAGGAAGAGGTGAGATAAGAAACTGCAGCAGCTGGGAGAGAATCAGGCGTACGAGTAGCCGTGTTTCAAGGGGGCCCGGGTTGTAAATTCACTGGATATTCTGCGCGAGCCGGCCCTGCTTGTCTGTCACATGGGGTTCAGGGTTTTTTCTGTCTATCTCCTTGCTCTACCCTCTCCCCTTCCCTTTTTTTCCTGAGGTCTGCTCCTTCGATAGAGGTATTGTGCAGGCTCTGCTGTATAGAAAGCTCATCAGTGGCGTTTGCCTCTTGGGTGTTATCGGCCAGTAAGGTAACTGCGCGCTTATAGACTGCACGCAGATAATAGTGGCAGAATAAAGGAGATAAAGAAGGGGACCTCTTCTCATTAACAGCTATCTCAGCCACTGCAGACACTGCCAGTATTGAGTGCTTAGTATGCTGAGCATAAAAATAAAAAAAAATTGACGAATAAAAATGGGAGGAGAACTGAAACGAATGAGGGAGAGGGGTGGTTGTTGTAGTAGTGAGAGCAGGAGGGACCGAGCGTATATGGAATATGAGACGTGAACGCACACAGCGATGCAAACATGAACAAACAATGGCTTATGTTTTCGTGGCTTTCCGAGGAGATGCCACTAAGGCCGTTTTTTACACGTAGACTTCATCCGGCATGAGAATAGGAGTTTATGAGCCTTATTATTCATGTTCTTGTTCGCTTGTGTTGGCTGTTTAATATCTGCATATCCCTCAGGAAGTCTGGGAGAGGTATAAAGGACACAAGAGCATCATTCATTATAGAATCACATAGATCTTCTCCAAGCACTTTTTATTTATTTATATTTCTTTTTTTTTATTATTGGAGGAGGCAGTGGTGGCACCACTGGTGGTTCTGGCTTATAGTGACTGCCCTGAAGTTATGCTTTCAGTGACCATAGAGAAAAACTATTCTATTCTATTCTATTCTATTCTATTCTAATGTTGGTGCAGTATATATTTAGCATTCAATAAATGGTAAAGGAATAATGCATGCAAAATTGCAGGAAAAGAGCAGCTTTGACAACAAAAATAGTATTACGCAGGACAAAATATTGCTAATTACTTTTTTTTTGGAATCTGTGAAATGTACATTTTTTATGCAATTTCTTTTATAGTCTTTTTATATACAATAATTCTCTTTAAAGATTAAAGATCTTTAACCATTTTTAGAGGTCTCTTATGCTCACCAAGTCCCATGCTCATAATAATATTTTGAATCACTTATTTTCTTTTTAATTTTAGTTAGAGGCTTAATGGTTGTGTTGTGTGTTTTTGTCATTTTTAGTAGTTTTGTTGTTTTTCATATATGTATATATAGTTTTTATTAATATGGTCAGTTTTAGGCATATTTATTTTAATAAATAACTAAACTAAATCATATCCATTAGACATTCCCTTGGAGTAATTCTAATTTAACAATTACTGTAGTAAAATTATATATATGCATAATTTTATATATATTTATATTATTTATATATTATATATAAGTCCTTTGTGTGTTCCTGAACTTGAATTGATAACACCTCAGATAATAGTCTCATTGGTGGAACTTGGGCTCCTTTTAATCAGCTAATCTATAGTTTCATCAAAAATAAACATTTTCTGTACATAAATAGTAAATTAAACACTATACAATTAATGTGACATCTTTCAGCCATTTCAAGTATGTTAAATAAATAAATAAATAAGGCAGGGAAGATAAGATACCACTCCACATTGTCCAATGAAATCTGAGCTTGTTTAAGACATACTATACATGCATTCTATAAACAGTAATCTATAGCAATGCAATGGCATCGATAACTCAGACTGAACGATAGTAATAATATACAGGTATTTTCTGAGTTTTGAGTCATTTCTTACTGTTTTTTTATTTTATTTTTATTTAAATGCAAATTTCTCATTCGTGTTTGTTTACAATATTATTGGTTATAACTGTTGAGAGAGGGACACATTTGGTTAATTTGGAGAAAAGAGCAGGGGCTTGAGCCCCCAAAGCACCCCCCTCTGCACGTGCCTGCCTTCGAGCACTGGCAACGGAGGGGAGAAGGTTAAATCTGGTGGAGCTCTTCTGAACAACACACACACATACACACAATCTCTGTCGACAGTGCTGGCGGATTAGAGCCATTTCTGAAATGCATGTTTTTTTTTTTTTTTTTTTTTTGAAAAGCCTTTCAACAGTTACACCAGAGTAAAAAAAAAAAAAAGAACCATGAAAGGAGCAAAACAAAACCATGAATATGTCCCCCCACCTTCCCACAGAAGCCACAGCGCAGTAACAATTAAGAAAGAAAATGATCAAATTGGACAGCAGAAGTATGCATTATCTTGGAGGCTGTGTGTGCGTGCACACTTCACATGTGTATGTGTGTTTTTTTCTGGAGCTCTAAGGATGACCATTGAGCTGTAAATAAAGCAGAAGCCCCCCAGCCTGCCAGTAAAAGGAGACAATCCTGCGTTGCTCAGGCAGACATGTTCCTGATAAACCGTTGCTCTCTCGCAGGCTGTACAATAGGGCCCGGATTCATTTGCATGACACAATTGGCTTGCCGTGCTGATGTGTTGCGGCTAGACAAGTGTAGCATTACGAAGAACAAGTTACCATGGGGAAGGTTAATGCAGACAATAAGGGAAGCAGATAATGGGAATTGGTCTCCTGTTTTTCAAACCTCTTATCTGGGAGCCGAGTAAAATACAGGCGGCCACTTTAAAGGGCCAGTTCCCCATGTTCACACTAGCATTAGGAATTATAATTTATTCACTCCATGGTGTTTTTTTACGTATTAAAGCATGGATCAACTGCATCTGATCTAATGTTCTCCAGGTATGTGTCATGTTTTTTTGGATTTGAGATATTACAGTTAGATCTAGTTTTTTATCAGCAGTGTTAACAATTAGGCCTTGTCATAACAGCATATCTATATATATATCATCTATATATAGGGTCATTAGTTAACATATGTGCCTTCAAATATGTGATATTGCTGTAATTGGTGGGGTTTGTGGTGGAGATGTTTTTTTTTCTTTTCTTTTTGGTTTGTGGAAAACTTGTGAAAACAAATCAAAACAAACAAACAAAAAACTTCAATATATTCAATATATAAAATATATTTTTTGCTTTTGCAAGCAAACTCAAAGTTTATCTGGGAAACGCAATACTTTTGCGAGAGAATGCAAAAGCATTAAAATATAATTCTTCATTCTGAATCTAAATGGTAGCAAATAGAAAAAGATATTTCATTACAAAATAAGATTTTTTTTTTCTCTGGTATTTCAGTATTTCATTTTTTTTTTTTTTTTTTATTTCAGCACATTGACAATATATAAATATATCAAATAATTTAGTATATTGCAAATTGCCTAATTTTAATAAAAAAATATGGTCGCACTTTATATTAGGTGGCCTTAACTACTATGTACTTACATAAAAAAAATAAGTACAATGTACTTATTGTGTTCATATTGTATTGTAAAACACTTTGCTGCTATTGAGGTGGGATAGGGGTAAGGTTAGTGAGAGGGTTGGAGGTATGGGTAAGTTTAAGGGTGGGTTAAGGTGTAAAGTATGGGTCAACAGTGTAATTATAAATGTAATTACAGAAATTAAATACAGATGTAATTACATGTAGTTTTTTTTTTAAATATAAGTACAATGTAAAAACATGTATGTACACAATAAGTACATTGTATTAAATTATTAATTAAAATGTAAGTACATAGTAGTTAAGGCCACTTAATATAAAATGGGTCCAAAAATATTTTTACAATATCATGCTTATATTTTTAACTAGTACTAGCACTCGTCCGTCTGGGTGGAGCCTCCCACCGTGGCCTCCAGATGGGCCAGGCAGGCAGAGAGGTTGTTAAGAGCGAGGATTGAGTACCTTACATAGTGAATTAAGTTTGAACCCTGGGGTGTCTGGGCTCTACAGAGAGAAAGACAGTCCTATTTCAGTGATGCTGTGCTTTAGCTCTGCTTCCCTTCAACCCCAATATCATGACATTTAAGCTATTCATTAATTAGAGTCCTGCATGATTAGCCTTTTTTGCTCTAGTATGCAAATAAATAAAAAAGGGATGTGACCCCCCCCCCCCCCTCATCTTTTTCATTATGAAGAAGCATTCTGAGATGTTTTACACTGTATCAGTGCTCAAGAAGACAAGTATGTGATACTACCTGTTGTCTCTCTGTCTGTCTGTCTGTTTGTCCACCTACAGTATATGTTATTCTAGCTATCGTTGTGTCATTCTATCTTTCTCTGATGTTCTAACTTTCTGTCGTTCTGTCTGTCTGCCATAAATTCACTTTATTTGAACGAACTATGATTTTATACATTTTTAAATACAAAGCCAATTTTTGGATTATTGGCCAATTTGCTTTTTTTTTTGTTTATGTTACTGGGATTCTGAATGCTGATTGGTCAATACAGCACTTCAGTTGTTCTAAAATACATAAAATAAAATAAAAATTTGTGCTTAATGTTTAAGCTTAAAATTTCAAGTAAATACTAATAATTCTAAATACATAATTCTAAAAATAAAATTCTGCCTATATGTTTTGTTTATGTAAAGTATTATTGAAATTGACACGTGACGCGTTATGTCACAATGAATAAAACCTTTATCTTTAAATAGTCTTTTTTCTTTATTTTATTACAGACATGCAGCTGTCTATACACATTTAACTATTCAAATTGCAAGTATATGAATTTACACTTAATGTGACTGAGTTGCATTAATGTTGCACAAAATGTTCTAACTCTAATGGCACCATTATCTGAGAATGAGCCATAAGCATATGCTTGTAGCAGAAAGTGACTCTCTGATCTTTTGTATATTTACAGTATGCATGTGTGTGTGTGAGTGTGTGTGCATGTTTGTGTGTGTCTGAAGGAATGGATTACAAAAAATAGAAAAGGGATATATTTCCTCCTGGGGATGACACCCCATTTGTTTTCATTTTGTAGATGGTTGTTCGTGGCAGATTACGTGGTTTTCCCCTCACGTAGGGCTTCTCTCCGGTCCTCTTACCCCCCACCTTCTAATAATGCACCTCCTATTATTCCCTAATGGATCGAGGACAAAAACAGTGACCTACTAAAGACCAGACAGAGAATTCACCTGTGATTTATCTATTTGCTCTCACACTCCCTGCCATATTTAGGGGCACAAATCATCTGTTATGCTCCTATTGTGGTCTCTTCAGTCCGACTTTTTCAACACTTACACTAGGCCTTATGTGCTTCATGAATGTGAAGCATAGGAAATTAACATTCGAGAGTAGAATAACTTCATTCATTCATTCATTCATTCATTCATTCATTCATCTTTGCTTCCTAAGTTACTGACATATACTGTGTAATGATATTTTATTTATTTATTTTTATTTTTATTTTTTTGAGTACCTTTTATATTTTAAATACCATTCCAATTTCAAGAAAGTTTCCTTGGTGTGATCCTGCAGGGTATCAAATAGAGGAGAAGACACCATCATCAAGTGTACACAGGAGACTCCAAATGAACTCTTTTTTTCTTTTTCTTTTTTTTGGAGACAGATGGTACCCTGTTTGACAATGTTTTAAGAAAATGCTGATGTCTATTTGGGATAAGATTGGAAGACTTTTCATTTAAAGGGAATTTAATTAAAAAGCTGGAAAGCACCAAAAAGAGCTGGAATAAGTAGGACGATATGAAACTGCCAGCAATTGGATTCCTCAAACCCACTCGAGGGAAACCACACAAGCCACTTAGCAAACGAATAACTTTGGTTCTGTTTTCACTTTCATATCACAACCGCGAATGTATTATTTAACGCACGTACTTTGATGTATTTTTTTCTCTCCGCTTGTTTTGCGTCAGCCGTTGTGGCGCTGGCAGAGATTGCCTTGTTAAAGATTAATAAAGCCGGTGGCGTGTGATTGTTTTAAGGTTAGGAGCGGCACTGATTCGCTCTGCTAATGCCGTATGTGTATGTGTGTGAGCCAGGATATTGAACGCCTGTGTGTCGGCCCAAAGAGCGTTTGCTCAGTCAGGCAGTGAGAGACAGCAAAAAGTGAGGTAGAGGAGAGAAAGCATGACTGGTTTGGCTGACCTCAGCCCACGATCTAACACCCCAGATGTATTTTTACCTACATCAGCATGCATCCTCTTCTTCTGTGTGCAGGAAGTGTTACACCCCAGCATGCTTGATGTGTGTGTGTGTGTGTTCCTAATGCTTATCACAATCTGGTGTTGACACTTGACAGAGACATATCGCTAACTACTTAAGCATCGTGGACATGCAGATGTCCAGTTTGACTCAAGTCACATGGACATATTTCTCCTGTTTTTTATAGCGCTTCCCTGGGGACCTTCTGTTGGTGACCCATATTGACACCTTTGAGCCATTGTGAGAAGCGTTACTTTATGGGACATGTACGCATGCAGTGACCTCAAGTCTCCTCACACCAGCACCACTCGACCTCCTTTTGTTGATGGTGATTAATTTTAAAAGCCATTCCCAAATACAATTAGCATACTAGCTCTTACGGAGGTTATACCCCATAGCCAGTTACTGACCATTAAGCTGTCCATTAACACATTGCTACTTCTTCTGTAGACAGCTTCCTTTTCTCTTTATCGGTCTGAATGGTGAATGAACTGATTTATGTCACAATCTCATTTTGCTGTGTTTTTTATATGTGCGTTGTAAACCTTTAACGGCTAATGCGTTAACAATATCCCTAATCAAAACTCTGGGTGCCACACACATCAGCATCGCACTGGGATTAATCGAGTCTCTTTGGAAATCTCTGCGCATTTGGGAATAGTCATCTTTCCAATTGCTGCAGTAGGTAACGGCTGAGGTTTAGGGCTGTTTTATCTCAAATTTATCAGGAGGGAATTGGGCCGAGGTCATTGTCGGGCGGCCATAACCCTTTGTACCACCTCTATTGTGGTTTAAAGATAAAGTGCTGAAAGACAGGCAACCGTCATCCCCCTCTCCAGACTCTAATGCGTGCGAAGACGAAGTACGCATTCGCCTTGAGTGCACGACGTGGGAATGTGGTTTCAAAAAACACTTGACGAAACCAGTTCCATCATCACGCTCCAGGATAAAAGGCGTAATTTCAGAGGTTTTCATTGCCCGTTTAACTATCCTTGTTCCCCCTCACTCTCTAATATCGCCTCTAAATTACCATCTCAAATCTACACACGATTGCCACACTAAAGTCATCTGCACAGTCACCCACCACCCCTCAGGCTCCGTGGCATTTTACAAACCCTGACCACGTTTGCCTGCGAATTTCCCTTGGATTAGATTTGTAAATCAAAAACCAATACATAACATGCAAGAATTAATCTGTTTTATATACCTTGGTTACATTTTTCTTGCTGCACATTTGGAAGATTTAGAATGTATTTGCATCTACTGGTTTCAGCCATTATATGCTTCAGTTCATACGTCTATTTGTGAGGCTATAAAACAGGCATTGACTACCCATGTAAATTGTGTTCCTCACAATAAATTATATGCATATTTGCAAAAAAAATACATGACTGCTGTCGGTCCTCCCCTGTGTAGCTGGAATACTAATAACAGCTGGGCGAGACGCATTTGCTTCTTCCGTGTTCTTCTATCTCAGTGTGATTTGAATTGAAGTATTGGTTTTTAGCATTTCGTTCCCCCTGTCTACCCATCTGTAGCGTCTATTTATTTTAAGCGAGTGATGTTCTTACTGTAGCGAGGTGGTAGAAAATGCCATTGACCCGCACACACCTACGGTTCAGCAGCTGATTTCTGTAGTGCAGGCAAGCTCTGTGTGGCTCCCTATGAGATTCCTCTGCTAGTAGATGTGTACATTAATCCAGAATCTAGTTGTGTATAACCAAATATTAATCACATTCTGCCTGGGGAGATGAGTGCTAGTGATGCTAGCCAGCATTCAACACTGGAGTCAGGGCTGGAAAAAATCTTTTTAAAATGGTTTTTGAAAACGCTTGACTTAAAAAAGGGGTGTTGTATGGCTCTTGGGTTTCACTCTAAGTGTGCAACATAAATTGACTTTTCTGTAACCCTACTGATAAATGAGATTAGAGATGACTGACTACTAGAAATAGGTCCCATCTTCATATTTTTCCTGATGACCTTAGCTATCTGATTTGCATTATCTTTCAAGCCATGATGTCACCAGAATTACCAGTGTCAAATTTTGGACTACTTAGCAAAACCACACACAGGCTTTTTGTATAATTCCTTCCTTTTTTGTGCCAAACGGGGCTTGTGTAATGACTGTATAAACAGAATAATGAGCCTTGCTGGCTGATGACTGACTATAGATGTAGAAATGCTTTCACATGTGTTCCAGAGTACTGTTTCACAAAGATAAAGTAGGTTGTTTTAGGCTGGTTTAGTTTACCTCATTTTTTAAGACTTACAAGATATTTGTTATATACACAAAAATGTTATATATTATATTATATTGTAGTATATTATATCATATCATATTGGTAGCACTTTACTATGAAGTTCATTAGTTAACATTAGTTAACTACATTAGTTAACGTGAACTAAGAATGAACAGGATTTATTAATCTTAGTTGTTAATTTCAGTGTTTACTAATGCATTATTAAAATCACAAGTTGTGTTTGTTAACATAAGTTAATGCACTGTGAATTAACATGAACAAAAAATAAACAACGTATTTTTATTAACTAGCATTAACAGAGATTATTAATTAGTTACTTATATATAGTTATAATAAATGTATAGTTTATTGTTCTCTCTTGTTAGTTAATGTTTTTAAATGACACCTTATTGTAAAGCGTTACTATTATATTATATTATATTATATTATATTATATTATATTATATTATATTATATTATATTATATTATATTATATTATATTATATTATATTATATTATATTATATTATATTATATTATATATTATATATTGTTTTATATATTTAAAGATGCCATACACACACACACACATCGTCAAATATTTGCATTATTAAATATATGTATATAAAACAGAAATATTGGTAATATAAAAATTATAAATGATTACATTACATTTGCTATCATTTATGTCATTAATCTAATTTTTATTTGGTTATGATGGTATATAATGTACACAATCTCTGCATAATAGTAAAATATAGTTTTTTTCCCTCCCTATAGCTTGTCACTGAAATTAGCAGCCATTTATTTGCAGCTGCCTGCACACATACAGTGTGAAAGTAAGCCTGTTAGTCTGTGTCAGAGAAAATCTGGTGCTTAAATTCTTGGTCAGTCCTGCTGTTAGAGCACTTTAGGATATGTAATGTGATTGTAGCTGAGCTTAGGTGAATATCAGTGCACCTTCATGTCTCATGCCCCACTGAGGATCTGTACAGGTGTCAGAGGTCACCGCCCCACCCCATAGCCCCTCCTCCTTCTCCCCACCCACAGTGATGTGCGCAAAAGCCAATAAAATTGCAAATTTCCCCATATTTTCACAATATCCTAAATAAACAGGAGACAAGCACACATTGACTCACTCTGCATCAAATATTAATCTTGGTGTGGCTACAGCGCCGTGCGGCAGCACCGGCCGCCCCTCTCTAGGTAAACATTGGGGAGATTGCTATTCAGCGGCTCTTATCCGCGTGCCTTGCCGAAGAGCATGACAAATTCTCTTCCTAATTACAAGGCGTTCTGTGTGCTCTCCAGCACTGTAAATCCACCCCACGCTCTCTCCTCTCCAATTCTGGATTAGGCCTTCACATTCCCTCCTCATTATAGCTTCAGCTCAGGTCGGATGTATTAAAATGGGTGAACCAGTGTTTCGAAGAGTTCATCATTTGTCAGAGGGGTGCTTAGAGTCCCCTTATTTCGCAGTTGGTATGTACCCAAAGATGGAACATTGATTTTTTATTTTTATTATTATATTTTAAAGAGTGGTTGAGGAGTCATTCAGTGACCTCTTAACTTTTCAGCCATACTATGTAGACTTAAATGAGTCTATGTATTTCAGTTTAAGGTGTTATTATTTTACATTAAAATTTGATACAGTATATAGAAATGTTTATCATTTATATATATATATATATTTAAATATACAGACACACCTTCTCATTCAAAGAGTTTTCTTTATTTTCATGACTATGAAAATTGTAGATTCACACTGAAGGCATCAAAACTATGAATTAACACATGTGGAATTATATATGGAATCATATACATAACAAAAAAGTGTGAAACAACTGAAAATATGTCATATTTTAGGTTCTTCAAAGTAGCCACCTTTTGCTTTGATTACTGCTTTGCACACTCTTGGCATTCTCTTGATGAGCTTCAAGAGGTAGTCACCTGAAATGGTCTTCCAACAGTCTTGAAGGAGTTCCTCGAGAGATGCTTAGCACTTGTTGGCCCTTTTGCCTTCTGTCTGTGGTCCAGCTCACCCCTAAACCATCTCGATTGGGTTCAGGTCCGGTGACTGTGGAGGCCAGGTCATCTGGCGCAGCACCCCATCACTCTTTGGTGTGTCCAAACTTTTGGTCTGTACTGTGTATATATATATATATATATATATATATATAACTTTAGATTTTTATTTAATGTACATATTTAATAATACTGATTATTTTAAATATATATATATTTTTCATGGAACAGGTCACGATGATGAGATCGCGTGACCAGCCAAATGCCTTAAGTTGTATATCTGTAATCCCAGTGTTATCAGAAACTTTCAATCAATAATATATTAATAATGGCTGATTGCTAGTTGTACATTTCTACAATGGCATCTGATTTAAAACAAAAATTTTTGAATAATGTTTATCAACATTTCTAGTCAAAGGTGACAATACTGGCCAACGACAACAAACATATAACCTTTATGCCCTTTTTTGTACAAGAAAGTTGGTGAGAGTTAGAAAAATATTGGAGCATATCAAAATTAGAAACTCAAAGACTCTTTCTTTCTCTAAACTTTCCCCTCTCTTTTCACTTCCTCCCCTGCAGCACTTGAGTGTGCCCTTTACCGTTGTCAATTTTCACCCCCTCCTCCTCGCCAGCAGCACTGTGTCCTTTCCATGCCATTGTCTCGCTGTTTTGCAAATGAATGTAATTATCGGGAAAGTAATAAGAGGCCCCTGATCTGGATGAAACTGAGAGAGAAAGTCTTAATGTTCTCCTGGAAAACCTTGAAAGCAGCCCTGAACAGGTTGTCAACAATACTGACGTGCCATTTTTAACCACAAGGGGCAGCAAAGTACACGATATCCAGAAATCTTCTGCCCTTATCTGTCCAGTCTCACCTCTGATGATTAAGACATCCTCCATTCACAGGAGAACAGGCTTATTTGAATGCTAGCGGCTGGCTTTGGAGTCTTGGGTTCAACCTGAATTGGTAAAGCTAGACCAGGAGATTTGAGTGGAATCTGGACCTGGTCTGTCATTCAGCCAGAAAACCAACTTCTTCCAGCAATTCCCCTTAGACTCTCAGGCAGATTAACAGGTACATTTCTTCAGTATACAGTCACTGTCAGTGCCTTATTAAACACCACCTGCTGTTATCTGCTACGCTGCTCTTGTTTCTTTCTCCAAACCCTGGTTAGAAATGAGAGCGTGAGGAAGTCGCTGACACAGTTCTCTCAGTCTTTCCTTAATCTCACACATCCTACTTTCTCTCACCATGTTCCAGCCGCACACACAATCATTTAGTGCTCCTGCAAGTAATTGGGTCTCCTGATGCTCCCTGTGAATCTGGGGTGTTTATTGAAACCACTGGGTCAGATATTACTCCCAGTGGCTCCCGCTACCTCATGTACCCGGTGTCCTGGTGTCTCTTGGGATTGTCTCAAAAGGGATTGTATCTGCTCATCTGTGCTTTTTTGCATATGTAAGAGGTAGGTTGCTGTGATTTTGCCAAGTAAGATCCTGGATCAACATTACTGTCCAAAATTTAAGACTTAACCGATCCCAATATCTACCCCTAAACCTTACCCTACCCATAATTTATTCCTAAAATCAGTGGGAAATGATAGCTCATTAACAAGGGCGTAAAAGCACCTAACCCTGATCGTAAGCCTAAAACAGATATTTCCTGAAAAGTTATCCTTCAAGTCTGTTTGGTTGATTGGATTGTTGTTTCACAATCAACAAGCATGTTGATCCAGGAACATGTTGTATCCATAAGAGGTCGCCGCAAGAAGTCTGCTACTGCAGATATCAGTCAAGCTACATTGAAACTGAAGAATATTCTCATGATTGAGTGTTTAGCCACATATAATTGAATGTTGTAGAATTTAAACTACTTTAATTGACTCTTCCATGATGAAAACACTGTCTCTGTTGTCCTTTAGATTCATGGTTGGGAGGTGACGGCATGTAGATATGGTAGCAATGAGCTCCATCTATCAGACATCAGAGATTTTCATCAGGGTTGAACTCAATGAGGAGGTTGTGACATGGTGGGAGAAGCAGCGGGGAGAGGAAGTATATGGACGAGAGGTCTTCCTGTACCAGCAATCAAACCTAATCTTAACAATTACAGTGGCTAATTGCTGTCTTGTGTGCATGTCATGCGAGCAGTATTCCTTATCATTCAGTTTTTTCATATTTGAGTCTATAATAAAGTCTATTTATTGTCATCAGACTGGTGTAACAAGATTACTGAATACTATTGATATATTTACTACTTCTACATATTATTTATACATTTCATAATTTTACACACACACACACACACACACATTTTATTTAATCTATATTTATATTTAAATTATGCCTGTCATTATCTGTGTATTTGTGTTTCAAAGATACTTTTTTGGCTTTTATTTCCTCTTTCTCCTTAATTTCTTTTGCCAGCGATTTTGCCACCCCCCCCCCCCCCCACACACACACACGATTTTCTAGAAGGCATGCTCAGGACACCCTACAGGAGGGCCTTCTCCTCCACCACCACATGCTACATCCACCCCCCACCCCCCGTGCTGATGTACCACGATTGGTTATCTCTGTCACAGTGTGTGATTGCAACCTCTGGGTGACCCCTACGCAATATATATCGTCACAGGTTATCTACATAATGCAGGGGGAGAGGGTGAGAAAGCTATCAGAGAGATAGCGTGGAGCAATCAGACCTTTCCTGTAGACAATGACGCCCGTTGTATGGCTGGAAATGTCGCTAAGGTGACAGCAAATGATTCAGAGCTCATAGGACACAGATGACCCGCTTGCGTGACTCTACATCTTCTGATTGACAAGCGCACAAGCATGTTTGTCACAGACATACCAAGGGTATAGCCCCACTGCAGTCACCTGTTAGCTCTTCTGAGGTAGCGCTTCTCTGCTAAATGAAGCCATGATGGCAGATTAAAGCAAGCCATTGATCATCTCCCACCGCAAATGATGCATAATCCCTCTCGTAATGTGTCTTTCATAATCATCATGACAGGTCCCAGGAATGCATGCAAATAAAAAGCAAGCCATGGAAGGAGTAAACCGATGAACGAGTTTTTAAGAAGCAGGCTATTAAGAGACATTTGCCTTCTTTTTATGATATCAAACGATCAGTTATCCAGATGGCTGGAAGAAGGAGCATCATGACACAACTGCTTTGCATTGTTTTGTTTTTTTACTCCGTTTCTACCATAGCTGTGCTCTGCACATGGCAATAAACAGATGTTGGCTTTGTTTTGCTTTCAAAGGCAGGTATTCCACCACACCACAGTTCCCTGACCAGCTACTGAGCAGCTGAGACTGGCATCTGCTGCTGTGTTTGAGCAGGAGGGACTCACTGCTGGCAGGTTGCTGTTAACTTGGCAATAAAGGAAAGTCCGGGAATATGAAGAACTATGATGCGCTTGATGTATTTCGATCATTCTGTCTCATCAGGACGTTTGTTTTTATTGTCATGATGTTGGAACGTCGCTCTGTAGCGAGACTAGCAGCATGGCTGGAGTGAATGTGGCTGCGGGTGAGAAAACCACCATCACCCTTATGCTCAATCTTAGCATTTCATTTTCCAAACAAGCTTTTGGTTGTCTGATTGTGTTGATCTTATTCAAAGTAATATAGACTTTTTAAGAATGTTTATTTGAAAGCTGCATGCATGGTCGGCTGTTCAAATGAAATGAGACTATTTTGAAAATGTAGGCGGTCATTTACACAGCTTTGTTTTATGGATCAAATAGCTAACTGATCATGAATAAAAATGTAAATGGTTTCCAAATATATACAAAACAGTTATATTACTCCACTTGAAGTTCATCTAATACTTTATTGACACTGTTTAATGTAATCTTTAAAAAATTTAATTGTACTGTACATTATAATGATGCCTAATTTTACTTGTAGCATTTTAATCTATTGATTTACATTTTAGGGTTTTATTTTTGGGTTTATTTCCACAAAATATCATAGAATTATAGGTAACACTTTAGAGTAAGGTCTTATTACTCATGACTAACATTAACAAACAATGAGCAATATATTTGTTACAGTATTTAATAAACTTTACTCGTGTTAGTTAATCAAAATACTACTCTTCATTTTTAGTTCTTGTTAATATTAACATACACAACTTTTGATTTTAATAATGAATTAATAAAAAATTTATTTAACTACGATTAATAAATGCTTTAGCATTATTTTACATTGTTAATTCATGTTAACTAATGTAGTTTACTTTTTACTTCAAAGTGTTACTGAATTTTAATATCTGCTATTTACTGGTTATCAGGCACTTTATTTTAAGGACCAATTCTCACTATTAACAATTTGCTTATTAACATGCACTTTACTAGCATATTGGCTGTTTATTAGTATGTATAAAGTACATATTAATGCCTTATTCTGCATGACCATTTTATATCCCTTCATCCAACCCCATACCTAAACTTAACTAACTATTAATAAGCAACAGATTAGTTTTAAAATAGTTTGTTTAGGGAAATAGTGAATATGTTCTCCTTATTCCAAAGTGTTACAGAATTTTCATATTGGTGCTGCCCTAATTTTGATCTGAAAAAGTGTGAATAGTTGACCACATTTGTGTAATTTATGTGGCCAGATGTAAATAAAATGTGCATAGCAAAATCGATTGATAAAAGGTAAACGATATAACTACTAGTCTAACCCCGATAACAACAAAGTCTGTTTCTGTCTAGTCAATCATATCGCTTCAAGATTTACATTTTAGACTCAAATAAACCTGAACTTCTCAGGAATTCTCTTTTGTGTAGGTGAGGCCTCTGTCAACAGGGTGCCGGCACTTTCGAAAATTCCCTCACTTTATGGGTTATATCCTGCGGAAGGGAAGCAATTCTTGTATATTGTGATGGTTTTTGTGTTTTATTGTTTGTTTTTTGCCTTTCGAATCCCAGTGGAGGGTGTGAGCTGCTTTTTTAGATTTGCTCCTCCGTTAAAGCATAATGTGTGTGTCATTTTGGGAGAAAATGGTGCATCTGGAGAAGCAGGTTGTGAAAATGGCACCTGGTATGACCTCCATTTTAGAGAATGGTGAAGGAATAATGGAAACCCCGGGAGGTAAAGAGTCCTGCCTTCTCCCCTGCCCTGCGACGAGACCCTGGGCCAGGCATTAGTGAGGATGAATGACAATACTGAGATCCCAGCCACCGCACTGCTTGTTTATGGATGTGTGCACGTCTGTGAAGTGTGCCATAGATTAAAGTTGTCTCTGCAAATGTTGTTTTTTGTGTGAAATCGATGATTGATGTTTCCCTATCATGCAGTCAGTGCTGTCATTTTTCTCTTGTAATTAACTATGACACAAAAAAATCTACTCTCGTCTGTCAGTGCATAAACAGTATGCGTAGTCTATGTTTAAAAACTGTCTTCTTCTTCTTTTTTTTAGCATAGCCGCCGTTTAATCGTTCACTGTGTGCCTGTAGCTCTTTTACACTTTGCCCTGATCTATGTGAGTCAGACACATGAATTCATTTACAAACTGGCTTTCAAGAGTCGCCACTGCCAGACCCCCTGCTGTGCTAAGCCATAAGCTTTATTTGTTGATCTGTATTTCTCTCCCTCCCTCTTGGCTCATCGAGGCAAAGAAGCCTTCTCGTGGGTTACCATTAGAGGCAGATAATCTGCAGTGATTAGATAGGTTTTTATGTGGCGGTTCAAGCCTGGTCCCAGGGAGGCAAGAAGAGAGAGCCTTTCAGCGGAGAAGAATAGGGCACAGCGCTCCGCCAGCCACTCAGCTTTGCCTCTTCCTCTCATAGCTCAGCGGCTGGGGCAGCTGTCTATTCACACAACCCTGCCAATTAAGCACATTCAGCAGGACGCTGGAGAGACACCCAGCCGGAGGTAATCAGAGCCTTGATCATCTCTCCTTCTCCCCTCTCATCTCATATCCTCTCATAATTTCTATTTTCTCTTCTTCTCTCTCTTTTTTTTTGACTCTCTTGCTACCTTTTTCCTCTTTACCTGCTGCTGGTGTGAAAATGAGTGGGAGTTTACGATGCTGTGCCCATGCTGGTTGGACAAGTTTCTCCTCTCTACACAAGTCTTGTAATATTCCTGGTTGTTCTTCATGATGTAAGTTCATGTTCAGTGGGCATGTCAGCTCAGCTCGATCCCTCCACCTCATCATGGTTACCGAGTAATTAACTAAAAATGAGTGATACTAACTTAACTACTTTTGTATGCATGGATGTAGCGCAGCTGTTTTCAGAAGCACAAGTTGTGACATCACATGACCAAATGCATTATATTACACATGTAAATAGCTCATTATTAGCTCATTCAGTTTTCTTTTCCTAAATTGTCCTCTTTTATGTAGTGGAAAGTCTTGTTTGTTGTGAAAGTTTGTTGTGATAGTTTAACCTGTTCTCTTGAAAATGCATTTCAATGGCACAATATTCTGTTTCTATTTGGCATAGTATTTATAAGCAGAAATTTACTTTGGCGTGCATATTGAATGCAATGGGAATGTTTAGGGGTGTGAGGTAAATGCGTATTATATGTATGCCAAAATGCATATCATATGCACGCTAACAAAGTGCGTATCATATGCATGCAAAAACTGTGTATTATATGCAAGTTAAGCACATGTGCATCGTGTATTTCTGCTCATAAATAGCATTTAAAATAAAATAAAAATAATAATAATAATAACATTTGCTGTTGATATGCATTTCCATGAAATCTGCCTTGATAGTTTGTGTAATAAATGAGCAGATTTAAAAAAAATATATAAATATATACAAATTTTAATCCCTTCTTTCTTGTAGCATTTACTTAATAATATGCAAAGGTCTATATTCTTACCTCAGTTGCATAAATTATGTGCTTTGCTACTTTTTAATATGTATTTAATACTAATTTAGTAAAATGTATTATGTTACGCATTTTATAAATTAAATAAATTATGTACTAAAATATTTTGTTAATTGATCTGGTCCTTGAATAAAATGAGAAAACCTGAACAAAAACCATTCCCTGTGCTAAAATGTGCTTTGGTTAAATTATAATCTGATGTTATAATGGATAAAATATTAATTTAATATTGTGTTGTGTATATTGCTCCCTCAAAGGGATAGTTCACCCCAAAAATATTATTATTTATTTAAAATAATGTATTACCCCTCATGTAATTCCAAACGTGTATGTCGCCTTCTGCATAGCTCTGCAAGTTTACCCATGCTGTGAAAGTCATTGGTGTTCATTGTTGTTTTGGACCCCGCTAACTTTCAGTGTATGGACAAAAGTAGTTGAAACATTCTTCAAAATATTCTCTCCTGTGTTACATACAGTAGAAGAAAGAAAGCCATATGGGTTTGGAGCAACATAATGGGGAAATATTTAGAACAGTATTTTTATTTTTAGGTGAGTTATCCCTTTAATATCCTTTAAGTTAGTCAGGTCATTCAGTCAGGCCACTGAGACAAATGTTTATTAAAATATAAAAAGGGTTCATGTTTACTTAATGTAGAGGAAAACCTGACATTATCTCTGAGGTATTAAGAGGACACATAGACCGCATTCAGGACATGCACACACACACACACACACACACACACACACACCCTTGCAGGTTCTAATAATGGCACTCGGAGCAGTCATTTATACTCTGTGGCATGAGCACCGTGGGCTGGGCAGTAGTAATGGATGCTGTGACCAGTAATTAGAGTACAGGCTGGTGTTAAAGAGTCAAGACTTTGGGAAACCGATTTGTGGAATAATTAGTCTCTAACAGTTTATTGATAGCTCTTTCATACTTTTCCAATGTGTTCCTTTTGGCCCCTCAGCCCACATTAATGACCCTCTGGGTCTCCCCAAACAGTCGTCCTGTCTAATTAATTGAAATTAGGGCAGATCAAATGCATTTCAAGTTTTTCATATTAAAATTACCTGGGGGAATGAATTTCCAATTTGGAACTTGGGATTTCTGTCTTGATAAATGGTGCTAAACGATGGTCTTTATATGCATGAGGCAGTAATGCAGTAGACTAATGGCTACTAATCTAATGCCATTGTTCTTGTTGCCTTGTTGATACCTCTCAATTTACAGGACCTCATTGCTCAAACCTGTCTCTTGCTTAGTATGATGTGATTAAGCTGTTAAATGATTTTTAAAAGGAAAAACAGCTTAATTTATTTATTAGTTCATATAAACTGTAATATTTTTCAATGCTTATTAGGCTTTTTACTCTCTAAATACTAAATCTAAACTGTAGATTGCATTGTGTAAATTCTCATTCTCATTCTCATTCAGTTTTATTCTGCAGCTGTTATTGATACATTTTGTGTGACCTAATAGGACGTGCCTGTGTTCATTTAACCTCCTGACCTCTCGGGCTAAATGCCAATGCTCTTTTGCATTCATTTGGATCACACGTATCCATCCTTATGGACTTTTGCAGTTTTTTAAAGTCGTGTGAAGGCAAATGAGGGAACTAGACTTGTATTTGTGTTGGCTATAGACAAGCTGCTCTATGGAGTCAATATAATGCCGTATATATATGCAAAAAAATTGTTTTGCAAAAGAAAATGAAGTGTTGCAAACAAAAATAAATCATTGCAAACCATGAATGAAACAGCGCGAAAGCAATGATTTTGCAATACATATTTTCCATGGTCATATCTATTAATTTTATTTGCAACGCTGCTTTTATTTTGCGTGTCAGTCTAGTTTGAGCTTGCGATGCTGTTTTCCCTTTGCACTTCATTTTTCTGCACGTCTCTCTTTGTGGCACTGTTTTAACGTGAGGGTGGAGCCAAGGGACGGGGGCGTGTAAAAGATGCCTCCCTGGAAGTGACGTCATCGGTGCGAGATGCAGCTCACTGATCCATGTACTGTCATGATGAGCAGAGGCTTGCGAGTAGATCGTTTCTTTTTATTCACTAGCATTAAAACATGCATTTTTTTGTTTTATTTACTTTATTAACAAATGTATATGTGTATTAGCAGTGTTTGCTCAAGTTAAAGAAGTTGTTACCTTGAACATCTGCTATTTATTTCTCTTGATGTGCACACTTTTATAGCATTAATTGTTTCATTTGGTTAACTGCATGTGTATTAACAGTGTTTGTTTAAAATCACTTAACTTGTGATAGGGACGCCAGCGCACAGAAGTGTTCCCCTTTTAATTGCTTTTGCGCTGTTTCATTTATGGTTAGCAACCCTTCATTTGTTTCTCCCAATACTTTATTTTCTTTTGCAATTCCTTATTTTTGTTTGCAAAAAGCAAAATTATTTTCCTCAATACTTAAATTTTGGTTTGCAAAACTTTATTTTCCTTTGAACACTTAATTTTTTTTTGCGTATATATATACGGCATTATATTGACTGTATAGTGCTCCACTGAACTCTTGGGGGACTTGTTCTTTGGGGGCAACGGTGCCGTATGTCTTCCAACAAAAAGTCAATCTTCCACTGTTGTGTCTTGATTACGAGGCCTTATTGGCATTTACATCTGTATTAACAGCGCCACACATGACTCTGTGTGTGTCCGGCCTGGCAGATTGATTAACAAAGGATGCCGCTTCATGCTTTTTACTGTTTGCTTCGGCAGTGGGGACTCTAGAGGCCCCAACTTGCCCAGAACCCTGAGGGACCGGAGGCCTTTGGTGAGGCACTGGACCCCAGCGTGGCCCCCTGCTTCAGGGGCCGGATTAACCCTGTGGAGCCACTATAGATGCACATGTCCCCTTGGCCAGGGCCGGCCCATTCAGACCTGCGTTACTTACACCCTAATAAGGATTAGGCTTAATGAACTGGAAGAAGTTAACAATAAATGAAGCAGCCCTTTAAGCAGACTCTAATTCCATTTTGTGTCGCCTTTCTCTTGCCCATTCTCTCCTGCCTCTATTTGAACACAAGGTGTAATCCTCTTGAATATCAAAGATGGTTAGAAGTATGAATGTACACTTTGCGCTGCTGGTTCTAGACCGATTAAACATCCCTAGTGAATGTTGCTGGGAGTGATGCAACCGACAGCTCCCATCTGCTGTCAAGATACACATGCTCCTTTTGTTTGTTTTATGGTTCCAAATCACACATTCTCATTCTGGTTTTGATCTAGTAATGACGGAAAAAGAGCAAAAACCATTGATATATTGAATCTTATTTATTTATTTATTTATTCATGAACTTATTTTTTGTATACACTGTACCACACTAACATCCGCTGAGTTGTAAAAGAAATAGCTTATGCTCACCGAGGCTGCATTTATTTGATCAAAACTATAGTTAAAATACTAATATTGTAAAAGTAGTATTACTATATATATGTATATATATATATATATATATATATATATATATTTGAATACATTTTAAAATTGTTCCTTGTTTTGTACAGTGATACATGTCATTTTCCTATATTTTAGTTAAATATTTATTTTGATTCATGTTAAAATATTATGATATTATTTTATAATATTTTATAATAAATAATTATATAATTATATAATTATAATATTAACATAAGTCATACATAGCTATAATATTTTTTTGTAATATAATTAAATATAGATCTCAGCAACATCTTAGTCACATACACTGGATAACATAAATCTGAGCCATGTTTCAAAACCCACATTTAAGGGTAGAGGCTATTTCATTGTGAGGTGTGATTTGTTTTATTGACTTTTCTCTCAAAGGTGAATCCTTTCATTCTCTGCAGTGATGTTAAACTGAAGAGGCATGGCCAGTCTTTGAGTCAATGAGGAGGGCTGTTGGAAGGGCAGGATTTTTTTCCGTCAGATTTTTTTGTTTGTGGTTCAGATCTTACTCAGATCTCCAAATGCAATTTCACAAAGCCCTTTACCCAAAACCATATTCTTAACACAAAAGCGGCCATTTACAGATGGCCCAGGGATTAAGTGCTTGTAAAACTTCACTTAGAGACCAGAAGCAACGCAACAGAAAGAGAGAGACTGCAGTAGACAGAGTGGGAGAACAAAGGCAATCCACTCCAGCAATCCATTTTACTTCCGCATCCCACAGAGGTCCACTACTAAGGTGGGTGAGCTGTCGGACCCGCGATCCGGATGGGAACCGCACCCGTTTACACGACACCAGATTCCCTGTTTATTTTGGACACTCTTCCCCTTTGGCCACCTTTATCCCCTGTTTTATTTGATTTTCTGTTAATAAAAGCCTCTCCGAGGCCTGACGCCACGCCCACTGTGTCTGTCTTGTGCTCCTCTCGCCACAGTGGTGGAGAATGCGGGCAAGGCGGAGCCTAGACAGCGCAGTTGGAAAACATCTGGTGACGTCACTCCCTCTCGCTTGCAAAGGTTCGTGAGAACACGGACTGGGACGGAGGAAAACCAGGGACAGCCTCCCAGCCACAAAAGGGGTAAGTGACTTCTCTGTTATTGTCATTTTACCCTGTGGTTGGTTGAGGCTGTCACTAAAACCCGGTTTCTCTGTACCTGTTCCGGCGCGCTGCGAGAGGGAGGACCGCCCGGAGAGGAATCCCCGCCCACTCCGACCGTTTGGAGCCTGGTTGAGGATGGTAGCACTCCCATGTGGGCGGCGCCCTGATGACGGAGATGTCGCTTGGGAAGGGGAATGTGACGAGTCTGCTGCCTCCTCCCTGATTGTCACCGGCACCCCGTCCTAAACCGCCGCCCTTCACCAGGCTCCCGACTGGAGTGGGTGTGTGAGAGGAGGGGCGCTGGATGAGTCAGGGCTGGCGGCGTGTGATGGGGCACACCTGAAGGAAATGGAGCCTCATCACCGCCGCTGTTTAAAAGCCCAATGCGCCTCTCCTCGGGAGACCAGTCTCTTCCCCGTGCATGCACACTGGTGTCCTCGTGGGTCCAGGAAGGGTGCGTTGAGGGACTCCTGTGCCACCAGAGACGTGAGCTGCCGGACCCGCGATCCGGATGGGAACCACACCCGTTTACACGGCCGTCGGGCCAGGATGCCGGGCTGTCCATCCCCTGCTAGCGCCGCGGCCAACCGCCGCCCCCTCGCGCCCCGGACCGAAGAGGGGAGCGCGTGCGGCCGCCGGACTCCGCCCCTTACCTGGACCCTTCCTTCATGAACACTGCCCGACCCACACAAACCCTGCAGCACGACAAGGACATCAGATTCCCTGTTTATTTTGGACACTCTTCCCCTTTGGCCACCTTTATCCCGTTTTATTTTATTTTATGTTAATAAAAGCCTCTCCGAGGCCTGACGCCACGCCCACTGTGTCTGTCTTGTGCTCCTCCCGTCACAATATATATATATATATATATATATATATATAATTATGGACATCATATGATATAATTGTTTTGTTATTGTCACGAGTAGCTTTAGCTTAACAAACTGCAGTCTCAAAGTAGCTGCTGTTAGAAATGCCTGGTCAGAGGTGGTGAGATGTCAGAAGTTGTCATCAGGGCTGATGTTGCCATCTTGCTCATGGCATGAATTAGGTCAGGGTCCAGTGAGACTCACATTGCTCCCTTAGCCATTCAGCTCAGGGACACTTTTCATGGTTGTTGTTGTGTCACTTCATAAGAGCCTGCAATTCAAAAGCAATTATGTATAAACTAGCATGAGGGTCTCTGCTGGATGGGAGATCGGGCCAAACTAAGTCAACCCCATCATCGCTGACACATACACTGACCTGTAGACATTGAGGTCAGCTATAAACAGCTATTGTTTCTTTCAGCACTAACTCTGATAACTCTTTCTGTTTCACTCAATTCAATTAAATTCAATTCAAGTTTATTTGTATAGCGCTTTTCAAAATACAAATTGTTGCAAAGCAGCTTTTCCCCGGAAAATTGAGTTTCTACAATATTTAGTAGTAGCTTATCAGTTGTGACTGTCAGTTAATGTAGATTTGTCAGAATTGTATGGAAAAATCAATTAAAGATGTAATCAAACAGACGATGAACATGATTAATAGCAATTATTACATGTTGCAATCAAACTTATAGCAAAATTTGGTAGTTCTGTATGTTGATTCAGGGTTGGCATCATCTGAGGTCCTCTGAGGGGTTGGCATCATCTCTTCTCAGGTGTTCTGGATCCAGACTGAAGCTTGTGTAAACCCTAGTTACCAAGGAAGGCTATTCCAAAGTTTGAGAGCCAGATTCGAAAAAGCTCTACTTCCTTTAGTGGACTTTGCTATCCTAGGTACTACCAAGAGTCCAGAGTTTTGCGACTTTAGGGAGCATTATAGATTATAGCGTGGTGGAAGACTAGCTAGGTACGCAGGAGCTAAACCATTAAGGGCGTTATAGGTAAGTAATAATATTTTGAAACTGATACAGAACTTAATAAGTAGCCAGTGCAGAGATGTAAAACTGGGGTAATATTATCATATTTTCTTGACCTGGTAAGGACTCTAGCTGCTGCATTTTGGACTACCTGTAGCTTCTTTATTGAGGATGCAGGACAACCAACTAGCAGTGCATTACAGTAGTCCAGTCTAGAGATCATGAATGCATGAACTAGCTTTTCTGCATCAGAAATAGGTAATGTTTCATAGTGTGGCACTGTTTCTAAGATGAAAGAATGCTGTTTTTATAACATATCACTCTTTCCTTTTCTTCTTTTTTTTTAGCCAAACAGTATCTATCTGTCTGTCTATCCAAACCTCCAAACCTAAACCTGTCTGTCTAAACCTAAAACATTTTTAAATGACCTTCAAAAGACCCTAGTTAAATATGACTTTCAGTTCATTTTAACTCTATTCCCATACTCTATTCCATTCCCATACATTTGAATTCAGATTGTTTGCTTTGTCTGTATATTGTTCTGTCTATCTGTTTATATGACTGTCTGTCTGTCTGTCAGACTGATTGTCTTGTGGCAAACAAAAGAATCTGTTCTACAACATTGGTTACTTTCACCTTCATTTTAGAGTGATTTGGGTGGAGTGTGTCAATTAACGACGGAAGGGAGTTGTATTTAAAGGGAGCGTGTCGTACCTGAATCAGAAGCGTCATCCGTTTGTTTGCACATGAGGGTCACCCGTATGAGTGGTGGTTAACGGTGGAAAGATGGCTGCGTGTCAATCAGCTGTTTCATGGGTATGATGTCTGGTGCGTGACTGAAGCATTGCACCTTCAGACCAACTATCATGAGTGGTCCTGAAGACAAGGCAAAAACCGCTTATCCACCTATCTTGGTGTCTGGTGACCCGCGATACTCATTGGTGCCTTCAATACCTGCAAACGTGGTCAGTACCTTTGCGCCGCCATTACACACACTGCAACACACGCACCCACTCGCATAGCTTTCATATTCGCACATTCTTTGTGCTTAGTGTTTTGTTTTGTTGCCCGTTAAAATTATTGATGCTGTTGATTTAATGTGGGTGATTTACCACAAACTTAATGAGATGTTCATCCAATGTTTTCTTTGTTCTCTCTTTTACTTTTTTTTTTTTTATATGGACATTTTTGTGAATGAATGTGGACACGAATCTGCGAACGTGGATTAGCGTGACGCGGTCGGTTTCTGGCACGGGCACGGATTTCGAAGACCAGAGACCGTTAGTGTGAACGTGTGGTCATTTCTTATTTTGTTTTATTTATTTTTTTTGTCCATTTCGGTTTTCTGTGTTATTATGATTTTGAACATATGGAAGAATAAATATCCTGATGACTTTTAGTCTGGGATTATTATTATAATTTGTTGTGTAACCGGTGGTTATTTTTCTGCTATCCTGGGTTAAGTAAATTTTTGACACGTTTAATCCTGTCTGGCGCCCGAAGGTTTTTTTTCTTTAAAATAGTTATTTAAGTTAGGGCGGCTACCACCTTTATAGTCTGTTGTTCTGTCTTTCTGTCTGGTACTTTCTGGTACATTTGAATTCAAATAGTTTTCTTTGTCTGTCTGTTGTTCTCTGTCTGTCTGTCTGTCTGTCGGTCTGAATGACAATGTTAAAGGTGACAGTTGAATTTCAGTTCATTTTAACTCTATTCCCATACATTTTAATTTAAATTGCTTGCTTGTCAAGTTTAAGACTTTTAAGACTCAATTCTGAATTCTGAAAAACAAAATCTTTGGTTCATTACTTTACACATCAGTCTGACTGACATACAGCATCTTCAGACCATAAAAGGAATGGAAAATCTGGAAGTACACAGTTGCCAACGTCTGTTCTTGCAAACGGATATTGATTCCTTGTTGCCTTACTCATGGCCTAGGAGTGAATGCTTACATCACCTGGTAGAGCTCTCGAGTGGTGGTTGGTTCAGGAGGTGGAGGTGTCAGAGGTTTAGAAGGAGCTGTTTGAGATCACACTGAAGGTGCTGGTTGAAGGTCGTCATCACCAGGAGCTCAGCAGAGCAGGCGCCAGCATCATTTCCTCACTGGCTTCCAGGCCAATCCCAACATGGCAGGTGTGACATACGCCCAACCACAGAGAGAATCGCAAAACTATAGGGCGCCCTGGCAGGCTCAAACTCCAAAAAGGGCTCAGCGAATGCTATTGAGAAGGGATTAGGAGAGATATGCTGTATACAGGCTTTCTTCCTGACTTTAGGGTGCTTTGTTGTCCCTCACTAACAAAACATCAATTACTGATTTGTCGATGTAGAGCATGTTCACAGAATGGTTGTCACTTAATTTCTAAATCAATCATTTGAAGGGGCTTGAAGTATTGGCTGGAGACTGTTTTTCCTTTGGATGGTGCTGTTATTCAAATTGTCAAAGACCATGGCTGAATCAGGCATTTTAATGACCATTTGTCTGAAGAAAAAACAAAACAAGTAAATAGCAATAATTCTCTGCGAGGAAATATCAAAAGACACGAATATCAAAAGTTTACTTTCTCCCCATCTGCCTGCCAGTTCAGAAAGTCAGTCCCAGTGTCAGAGGTGGCGATTACGCTAATTTCTTGATGTATCATAGGGGGACGGCCCTGAATCAATCCCAGCTGTCAGTGCTGTCGACCCAGGTGCGTGTAAGCAAGCGGACACATTTACATTTATATGTATATGTAGATGTGTACGGCATGCGCAGGGTGACATGTAAAGACGTTGACACAGTAATCACAGGGCTGGGGGATGCCACCTGTCCAGCGCTGTGATGAGCACAGGCGAGCTGGACGTGAGGGAAACAAGTCGCCCTCAGATAACTGCCTGAACCGGCCGTCACTCTGATGACAACACACAATATTATGCAAATGGATGTCTGCATGATGGCAGCCTAAACCTCAGTGTCACCGCAACATCCTTGCTGCTTACTGATCAACTTGTCTTTATTCTCTCTTCCTTTAATATTGTCTTGCTGTCTTTCACTTTTTTTCTTTCTTTGCTACGTGTTTATGTGCTAACCGTTCATAAAATAGTATTGATTTGTCATTTTGTGTGTTATTTTATAACACATGACATTATTTGAGGTTGGTTTAGCTTTCAGACATATGATTAACATATTCAGCTTTGCTCCTGTATAGTTTACTTGTATATCATTTGTTCTCTGAATCACGTCCCTTCTGTTTTCATCATCTGTGAACAGCTCCTGAGATGTTCTGTGATATGACTAAAGGTAGAGGTAAATTGTATATCATTTACAATTATTACATATATTTTAGAAACATAAATATTTTATTAATTTATACATAAATACCTGAGAATAATGTTATAAGTTTTTGATAAGATGATGACAGAATCTATCTATCTATCTATCTATCTATCTATCTATCTATCTATCTATCTATCTATCTATCTATCTATCTATCTATCTATCTATCTATCTATCTATCTATCTATCTATCTATCTGTCTGTCTGTCTGTCTGTCTGTCTGTCTGTCTGTCTGTCTGTTGTTCTGTGGTTATATCTATCGCTCTGTCTGCCTGTCTGCATCTTAAAACTTGCATTTAAAATCCACTTGCCTCAAAAATCTGAGTGGGCACATAGGTATGACGCTTGTTTGTGTCAGTTTGTGTGATTTTCTTTTGTATAAGCCATGGCAGATGAGATATTATGACACCTGACCGCTGTGAGCTCTCAAAGGTGCTGACTTGAAAGAAACACCTGGAATCTCACCTTTGACTCTGAAAGGACAGCTGACGATAAACACACTCAAACTTGCTAAAGCTAACATAACACAGTTGCCCCTCTCCTGCTACACTCAGGGCCTGCTATAGGGCTTTGGCGTCGTGACGTCATTACTTGGATAAAAATCTATTTCAACCATGGTAAACTGTTGATGTATTGTGGGGTGTAATAGCGCAACACATAATCACCATGGTGAACAAATGAGAATGGATGAACTTTCCACCGCTTTCCTGCTTGGAGGCGCGACCACGGAGACCATAACATCTGAATATTAATTTATATATCTTAAGTCAACATTAAACATTGAAAATAAGAGAAATTTCTCGGGCTACTCATCCAAAATATGGAAAAATTTCAACATTCATCTTTCTGTTGCTATCCCTCTGTTGACAGCAAAAATTTGTAACGTTACTACAAAACTGCTGCATTAACTAAGCGAGTTGTGTAGCTAGGTCAAATGGGATTTTGCTTACAGATTGGTGTGAAATAGTGCTCTCACAACAACCACGCTATCTTAAAAAGCCCAACATCACGCTAAGGTTGCTTTCAAGTAAGCAAAACGAATCCGATACTTTGAAAACTGTTTCACTGGAAGGGCAAGGGGGTAGCAACAGGACAACAGTACAGAGACTGACAGGTCCGATAGAAGGGCTAACAGGATATTTTACAGGAAAATACTAAAACGGGAAGACAGCGGGAAAAGAGCTCAAATACGTGATAACCCCGGAAAAAAAAGAGAGGGTTGACAGCTACTAACTACACTTTTGAAACACATACTGTAGTTAAAGTATGTGTGAATGGTTGTTAGAACTAACGGTTACTAAATTAGTAGCTAACGTTACGTGGAGCGCAGCTTACCTTTGTCCGGATTACTGTATTACTACTGTTTGCCGGCTTTATGATCTGCAGCTCCTGAACCCATCCATTTGTGAACTGCACATGAGACTTGTAGCTTCAGAACTGTTCTGAAGTATAGGCGCTCACAAAACAAACAAGGTAGCCAGATATCTGTAATGCAAAAGTGCGGCAGCAAGTCGTCGTCTGTGCTCCACTCTTTGTTGGGAATTTCATATGGATCAAAACCGTTAATAGTGCCGATTTTGTCCAAATACCGGTCTTTTTCTCTTTCTCCCAACTCTGCTTCTCATTCGACTTGCTGTATGTTAATATTCGCGAGGCCTTCAACATGGCCGCCACGTCCCAGAATGCAACACGCCGCCCAAGCCCTATTCTAAAACAAATATCAGTCAATATCAAACAGGTGAATGAACAGGTGTGAATAAGCTCTTATATTTGTTCTAATATGTTTTGACGTGCAGTAGTTGCTATGCAGAATTAACTCTCTCCGCTTGTCCCATAGTTGAACTGCACATCTGCCATTACATCTGCCCAAAAGCAGCCAGAAATGGCTATTTCTTATTTTTATCACATTTTCTTATCCTCCCTGACCACACTAAAGACCATTTAAGGCACACTTATTAAACATAATCTAGTGAAGTTATTAAAACAAGCCATCTTACAGAGATCCCTGCCACAATTCAATTACCTGTGTTGCTGGAGGGAAAGCTGTGCAGAGAAAATGACAAGACTTCCGCTTTTATAGAGCAAGTGAGGAGCATCGTTTCTGTGGCTTCAATTAACACAGTGGGGACAGGGCAGTAATGAGCTCGGAGAGGATTTGACAAAGTAAAGTTGAGGTTCGTGGTTGTCTTCCTACGAGCATTAACGGCATTTTTAGGGGCAAGCTGATTTTTCACTTTCCCAGTCATCATGTCTTTGTAGCTGACTTACATTCAACATTTGTATTACTTACTTACTCTTTAATCTCCTTCTGGGCTTTTTATAATTGAGCAAATGAGTTCTTTTATAAAATACATATTAACATAAATATCCATACAGATTCTTTACTAAAATGCACATCTTTATAAAATTATTGTAAAGTTATTTTTATATCTAACTCACAGTTAACTGCAGATATATGTAATGAAAATAAAACCAGCTAAATGAAGTATAACAATGGGACCAAAATGTTTTTTAAATTATTTTTTTGTTATTGTCTGCCATAAAACTGGTAATGTACATTACTAAAAATGTGCCTATGTCGATTTTCAATATACTAGATAAATATAATACATAGGCAAGCTTGTTATTTAAGATCAAAGCAAACTTTTTTTTACACTGTCCGTGTCTATGTATTAGATATAATGTTCAAAATATATGTTTAATTAGCTCTTTATGTCATTGTTTGTATGTTTTTAGCAGTTAAATAATTAATCTCTTCTTCAGCACTTTTATTTTCTGCTTTATTTTTTAAAAACTCTGAAATACAATGAAAATAAAACCAGCTAATATTATTATACAGTAATCATAAGGTCCCAAATGTTATTTTTTTGTTTGCTTGTTTGTTTATAAATTAATTAGAATTATCATAATATATTAGGGATGCACCGAATTCAGATTTTTTGGGTTCGGCCGAATACCGAATCCACTGTTTAAGATTCGGCCGAATCCGAAACAATACCGAATCCTACTCGCATCATTCCATTAACACAGTAAAACACATTAATGAAGTAAACAATGTCCACAGCAGTGTATTTTTCATTTTATTTTAACTGTTAAAAAAAAAGATTAGGCAACATTATGCCAGGATGACAAGTGGGAAAAACAATTTGACAATTATCATAAGCCTATGCTTACCCAAGTACAAACCAAAACCTTTCAATAAAAGTGCAACAATGCAAAGAAAAGTGTTTTTTTTTATCAGAATATGTTTGGTCACTTAACTGAAATTAATGTTATTGAACATTTACTCAATAAACATGGATAGTAGGCTGTTTAGTTTTCGTTTATAACAGTAGGCTAGGCTACGATTAGAACGTTAGCCAAATATTACAAAAAATATTACAGAAGATCACACACATCTCCTGCATCATAATTAAATTAACGTAAAACCTCTAACCTTTCACATAAAATGAAAGTTTCCTTTCAAAAAAAACAAGACGCTCTGCATTAACAGATGACAGCCAGTTGCAAGTGTGGGAATGAATGTCCCCAGAAGTAGGCTACTGAAAAGTGTTTCACTGGGCACAGAGGTTGGTGGCGCACAGAGGTAGATCTTTGCCGTTTTTGCCAGCAGTGGAAATCGCTGCTGGTTTGTCTTCCGCCACTGAAGAGGATCCTCTCTAAGAGGAATCAAAGGCTCACCGAAAAAAAACGCTTATCTCCACGTCAGCACCCAATGTGACTGGCTCTGTATTGCTACACAACGGTCCTCATATAAACACCGTCACGTAATTAGTGATGTGTCGTTCTTGAACGATTCGTTCATTTTGAACGAATCTTTAATGTGACTCGGGAAGAACGAGTCGTCTCGGGGAGTGATTCGTTCAGTCGCGCATGCGCATTATTCTATAGGTTCTGTTCTAGTAGTAGTGATTCACCTGTCAGTCAATGGAGTCTTGAGCCGGAAAGAGAATTGATTAGTTCATAGTTCGGGTCTATCGGGTTTTTGACTCGTTCCTTAATCACGTGACAGCCCCATACGCTAACCCAATGCAGTCTGAGCCGGAAAGAGAATTGATTAGTTCATAGTTCGGGTCTTTCGGGTTTTTGACTCGTTCCTTAATCACGTGACAGCCACATACGCTAAAACCAATGCAATATGAGCCGGGAAGAGAATTGATTAGTTCATCTCATGAGTCTTCGGGTCGGGTCGAGTCATTCCTTAATCACGTGACAGCCCCATACGCTAAAACCATAGACAGTAAAAGAATGCAGTATTGAGTCGGAGAGAGAATTGATTAGTTAATCTTTCGGTTCTTCGGGTTGTTCGTTCTTTTGTCCCGTGATGTGACAACAATGGCTAGAGTAATTATTAAATCAGATTGTCTGTATAAACCATACTTTTTGTAACATATGACACTTTATAAACATTAAAAAACACTGTGTACATACTTTTGAATTGTTGTTTATTGTTTATTTTTGTGCCATTAAAGCTTTGTAACAAAAAGGACAACTATTCCAAAATAAATCAAAATAATAAAAAAGTATAATAAAGATAAAATTAAAAGATAATAAAGCCACAGGGTCTAATAACCTTAACAAATGACCTTTAAAAGTACAATATGAAAAACTAAATATTGCGAAAGTGAAGTGACATTCGGCCAAGTATGGTGACCCATACTCAGAATTTGTGCTCTGCATTTAACCCATCCGAAGTGCACACACACAGAGCAGTGAACACACACACACACACTGTGAACACACACCCAGAGCAGTGGGCAGCCATTTATGCTGCAGCGCCCAGGGAACAGTTGGGGGTTCGGTGCCTTGCTCAAGGGCACCTAAGTCGTGGTATTGAGGGTGGAGAGAGAACTGTACATGCACTCCCCCCATCCACAATTCCTGCCGGCCCAGGACTCAAACTCACAACCTTTCGATTGGGAGTCCGATTCTCTAACCACCAGGCCACGACTTCCCACTTGCACAACAAGCTTTTGTTTTTTTTTTGTTTTTTTTTTATATAATTTTTGTTTTTTTTTATATAATAATTTAAAATGAATACATTTTAAAATAAATAACACTTTTGTGCCAAAATAAAAACTTTATATCAAAGAGTATAACTATTCCCCAAATAATTTTAAACCATTTAAATAAAAATAAATGAAAATGAAGAGATACTAAAGCTACGGAGCCTTATAACAATAACAAATTACCTTTAAAATCACAACAACAACAAAAATATTGCACAACAAGCTAGTCTTTTTCTAAATAAATAAAAATAAATAAGCTTTAAAATAAATAACACACTGTGGCTATATTTTTAGGACTTGCTTTAAGGCATGTTTGCATTAAAAAAAACAAGCTCCCTGACCTTGGATGGGCTGAGTCTGTTTCTTCTATCTGAGATAATCTGCCCAGTTTTGGAAAAAATTCTTTCAGATGGCACAGATGTGGCCACAATGCAAAGTCTTGTCTTTGTGACTTCAGAAAGGCTTTTGTATACTGGTGAACATCTCCTCCACCAGGCCAGAGGGTCTGATGTGCGGGGTAAGAGTGGCTCTGCAAGGTAGGCCTGCACCTTTATAGCATCTGAGGTCTTAGAAGAGGTAGCAGAAGGCCTCAAGCTTGCTACCCTCTCGTCAAAGTCTTCCCAAAACATGGCCCCTGCACTGGCAGTAGCACCAGGATCTGAAGTATCCTCCTCACTCTGAGCTGGGTTAAAACTGTTAAAGCTGAAGTTATCATAACCTTAATGTTTTAAACTAACATTAATAATTCAAATTCAAAATTTTATTTGCTTTTAATGTATATGTCATTATGTCCTTTTTTGAGCAATCTTCTTATACATATATTACACCAATATGTCAAGTCTGCCTAGGAAAAGCAATTATTATACTAGCAAACTCAAAATTGGAGTAAAAATGAACAAACTAGTATAATTACTTTTTATTGTAAGCTTGAATTATTATATTATTATATAGCCTAGTGTTTATTTACCGATAGACAGTCAAAAAGACAAATTAATCAATATTTTATTTATAACAGGGTTTTATTTATTTATAAAATAATAACAAACCACAGATCCTCAACAAACAGTAACAAAAACACAGTGACAGAAATGTCAGAAATAGCGTATGGGTCTGTCACGTGATTAAGGAACGAGTCAAACTCGACCCGAGACCCGAAAGACTCATGAGATGAACTAATCAATTCTCTTTCCGGCTCAAGACTGCGTTAGTTTTGCGTATGTGGCTGTCACGTGATTAAGGAATGACTTAAACCCGAGGACTTCTTGTCAGATAAGAGGTGAGGTGAGCTAATCACAGACTGAAGACCCAGGTAAAGAAGGAATTTTTTTTTCTGTATCTTATAGCATTTTAGTTTTGTATTGTTTTTAGTGGGATCAACGTTTGCGTAAGTACTAGATGTGTTGGGGAAGTAACACATAACATTTTCATTACATTTTGCTAAAATGAACGAAATGAACGAAATGACTCGAAAAAAGATTCGTTCATTTTGCTGAACGAGACTCAAAAGTCCGAGTCGGTAAAATGATCCGAACTTCCCATCACTACACGTAATCGACGGCCGCGTGACGTCGACCAGCGTAGCGCAAGCCTATGGCTCGGTTCGGTGAAAAAAAAAAAAAAAGGTTCGGCCGAAACCGAACCCCGTCAAAAAGCCCAGTATAAGGCCGAATCCGATTCCTGGATTTGGTGCATCCCTATAATAAATATCTGCCATAAAACTGGTACATTACTGAAAATGTGCCCAATTTTCTCTGCACTAGATAAATATTATATAAACATAACCATATTATTCTAGATAAAAACTTTTTGGATCATTTTTCCTTCCATCTATTACATATGATCTGCACAATATTTATTTGATAACCACTTTATGTCCTTGTTTGTATGTTTTTTTTTAATCAGTAAAGTAATTAATATGTTCTTCAAACTACATATTAAATGTTCTACTGCATAGTTTGGAAACCATATAAAAAAATTTGTTTATTTATTTTAAAACAGTCCAAAAAATGCATCTCTACTATAGCATGGAGTGTTGTTTGAAAACCATAAAATTCTCTGCAATTTTATGCAGCTAATTTCTACCTTGATGTTGGCTATCCTAACCTGTCCCTCAATGGTCTACCTCACAGCTCAGTATCTTTTTCACCTCAGAGGGTCACTGAGCTATCACTGAAATTGGATCACTTCCCTGTCATGTTGTTGCTCTGTTTGTTGATAGCTCCCTCTTTATTTCTCCTTTGTCTTTAATCTGCGGTAGCTGGCCCGGGTGCAGTAATCCTCTCAGATAAGTGACAGACAGATTGTATTTCCAAGAAGCAGCAGCCAAACGCTTTAACCTGTTTATAAACCCCATGTAAATATGGGCAGGCCGTTAATAAAGAAAGCAGCTGTGCAGTTGTGTCAGCCACCTTAGAGAACTCTTTCTCTTTCCCGAGGGAAGGAGAAGTTGTGCAACTTTTCTTTTTCTCCCAAGGTCAGGATGAAGGCAGAGAAGGTGTCACTGCTCTCATTTCTGGAGCTAGGGCTTGACTTGCGCTGATACATAGGCCAAAGCCCATAAAACCACAACATGATTGTGAAAAATGTTATCATTAATCTATCATGCTTAATTGCTTAGTCACTTCTTAAAATTCCTAATGTACAATATTAAAATATTTATAGGTTAAGATAAATAAATACATACATACTAAATACATACATTAATAAAAATATGTATTTGTTTTTGAAAAAAGACAAACAACAATTTAAAATAACTTGTTTAATAAATTGTTCAATTGAATTTTCAGTGTCAAATGATCCTTCAGAAATCATTGTAATGTTAATTTGGTACTCAAACATTCCTTCTTATTATCGATGTTGTAGTTTAAACTGATACACAGAGCTGGGTAGATTACTTATGATTTGTAATCAGTTACTGATTACAGATTACATGAAACAAAATTTAATCAGTAATATAATCTCTTAGATTACACATTTTTGGTAACTGTCACGTTTATGAACTTTCTGTTTCCTTTTTTGGTCTTCCTGTTCTCGTTTTAGTTAATTGATTGATCCTCACCTGTCCCCAGTTCCCTCATCACCTGTGTGTATAAATACCTGTTCTGTTCAGTTCCTCCTCGTCCGTGATTGTCGATGTTTATCATTGTTGATATCGTTGTTGATGTGTTGAATGTATGCTAAATGTTATCTTGTTAATATTGTCTGTATTCTTCGTTATCGTCAGTAAACTCCTCATTTATTCCTTATCCTCCTCTTGCACTTTGTTTTACGTTTAGCACTACACCTCATCTGTAACAGAATCACGGACCTAACAGTATAGTTAATTTAGCGGCGTTTTTTCTTTCATTTATTTTTTGCCTTTTTTTTCTCCTCTCCCGGAATGGCCATACCAGCAGTCCGTCTCCTATGCCTGGAGCAACTGGACCGTTCGCTGGAGGACCACACCAGGGACTTTTTAGATCTGGCGTGCCTTACTCACTTCCCCACTTCCCGCTCGCTCTCTAACTTTTTCTACACCGGCCTGAGTGAGCAGAGTAAGGCACGCCTACCAGCGAACGGTCCCCGAGAGGATTCCGCCGCTTTCGTGAGGTGGGTGCTGGAGAAAAATGGATCTTCATTTACCATCAGCACCGCCGAGGAGGATTTCTCCAGCCCCACTCCTGTTCCAGAGACCAGCCAGCCACCATCAAGACACACGGAGCCAGAGCCCACCGCAGCCGCAGAGCCCGAGCCAAAGCAGGACCTCGAGAGCACGACTGACCAGGTGTGTGAGCCGGCAACACCGTGCATCGTGGGAGTCCTCGTGGAGATTGAGGGCATGGAGGAAAGCCCTGCCCACACTCCTGCGACTGAGGGTGAGCTGTATTCGGTCTCGGGAAATATGGAGCAACTTATGGATCTAACTGACTGGTCTATGGAGGTAATTCCTGTATCCCCTGTTTTTCCGCTGGTTCCATCCAGCCCTGATCCCCTTGTATACCCTCTCAGTCTCCCACTCCTACCTCCTCCAGTCAGCTCCTCTGCTCCATTTCCGCTGGTTCCGTCCAGTCCTGAATTTTGTGTTTCTCCGCTGGTTCTGCCCAGCTATGAATTTTCTGTTTCTCCGCTGGTTCCGCCCAGCCCTGAATTTTCTGTTTCTCTGCTGGTTCCGCCCAGCCCTGAATTTTCTGTTTCTCCGCTGGTTCCGCCCAGCCCTGAATTTTTTGTTTCTCCGCTGGTTCCGCCCAGCCCTGAATTTTCTGTTTCTCCGCTGGTTCCGCCCAGCTATGAATTTTCTGTCTCTCCGCTGGTTCCGTCCAGCTCTGAATTTTCTGTCTCTACGCTGGTTCCGCCCAGCTCTGAATTTCCTATGTCTCCGCTGGTTCCGCCCAGCTCTGAATTTCCTATGTCTCCGCTGGTTCCGCCCAGCTCTGAATTTTCTGTCTCGCCGCTGGTTCCGCCCAGCTCTGAATTTTCTGTCTCGCCGCTGGTTCCGCCCAGCTCTGAATTTCCTATGTCTCCACTGGTTCCGCCCAGCTCTGAATTTCCTATGTCTCCACTGGTTCCGCCCAGCTCTGAATTTTCTGTGTCTCCTGTACTCCCTCCCAGCCTCCCTCTCCCACCTCCTCCTAAACCTGCCAGTCCCTCTGCTCCACTACCGCTGGTTCTGTCCAGCCCTGATCCTCCTGTGTTTCCTCCCATCCTTCCTCTCTCTCCTCCTCCTAGACCAGCCAGTTCCTCGTCATCCCTGCTGGTGCCAGTCAGTCCCGCAGCTCACCCTCAGTCCGTGCCATCTGGGCGTGATGGTTCGCCGCTGGACTGCCAGTCTCCAGCTCCGCCTTGGCAGGTTAAGGCCCTGTCTCCGCCTCCAGCCTCCGAGCCCTGGACTCCTCCTCAGTCCTTCGACCCAGCGGCTCCGCCTTGGCTCTTAGCTCCCTCGTCTCCACCGTGGCCTGTCATCCCACCTGCTCCACCGGGCTCCCTCGTCCCTCCGGCTCCACCTTGGTCAGTCGTCGACCATCCGCCGCCTCGGGACTCCACTCCTCTGGTTCCACCTCGTCACTCCATCCCTCCGGCTCTGTCAGGCTCCTCCTTCCCTCTGGTTCCACCGTCATCCTCCGTCACTCCGGCTCCACAGCGGTCTTCCAGGACCCCGCCTCTGCCTTGGTCGCCAGAGCCTTCTGCTCCACCTAGGCCCTCCAGATCCTCAACGTCACCCTGGCTCTGCGGCTGTGCTGCTCCATCTTGGGCTCCTCACCCACCGGTCACCTGCTCCTGGCCTGCTCCTCGCCCGCCTCCAGAACCCCCACCCTCCCTCCGCTGGTATTCCTCTTGCGGTGCGAGGACGCACCGTTCCGGGAGGGGCGAACTGTCACGTTTATGAATTTTCTGTTTCCTTTTTTGGTCTTCCTGTTCTTGTTTTAGTTAATTGATTGATCCTCACCTGTCCCCAGTTCCCTCATCACCTGTGTGTATAAATACCCGTTCTGTTCAGTTTCTCCTCGTCCGTGATTGTCGATGTTTATCATTGTTGATATTGTTGTTGATGTGTTGAATGTATGCTAAATGTTATCTTGTTAATATTGTCTGTATTCTTTGTTATCATCAGTAAACTCCTCATTTATTCCTTATCCTCCTCTTGCACTTTGTTTTACGTTTAGCAGTACACCTCATCTGTAACAGTAACGTAATCTGATTACTTTTGGTTTACATTTGTGCTTACCCTTATTTGATATCACATATATTCAGTTAGCCTAATCTTGTACTTGTACTTGGGAAAAAAAAAAAAAATATATATATATATTATATATAATTCAGCAAAAAGATCCACAACAGCTTCTTTTTCAAGTGCAATATATGGACAGTTAATACTTACATAATAATAACACTAATTTAGCTTGCTGTTAGAGTTTGCTAGTAACACTGAAAAAAAAAACAATCTCATCTTATGATTTTAAAGCATATTTACTTATAATTAAGTAAATTTAGAAAACCAATATTGAAAAACATGAAATTCACAGCAATATCACTACTAGGTAAAATATTTAATCTAAAAAAAAAAAAACCTAGAAAGTGAATAAGACTGTATCAACGAAAAACATCAAACAATAGCTGCATTGCGAACATGAATTTTGAAAAAGACTAAACTCACACAGCGATGACATTTCTATCCATCTCAAACCATTTTAAGTGCAAAGTAACAATGAGGAAAAGACAAACAATAACAACATTACAAAAATGAATATTAAAGAGGATGAAACTCACAGCAATAACATTGCTAATACACGGCTCGACATTAAGCTTTTACATGAGCTTGTCCTTCGGACAAGTAAATCAATCATTCATTTGTCCAAGTAAAAAAGTCACTTGTCCTGGGAAAAAAAAGTGTTTGTTTTTTTGGCACAAATGTAATTTATTCTGAAGCAGTCTAATCTGTGCTCCATCAGGTATTACTTTAATCAGTATATTTTTTAGATTTGCCTTAAATTGATTGCTGTTACACTTTTTAACTTTATAAAGGAAAATATTTTCCTAAACTGATTAAATGTAGATGTCTACATTTACGTTGAATTCTTACATGTTATCCTTATATTAAATTAGAAAAATAAGAAATTATGGTTGTTATTATTATTAAAATGAAATCAGTATCAACAAACTACATCTGTCCAAATGAATAAATTATGTTATTAGATTAATGGTTTACTTTTTTGAAATGCCGTTTATGAAATGTTGGAAAAATGTAATGATACTTTTAAATATGATATTAAATGTCTTAATGAATTAACCGTTGAGTCAACCAATTCGTTCAAACGGCTGATTCAGTCAATAAATGAAGCAAGTAACCGTTTTTTATAAATGGCTTACTGAATCATTGACTCATTTAAAAAATGAATCATTCAGTAATGAAAGACTGTTGCTCGCAGATGCGCGACTGTTCTGCTGTGACTTTGCTTAGAACTATTTTTGTTTGAAATGGAACAAAAACTAACCATAATGTGTCTAAAATGTAAGTCAGTTAATATTGTTTATTTAACTGAAAATGTATAAAATCAATATCACATTTGCAATCGAGCTGAAAAACATCACTCCTGGTTGTGCGATGTTGCAAATATTATACAGAATATTTATATTTTTTTCTACCGCAATATGTTTGTTTCTTTGTGTATTTCATCTCTAAACACTTGAAGTGCATAAGGTAGTAACAATGAAGAAAAATCTACATTACAAAAATATATTAAAGGACATGAAATTCCCAGCAATAACGTTCCTAGGTCAAAGAATTCCATGGACCACAAATTAATCCGTGGTAGGCAGAGTTTACACTGAATAGTGACATTTTCCCATGTCTTTCTTTAAAAATGAAATTATGTCAGTACATCCAGTGATTAAGGCCGCATTATCTTGTTGCTGATTTCTTCTGTTCGCGATTCTGACACCCCTCCCCCTCTCCGCCAGAAAACTCAAAGAATGACGAATGTATATAAGCAGCAGGTTTATTAGGAAAAAATATAAATGTAAAAAAAAAAGAAACTTAGAAGAATCAATGAATTGTGAGCAACTTATTACCATTGTGTAAATAATATGTAATCATGTAATCCATAAAAAAAGTAACTGTAGTCTGATTATGAGTAGTTTAAAAAGTAGTTTACTCTAATTACAAGTACTTGAGTTTTGGAATCTGATTACGTAATCCAGATTACATGTAATCCGTTACTACCCAGCTCTGCTGATACATTATTTTCAGGATGCTTTAATGAATACCTCAACAATAGAAAGATCAAAACAACCAGATTTATAAAATAGTCATGGCAATAAAAGCATTCATTTCTTCCAAAACAAAACAAAAAACTAAAAATTATCTTGACCCCAAACTTTTAAATGGTAGTGAAAACAACAACAATAATAATAATAATAGTAATAGTAATAATAATTCCTATCTGTCAGTCATAAATGTTATAAAAGAGTTATATTGTGATGACATAGGGGGTTTACTGACTTAAAAAAAATGCCAATGAATTGTGGATAGTGGGTTTTGCATACCTGAGCCACTCCCCGTGCATACGGGTATAAATAGGCGACAGGTGCTTCCACTGATTCAGATTTTTCAGCAGTTTCCTTTTCCTCTTGGGTTGACAGTGAGCAACGTGCTGCCTCCTCACTCTCGTCCACAACTTCCCCAATCACCAGCAGTCAAAAGATCACAGCTCGGAGACACGCTGCCTCTTCACGCATCTCTTGCTAGGCCCTCCGGGGACACAGGGAGGTGAAGAGCCAGGATGTGATGCCTTCTGTGCCATCCAGCACAACTTCCCACCACGGGTGCATCGATTGGTTTGCAGCGGTCGGCCTGAAGGTTCACTTGCTTTCATGTCTCAATTCTTCGTCGACACAGGCCGTTCCTATGGTTGATTGCATCTCGAGGATTGGGCATGGCAATACAGGGTCCTCCCCTTCGGGCTGTCCCTGTCCCCCAGTGTCTTTACAAAAGTCACGGAGGGTGCCCTTGCCCTTTTATGGGAAGTGGGCATCAGGATCCTCAACAAGTCAATGACAGTTGTGCGATCACAGGGTCCTAGCTCACAATCCCTGGAGAATGGCAACTCCATCCAGAGATGGTCCGGCTGATCTGGAGTTGATTCGGGGAAGCCCAGGTAGACCTGTTTGCTTCCCACAAGTACTCCCACTGGTCTCGGGTTCTATACAAGTATGTGTTTCCCCCAGTGAGTCTTCTCGCACAGACACTGTGCAAGGTCAGGAAGGATGAGGAACAAGTCTGGCTGGTTGTGCTTTACTGGCCCATCCGGACCTGGTTTTCAGAACTCATGGCCCTCACGACAGCCTCTCCTTGGCTTATCCCTCTGAGGAAGGACCTAATTTCTCAGGGGCTTGGCACCAGATGGCACCTGCATCCAGATCTCTGGGACCTCCTTGTGTGTCTCCTGGATGGGATGCGGAGACTTAAGTGATTTTGCCACCTTTGGTGCTAAACATGATCCCTCAGGCTAGAGCTCCCTTGATGAGGGAAGCCTATGCTCTGAAGTGGTTTCTGTTTGTAAACTGGTGTTCTTCTCGCCTTGAAGACCCTCAAAGATGCATGAATAGAGTAGTGCTTTCTTTCTTGCAAAAAAGGTTTTAGTGTAGACTGTCGCCCTCCTCCTTGAGTGCAGTTGGCCGGTCCCTAGGAAAGCACAATCTCATCGTCAGGTTCCTGAAGGGTGCCAGAATGTTAAATCCTCCTAGGCCACCCCTGGTGCTCTCCTGGGAACCCTACTGTCCTGGCTGGCCTTCACAGGGGTCCCTTTGTGTTTCTGGACTCAGTTGAACTTAAGTTCCTTTCTGCTAATGGCTAATGCTAATTTCTGCTATGGAGGTCAGCAAAAAGGGAAGGCTGTCTCCAAGCAGAGGTTGGCCCACTAAATAGTGGATGCCATCGCCTTGGCCTACCATTCCCAAGGCGAGCCCTGCACCCTGGGGGTGATGGCTCACTCCACTCCTCCAGTAAGTTTCCTGGTCGGCGAAACCTGGTTGAGTATCCTCCAGCACCCCCAGCAATCAGCCTGGGTGGAGAAGTCTGACCCCAGGCCCAGTACAGGTGTTAGCATGCCCGGGTTTCCGGTCAGCACCTTTATTGGACTAGGTGTCCATATGGCTTGATTCCCTGTGGGCGATCCCATATATGTATTCTTCCACTGAAAGGTTTCCCTCTTGTTGAACCCGTGTCTTCCCTTTAACAGACCAATCAGTCACTCTCTGTGTGCAGCCGTTCCTCCCTACTCCTAGGTAGGACCTGCCTCAGATACCATTCCATATGTAGCACTGCACTAGGCCTGGGTCAGTCCATATCAGTGTCTCCACATGATACCTCCCTACGGGCAGAATGTGGTCTCTGTAGCAACCTTCTCTGGAGGGCTTGCTTCCCTTTCATTATGTCCTCATGCCACAACCTCGAACCATCGCTGGTTGCCAGGTACACGTTCTCGGCTTCTCAGCATAAAACCTAAATGAGTGGATACATCTGTTGCCTATTTATACCTGTACGCATGGGGAGTGGCTCAGGTATGCAAAATCCACCGGCCAAAATTAATTGGCATTTTCTCTGAAAGTCAGAGCGGATTTGGGCTCTCAAGTAAACCCCCTATGTTGTCACAACATGACGTCTCTGTTCCCTCCATCAGGGAATGAGGGTTATGTATGTAACCCGAGATGTTATATATTGATTAATTCAACTGTATTAATTTTTATGCAATTTATTCTTTCAATAAAGTGTTTACTAATAGATTTATGTATAAATGTTTACTTCTTTTTGTAATGACTAACAATTGTGATTGATCCATGATGATTTTATTTAAATTCAGCATCCCTAATTGTAATGTTGTAACAGTTCTACAGTTACATTGGTCCAATTAGCCTTCTATACATGCAATATTTAATCCTGTCACTAGGGGCACTCTAGCCAGTGAGATGCCTGGTAACATAAAAAGGATAAGAGAACAAGTATGAGGTAGGAAGGATGTGTTATCCACATGGCGAAACTTTCTCAATAATGCTTTCTTGTATTTTTGGTCCTGATTTGAGGAACCTGAGGTTCTTAAACTCAAGTGTAAGTACTCCTGTTAGTACTTTGGTTGTATATATGATGTTAGGGAATGTTTATGTAAATAAGATGGGTCAATTTGTTAATGGTGTCACTAAGTTTGTTTGTGTGTTTGATGCAGAGGGTTCAACGTGCAGGCATATGGATCCAGCTCAATTGTAACTAGGAACTTGATCAAAAAGAGGATTAATTGTCTTCAGTTTGCCAACAACATCTCTGTCATCTATTGTACATTTTACAAGCTACAGTTCGTATGGTTCCAGGCAGATGTGTCCTCATCAACAATGCACTTAAGTACTGTTTCATCTTGCTCCTACTATCCCTAAAACGGAGTTCGTGGTAGCGAAAGACACCACTATGATTGTCTGGACTATTCAATGTCTCCCCTGCAACTGAATAACTATGCACATTGTAGTATTATTGAGTGTATGGTGATTTGTGGTGTAATACACATGGCTCATTGAAAAGTGAAGGTCTCTGGTCCCTTTATTTCTATATGTAGCATTAAAAGTGTTGTTAAAAGCAGGTGTTACAATGTTATTAACTTAAATATTATTTTATTAATTTATGTTAAATAACCTTTAAAAAAAAAAGAATTTTATTCTCCCTTTTAATGAAGAAAACAACAACAACAGTGTATGCAGTATTAATTTTTTTTATTAAAAATATCTAATTAAAAAAATCATTGATTTTCTTCATTTACTTCATTACTTAATTTCATTAGCATTTATTTTATACATACAGATTTCTTGTTTTGATAAACAGATTTTCTAAAAGTCTTTGTCCTTATTGGATAGATGGATAACTAGAAGACCTTTAGGACAAACGATTATCCATGTACCCCCTCCATAGGCCTGCCATTTGGTGCTGTCTATCTGGAAAGCCATAGACATGACATCATGAAAATGATGGAGCAGACTCTATTCCTTTGTTTCTGATTGGCTGAGAGCTGCTCTCTTATTATCGTGATGTCATGGGATCCTGGCTGACCCTCCTCACATCAGATGTTTATCAGGGTACTTGCGTGCAGAGACGATGGGGTTTAGTCGAAGGATTTGGCCTTGACACCTCGGGCACATAGCCTTATTACGCTAGGAAAAAAGAGAAAAGCTCCTAATTCAATTAGGGGAGAATGAGGCCATTGAGAGTGATTTCACATGCTCTGCAAATGCCTTGAGATCTGATACTTAATCTTGGCAGGATCCTCTGCTGTTTTAAGCCAAGATATTAAAATCATTCCGTGTCCAGACAAATGACAGCCATCATCCGAGTGGGGGAGTTGTGTCCTGGCCTCGTCCTCTCTGCTCATTTACAAGCGCTGTTCTTTATGTGCCAACCACGGAGGACAGAACTCAAGTATATGGTTACCTATATCAAAAATACTTCTGCAGATAAGTGGTATAAGTGACACTGTGGTGATGACACGCTTGGAAATAAATATGTGAGATATGGATTAACCTTGTTTTTGTAAGGCCAAAGGGCAGGATCACTCCCATATTCTTCTATTGACTTCACTCAGATATCGGATCCCTGTTTTTCCTTCCATTTTTAGTAGTCAGGCATCAAAAAGCAACAGTATTTTTACTCATAATATATAATTAATTAAAGTTAAATCAAATGTATGTAATGTAATTTATTTGTTTTGTGTGTTATGTACTCTATTTGATTGTTTAAAAAAAAAAGCACACACACAAAACATTTTTTCAGAAAATTATTCTCATTATTTTCTGTTTGATGAAAATGTCTTTTACCTATCATAGCTTTTTTTTTTTCTCTCCTGGGGCTTGTTGTAGCACTGTTAATTTTTTTCCCCAAAAGGTCATGTTTTGCTGTTGAACATAAGTGACATAATTACTACTAAAAAGAAGCATTCTTGGTTCGATATTGAGAGTTCGCAATGTTTGTTTCTGTCTCTGACTCAGCAGACTCAGTCTCAGTGTATGAGTCAGGAAATGGTGAGTGGAGCTGATGTCTGTGTACTTCCTGCAGGGACGGCCTGTTTGCCCTTTCCTTTTCTGCCGCTGGCAACTCTCTGCTGTTCATTTTAATCAGCACTATGTTTGCCTATGTTTTTTTTCTCCTGTGGGTAGCAGTTCTTGTGTTTTCCTCTGTGTTGCCGGTGGGACAGGCAGCCCTTTTATACAGTTTTTTTTTAAATAGCAGATTATGCTGTATTCACAAAGGAAGTGTTTTTGCTTTGTTTTGTATGTTTTGTTATCTATCTGTCTGTCTATCTGTCTATCTGTCTGTCTGTCTGTCTGTCTGTCTTGAAGATTTATTACAAACAATTCAGTACACTGAATCACACTTTATATTTTATCTTTTTAAAACAATATAGTGTTTTACAAATATTATTTTAATAATAATTATAATATTCATTATTATAATAATACTTTTTTTGTGGGGAGGGGTGGGGGTCCTCTCAAATGCAGTCAAATGAGCAGTATTGCTATTTTTAGTTAATTACTCCTTTAAAGCATTTGTAAGTGTAGAGTGTATCCATTCCTCGACATTTTTGTACCTCTGTCCCAACCCTGTTTGTTTATTCTCCATTTTGTGTTGACTCAGATTACTGGCTGCCGTGTTTTCCTGCATTACCTCGTGGTCTGGCAGTGAGGGAGCATCTGTGTGTCATTGTATCAAAAATCAAGGTTCTTCTCACTGGAGAGCTTTGATCTCATCCAGCACTCTTTTTGTTAACATCACAAAGTTTGCTTCTATCTTTCAGCTGTTCTCCTAATCTTTTCGACAAACAACTGGGCCAAACCTGAAGTGTGCCAATCTAGCGTCCTCCACCTTGCATCCATCTGGTTGTTACACAGTTTGATGTTATATGTGGGCCTATATCATCCTTATCTTCTTTTTTAAAAGAAAGCTTTTAGCCACATTTTAGCACACAAAGCCCTGGCTACTGCTTTTGTAGCCTGCGCCTCTATTTGGAAGAAGGTATTGGGGGAAAAAAATCAATAATGTGTTTGGGCTCTCAATCTTCCTGGCCAGAAGAGGTGGTTATTTATTTATTTTTTTTGGGAGGGGATGGGGGATGTTTTTGTCATTCATAAGCTTCGCTGACAAATCCCTGACATCATTTGTGGATTGTATCTAACTTCTTCCTTTTCTGCAAAGGACCAATAGAAATCATTTATCTGCCTTTGCAAGAGGTGAGGGCCGTGGAAACAAAGGTCCCTCTGCCAGGCAGCCATGACATTGGCAGCTGAGGGTATTAGCACAGTGTTCAAGGTCAAAGATCACCAGAGGACAAGCAGGTTGTCCTTGGATTGTCCCTGTGTTTGTAGAGAAGACAGCTGCAGATTCCCATGAAACAGAAGAGGATACAGCTGTTGTTTGATATGCTTTTGGTGCTGCATAAAATAATTAACTCTGAAAAGCATCTTCTCATTTTCACCATGACAAAAGAAAGATTACATGAATATAAGTGAAATTACAGGAAATACCCAAATCATGATGTGTTCACAACACACTGATAGACTTTCTATCTATCTTAATTTTCAATGTCAAGAAATAAAGAAATAAATTCAATTACCTTTTACTTTTTTTGTGGAAACAGCCCCATAATGTTGTTCTGTGTGATTACTGACATTATCATGCCACACTGGCATGGATATGTAAAAATATTTAAATGTCGTATCCGATAATCTGTGTTTTTTGTAAAATACAAAATTTCTGAGACATTTTACAGACACCCAATGTAAAATGTATTTGAAGGTTCAACAATACCCTGATACTCATCTCCTTAATGTATTCTGGTCTTGTTTGGTCTCTTGACACTAAAAGCACTATGGAGGTCTAAAATATGCCATGCCACAACTCCTTATTCATGATTTGAGGGGGCTGGGTCTCCCTCTACAGCTCAGAAATGTGGGATAGGGGAAGAGAGGGGGAGGATAGGGGAACATGCGATTCCCAAGGCCTGTTTTTACAGTTGTGGGAGTAAGGGGGAAAGTTAAGTCTCTTAAAGGGATAGTTCACCCAAAAATGTAAATTTTATGGTTATCTGCTTACCCCCAGGGCATCCAAGATGTAGGTGACTTTGTTCCTTCAGTAGAACATAAACTGAGATTTTAAACTGAAACCATTGCAGTCTGTTAGTCTTATAATGTAAGTGGATGGTAATCAAGGCTAAAACTTAAAAAAGTTTGGGGGGGGCTTCTTCTTCTTCTTGCTTTATGGCTGATCGCAGACTTATAAGTGCATTACTGCAACCTATCTCTCAAGTGGACCATTGACACTCTATCTACAATCTCAATTAGGTGTGTCAATGGTCCACTTGAGAGATAGGTTAGAAAGTCACCTAGATCTTGGATGCCCTGGGGGCCAGCAGATAAACATCGAAATTTCATTTTTGGGTGAAATATCCCTTTAATCCATCATTATTAATAGAAAAACGGGCGTGAAAGTTTCACACACTTACATGTTAACTTCTCCTCTGCATCACCTGCAAATTCATCAGAGAGTGTGTTCAAGGTGACTCTGGTTAATTATATAAGGGTGATTAAACATAGATGTGAATACTGGTTATATAGTACTGTATATATTTGATATGCAAGTAATTTTTAATTATTGTTTCATATAGTTTTTTTTATATATTAACTGTACATTTTATCTATAATATTTTTACATTTATTTGTTAATTATTGTTGCCAAATTTTTATTTATATATTTATTTAAAGTTATACAGTGATACTCGGGTAAGCAGGTTAATCAGAAGATCAAACTAACAATTAGAATATATAGACAGATGGGTGGTAATTACTTAAATCTCAATGACCAGCATCCACCACCATTTTAAGTGCTAGAGACAAGCGTGTTGCCGTATTTAGAGGGGAAGCCAGACAGCGTTAACTGAGACCAGTGTCTGGGGCAAAGGGTTATTTTAGAAAGTCTATTTGAGGGTCCAAATTGACAGATTAATTGGCATTATCCATAGTGGACCAAACAAAGGTCATGGCTGCCCTTTCTAACTGAACCATCCTTGATCAATCGTCAGCCTGTTCACTTGCCCTCTTGCATCTCTTGTGTACTCTTTTTTTTTTTTTTTTTTTACCGAAAAGTTATGTACAGATATCAGGCATCTTGATAGTTCCTCTGTTGTTCTTTTGAAAATGTCATTACCAAAGAGGAAAGTAGCGTCTCACTCAAAAGCCCCTAGAATATACTTCCAAACATCTACACCCTCCCCGCTTATGTTGGCCACATGGTGGAATCCGAATTCAAGTGTTTAATTTTCTTCCATTCCCTATACGATTTGGTGATAGCATTCCATGTAAATGTCGCTTAGGGTAGAGAGAGAGATATTAAGCTTCCTGCAAGCAGCCGTTGAACCACCACCTGCCCGTTTTGTGTAAAGCTCAAAAACGTACCTGTTGGCAGCTGCTGGTGCCTTCGTGATAACACATACACTAGCATCTCATTAACTCTAAGCACATGCACGAAAAGGCAGAGGCGGAGCTCAGAATATATCTGCTGCTGCTTTCTAGCTCACAAAGAATGCCAGAAAAGCAGGGATGGAAACAAAACAGAGGAGAGCCAAGCTCAAAATGAGGACAAATCTGTTGCTTAATTGATGTCATTAGCAGGGGAAGGCAGGTCTAATTCCTCTCATGTTGTGGATTTATTTACTCATCAGTCAAACAAACTCATGCACCTGGCCTGACTTTTTTATTTTCTATTTTATCCACTTAAGAGTATGTAAGCCGTAAGTTGTTTTTTATATTCGTTCATATTTTACATACTTTGTCCTGGCTGCTGATTGCAAATTCATGCCTTGTAATTTTTTTAACTCCAATTACATAAATGTACATTTGTTGTTTTCATTTTTTCTGTGCCCATTAAACCTCAAAGGGGAATTGACTTTGAGTGTCCCGCATAGTGTATTCTTATGCATCTGCATGAGAAGTTTTTTTTTACAAATCAGGTAACGCTGCAAATTTCCGCAAATTGCTCCGTGCAATTTGAATGGTACAGATTTTTTGTTTGTAGGCCGATTGTGAGGGTAGCAGCACAATATTATAATCTAGTGTACAGCATCATGCTTAATTTTTATAAAAACCTTTAAATTAATTCATGTTAAACCTTGTGAATTAAAAATGCTTAAATCATAATTCTTAGTCATTTTAGTATTAATACCAATCATTTGTTACTTTAAAATGTCATTCCCTTTATCAAATATTAATGGTAATACTTGCACAAATAAACGTTAAGTAAAAAAAAAATCCCACACTAAAATCATATTATCGTGTACAGTTTTTGTCTTCTGCTATACTATTGAAAAATTCACTTCCATTTCAAATGCGTTAATTTAAAACAGATTTTTTTAAATGAAGGATCATAGTAGTTTGATCCTAATTTGCATAGACATGAATGACAGATTACCCACAACGCAGTATTTATTTTCTGTACATTTAGTGCCTTGTTAATTTATTACTGGTGGTTAGTTAATAAAAAATAGGCTTTAGTTTGAAATACTGCATGCAAAAGTTCTGCAATTGTTTAGTGTATTCACACAGGTCTTTTCAAAGTGTGAGAATGAGAGTGATTGTAAGAACCAGAAAGACTTAAAGGTCACGTTTTTTGTGCTTTTTTTAAGCTTTGTGTTTACAGTGTGCAATATAACATGTGTTCATGTTTCGCGTGTAAAAAAACACAGTATTTTTCACACAGTTCACCTATCTGTATACCGCTGTTTTCACTGTCATAAAAATGGGCTCATGACTTCCTTGTTCTATGAAGTCCCTCCTTCAGAAATACGTAACGAGTTGATTCGACACCAGCTTAGTGCACGCTGCCCTCCTGGAAACGTGATTGGGCTAGTTTTGGACAAGTTTTGAGAAGCAAGTGGGTAGGATTTGTTTTGAAAACCTGGCTATCCTGTTCTGAACACACATGCTGGAGATGTACTTATAATCACAGGAGCGTTTTTACTGACGAGATGCGCATGAAAATCACATTCGATTTTTTTGCACAGCCCTAACATCTAGTTAACAAAGCTAAACAGCGTTGCCCTTTGTGTAATAAGTTACAGAAACTGTTAAACGCACCAACTTAAATAATAAAATACACTTACCGGCTGTGGTCCATAAACAACGCCTTCTCCAGACAAAGAGGGAACTGCTCCATCTTTCAAGAATAATCTTTGTGCGAATCCGGCATTAAACTGATTGAGATTGAGGAAGCTGTCCTCAGCAAAATGTGCTGCACATAGTTTTACATGTGGATTATAATTTTCGGGAACCGAGTTGAACATAAAATGTAACCATTGATCTCTAAGTACAGCGTCCCTAGGAAGGCCAAACAAAGACGCTTGGACTCCGAGATGAAACAAACAGTGTTTCGACGACATGGCGACAAACACAAACGCAGCTCTTCCTCTTCTCCGTCGGAGCGCAACAAGACCACGCCCCCTTTTTTGTGTATTCATGTGGGCGGAGGTTAGTCAAAAACTGTTTTAGTGATGTCATTACTGCAGGAACTAGAGGGGTGTAGTCCAAACGGGTCGTTCGTTGTAGGCGAATTCTGTTAAATAAAATATCTTGCTTGGTATTGGTATTGATATAACAACAACATTATACACTAACTAAAGTTTAAAACATGGGATCACGAAGAACCGGACCTTTAAGTAAAACTTGCTGAATAGAAGCATGGGTCAGAGCCAAAAGGCCACGTGGATCTGGTGTGACAGGCAGGCACAAAAGTTAAAGTTGTCAGAACCAAGGACAGAGACAAGGTCAGGGGTGTCCTCTCGACGAGGAAAAGTGCATCAGGAATACAAGCCTATTTCTCCACACTATTGTTGTGTCTATCCTCTTGTGCATCAAACTTCATTTCCACTTCAATTTTTAGCAACCTTCTGCCCGTCTCTCAAGGAGATACGATACAAGCTCTGACACGAATTAGCCCTCAGATCGACTGATATTGCAACGCCCAGGGGACGCTGGGTAAAATAGCTCGCCCCTACCCTCCCCCCTTCACGTCCCACTCTTTTCTGTCTAACCCTTCTCTTTCTGCGCTTCCTCTTCGTCTTGTTTTTCCCAGGTGCCTGCTTGTCAGTCACCTGTCTTGGCGACATCACCCTCGCCTTCAGAGTTGACAGACAGGCGCCGCCGGGTTCTGACGGAGTAATTTGCTCCGAATTTACAAAATGCCTGGCATCAAAGATGGCAGCGGGGTCGTGGGGAAGTGATTGCATTAAGAGCGTAGTTGAGTGGTCTATTTCCGCTCATCAACACCACTGACAGTCAGGACCGAATGACATTTGCAATTTTCCTTCAAGTTTTTAGCAGGCAGCGAGGGTGCAGACATGGAGACACCTCTGCCATTGAACTGATGGCACTCGAGACGCACTGCACCACGAAACCCTATTCCCAACAAAATGAGCACATTATTTTAGCTAAAAAAAAAAAAAACATTCTTATACATTATCAGCCTCTCATAACTGTTCAAAAACAACTGATGATTATTGTTGGAGGTTCAGCTGAATGCAGATCTAGGCCCCGAATCTGGAAGGAACAAAGGGATTTGAAATCAGGTATTGATGGCCTAGAGCAGCCTCATCTTTCGCTGTCCCGTGATGGGACGATTCCTCACCGATATTATTGATTCCTGGCAGGGTGCTCATCTATTACAGGCTGACTATGGTCATGTCAACTGGGCTTTATTGCTGAGCAGAGGCATTCTTTACTCGTTGTGCCACTCCAGGATAATTTCAGAGCCTCTGCATCTTGAAAAGGCCCTCTATATCTGCCTCATCACCATTATGTAATACAGATTTTTTTGTGTGGCTTTAAATGAACGTTTGGCAGTTTTCGAAAGATCTGATTGAGTCTGTATTGATGAGTTTGGTCAAAGAAGGAGCATAATGTTTTTGCAAAGAATTAACAGCATTGCAGGCATTCTATTGTGAGTTTATATATAACATATTATATATTTATTATAGCTTAGATAAAGTGTTAAAGGTATGTTTCTTGAACTGCCTGTAATGAATTCATGTCTCAGATCATTTTTGAATGATTTTGAGTTAGGTCATCATCACCCTGTCATGCATTTTTCATTGTGCAGGCGTAGAAAAATAGTCTCCTTGACCCCAGACCTCCCTGACCCTCCCTTCTGATGGACACAGGTGTATTTTCCCTGGGATGATATCAGAAACCATAGCACAAGTGTAACCATTTATTTCATCTAACCATCTGTTCCTCCTAAATAAACTTTCAAACAAGCTTTCATGACAAGCTTTTCTTTCTTACATTCAAATTCACATTGCAAATCAGCATCCTGTTTGCTGCCATTATTGCAGGGCAAGCTGCTTATATTTAATCGATAAATTAGCATGTCAATTGTTGTACAACAGTAGATTTGGCCTTCCTGTGGCGGTTAATTTTCTCCATCTCTTTTTTTCCCCTTTTCTCCTTGCAATGCACAGGGAAAGAATGACTCCTGCTTAATGATAAAATAATGAATGTCATTTTAAGGCAGGAGTGGGGTGGGGTGTGGGGAAATGGTTTTTAGTGCATTACTTGTGCCGCTGAATTTGCCCTGTGCCAAGGAGTAAATCTGAGTGAAGCCCTGCAATGTGACATCATTTACTCAGAAATCCCTAATTTGTCAGCATTAATATTTCAACCCTACCATTGCCTGTCAGTGAATGCTAGAGATGACTGATCAATCTATAAAACGACTGCGGCTAATTTATTGAATATTTATGTGCAATGTCATGTGAGAGGCGCGAGTGGAATTTATTTCGCCTGCTTGCCTCTCTGCTTGAGAACTTTTCTAACTAATCACACTTTTTTTTAAAGAAGGGGAGAGATGCATAATGATAATGAAATACAGGGACGTGCATTGGCTTTCCTCTCAGCATAGAAATCTGCTCTCAAACGTATTCGCGTGTCTCTTTCTGTGTCACCATTCCAGTCAATGAATTACAGTGTGGTGCCAGCATATGATTGGATCGAGATGATTCACAATCCTGCACGGGGTGTTCCGAACGGTTGCAGTCCATTATAGTCGTCGCCTTCTCCATAATTCCATTTTCATTGTCTGCTTTCTGCGGCTCTCCTGACTGACGCTGTCCTGGAGGATAATACGTCTCTGTTGGTACATCGTGTGTTGTTTTTTCCACTGTGTTTTGAGAAATGTGTTTGTTTGGTAGTTCTGAACTCTGTGCTGTGAAGTACAGAAGGAAGGTCGGGCTCCAGTCATAGTTTTGTGGCGGACCATTTGGTTTGTCCAATGTTTCAGGGTGAATTAGTGACGACAGGCTCGGGTTGGTGGTAGGAATGGGAGTGTTATTTTGCTCAGCATGTGCAGTGTAATCTCTGACTGGCCCAAATGTGACTCTGTCTAGGTGCAGCTTTGTTTTAGGCTTTATAGTACAGTGAACAAATCTAGTCCTTCCTTACAAATCTGTATTAGCCTCTCCGATACCCTCATTATACCCCCGCTAATTACAAATTCTCAAGTCAGTGCCAAGCATTAAAGTAAGACAGTGCAGGGAAGCATATGGCATAATATCCTATTAATGAACACTCTAAATTCAAACCCAGGTCAGCTGCTCGTTTCATGAGCGTGTCACCAATCCAAAGGGGGAGAAAAAAGTGACCTTCTTTTAAAATGCACAGACTGATTTGAAGAGATGGAGGCCTCAGGCAAACTCATTGTTTTACTTGTTTAATTTTTTCCAGCAATTATTGATATAACATTGTGTGGCTAGAGCTGAGTTTTTTCTGCTTTAAAGGAGCAAAGGTAGCGATCACTTTCTCATATGATTTCCTGTTGACTAGTTATGTCTCTCTTCCTACTCCCCCCACCCCCCGTTTCCTTCGATCTCTCTTGTTCTCTCTCAAGGGAAACCAAGGCTATTTGCATTGCCTGTCACAACAGTGTGAGAAACAAGTTTCCCCTCTCCGGCGCGCTCTCCTCGCATGCAGCTTTTTAATGTGGACTGTCAAACACAAGAGAGATGGATTTCGGTTTCCTATTTAAAAGAGGGATGCAAATAGACACATTTAGCATGCTGGTGTCTTAGTGTGATAGATGCGTCTGTGGCAGCTTGGTTGGAATCAGGTATTTTGAGTTAATCTGCAGCAATGACCCTGTCAGCTGTGATTGGGAATAGCGGAGGGAAGTGTGTAGTTCCTTTTAAAAAGCATAAAAGAAAACAACATCTCACCTCTTTTCATCACCATTAACCCATTAATGAAATGTTCATAGCTTTTTGAGCCAGGATCACACTCTCAGACTTCAGCCATCCGGATGCTGATTTATATTGACAAGGACACGTTTTGGTCCCGTCTCTGTTCGGCTGTCTCAGGGGAACGTTCCCTCTGGGAGATGTGAGAGACTGCCAGGGCTTAGGGTTGGACCCCAGCCCTGGGCCCTTGTGGAGCAGATTGGGGAATAGTTTGTTTTAAAAGACTAAATCCCCCTGAACAGCTGTCCTAAATCAGGACTCAGATCAGTGGTGCAGGATACCAGAGACAGCTGCAGGTGCATGTCTGGGTTGCATGTGGTCTTTGCAAATATGTGTGTGCATGTGTGCAACCCCAAATCCACATGAATGAAGATTTCTAGTAAGAAGTTGTAGCTATCTGCTAGCACTCCTATATTCATTCTAAACATCTTGTGCCAACTAAAATGTAATAATGAAATTTATGGATAGTTATTCTAAAAACATAAAACAGTCCTAGAGTACACATCAATTAGGCCAAAAAAGTGTGGGTGCTCTCCCACAAAAAAAAGAACAAAACATCAAAGCAGGCATGCCACAGCTCCAAAGATAGAGACGTATTTAATAATGTTCTCACCACAGATGACATTTCGAGCATAAACTCTCTTCATCAAGGTTAGGGTCTTCAACACTCTTCTGTGTCAGATGCTCCACAAGGATGCACTGTTTTCTTTCAAATTAATGAGTAAATACATGTAGAAAAAACACATTCTTGTGGCAGACACAGAAGAGTGCATGCAGCCTGATGTGGGGATAGATGAACTGTTGAATAAAGTTGTTATTTCTGTTTTCTTCTCGTACAAAAAGTATTCCCGGCACTTTTTAATGTTACGGTTGAACCACTGATGTCAGATGAACTATTCTGTTGATGCTTTTCATACTTTTCTGGACCTTGACAGTGTCTTTTACTTGGCAGTCTATGGGAGAGTCACAAGCCTCATGGTTTTCATCCAAAATATCCTAAATTGTGTTTTCCGAAGACGAACTAAGCTTTTACTGGTTTGGAACGACATGGGACTAAGTGATTAATGACAAAATTTGAATTTTGGGGTTGAGTATCACTTTTAAAAAGAAGGATTTTGCTTTATTTTAGAGACAGAAAAGAAGAAAGTTGTCTGCATGTTCCCTCTCAGTTAGCAGAATAAATCTTTTTGGTTGATGTTTCCAGTGTTTAATGGAGACTTTGTGGTTTCAAGAAATAAGAGGAAAAAAAGAGTGAGAGTATGAGGGATCAAGGCAGCTTAAGTGTCACAGTGTCTGGGTTGTGTTCCCTGGGGTTCCACTAGGTGTCCTCAGTTCCCACGGTGTTTATCATATTATCACTTCCTGTCTCCTTATTTGGTCACCTTCCTCCTTGTTTAGTTAATTGATTGTTCCCCACCTGTCTCCTGTTTCCCCATTATCCTTTTGTGTATATAACCCGGTCTGTCTTAGTATGTGTCACGGAGTCGTTGTTAATTCATGTCCGTCATCTTGTCGTGCTCTTGCCTTGTGTCCTTGTTTGTTTATGTTTGGTTTGGTTTTGTTTGGTATAGACCTCTGCCTGGACTGTTTACCCTTTTGGATTGCCCTTAATAAAAGACTTACTCGCAATTGGTTCTATCTCCGTGCCTCATTGGATCCCTGCCGTGACAGAACGACTCCGTCCTTCTAGGAACCAGCGGTATGTCGTCTTTCCGTTCCCCAGCCAAGATGGCGGAGCGGTGAGCCAAGTATCTTCGGTTGATCGCCCTCCGCCAAGAGGGAAATGAAGTGGGTGCCCTGGCTCAGGTGTTCTGGTCCCTGGCCGAGGGCATGGGCTACAATGATGCGGCCCTCAAGGACTATTTCAATGGCGGGCTGGATGATCCAGTGTCTCAGGAGGAGATGGCGCAGTTAGAGACACTGGAATTCTGGGAATTTGTGCGCTACCTGCAGCATCGGCTTCGGTGGGATGCCCCAGCCACTTCTGTCTCTTCCGGCGGGGTGGTCGTCAGCCCAGCACCACTGCCCAGGATGGCTACCAACCAAGCGCCACAACCCAAGATGGCCGCCAGTCCAGCACCACTGCCCAGGATGGCTACCAGCCAAGCGCCACAGCACAAGATGGCCGCTAACCCAGCGCCAATGCCCAAATTGGCCACCGTTCCAGCGCCACAACCCAAGATGGCCGCCAGTCCAGCACCACTGCCCAGGATGGCTACCAGCCAAGCGCCACCATGCAAGATGGCCGCCAGTCCAGCATCACTGCCCAGGATGGCTACCAGCCAAGCGCCACAGCACAAGATGGCCGCTAACCCAGCGCCAATGCCCAAATTGGCCACCGTTCCAGCGCCACAGCCCAAGATGGCCGCCAACCCAGCGCCAATGCCCAAATTGGCCACCAGTCCAGCGCCACAGTACAAGATGGCCGCCAGCCCAGCGCCAATGCCCACTTTGGCCAACGGTTCAGTGCCACAGCCCAAGATGGCCGTCAGCCTAGCGCCACAGCACAAGATGTCCGCTAACCCAGCGCCAATGCCCAAATTGGCCACCGGTCCAGCACCACAGTACAAGATGGCCGCCAGTCCAGCACCACAACCCCAGATGGCCGCCAGCCCAGCACTACAGTACAAGATGGCCGCCTGTCCAGAGTCATGGCCCAAGATGGCTGCTTGCCCAGCGCTGCTGCACAGGATGAGAGTCTCAGCTGACCCTCCAGAGTCGAGTCAGGTGCCCGTGGACCCTCCAGAGTCGAGTCAGGTGCCCGTGGACGCTCCGGAGTCGAGTCAGGTGCCCGTGGACCCTCCGGAGTCGAGTCAGGTGCCCGTGGACCCTCCGAAGTCGAGTCAGGTGCCCGTGGACCCTCCGGAGTCGAGTCAGGTGCCCGTGGACCCTCCGGAGTCGAGTCAGGTGCCCGTGGACCCTCCGGAGTCGAGTCAGGTGCCCGTGGACCCTCCGGAGTCGAGTCAGGTGCCCGTGGACCCTCCGGAGTCGAGTCAGGTGCCCGTGGACCCTCCGGAGTCGAGTCAGGTGCCCGTGGACCCTCCGGAGTCGAGTCAGGTGCCCGTGGACCCTCCGGAGTCCACGGTGCCAGTGGACCCTCCGGAGTCGAGTCAGGTGCCAGTGGACCCTCCGGAGTCGAGTCAGGTGCCAGTGGACCCTCCGGAGTCGAGTCAGGTGCCAGTGGACCCTCCGGAGTCGAGTCAGGTGCCAGTCACCGCTGATCCTCCAGAGTCAGGGCTAGTCACCGCTGATCCTCCAGAGTCAGGGCTAGTCACCGCTGATCCTCCAGAGTCAGGGCTAGTCACCGCTGATCCTCCAGAGTCAGGGCTAGTCACCGCTGATCCTCCAGAGTCAGGGCTAGTCACCGCTGATCCTCCAGAGTCGAGTCAGGTGCCAGGGAACTCTCCAGAGTCAGGGCTTATCACCGGTGACCTTCCAGAGTCAGGGCTTATCACCGGTGACCTTCCAGAGTCAGGGCTTATCACCGGTGACCTTCCAGAGTCAGGGCTAGTCACCGATGACCCTCCAGAGTCAGGGCTAGTCACCGATGACCCTCCAGAGTCAGGGCTAGTCACCGATGACCCTCCAGAGTCAGGGCTAGTCACCGATGACCCTCCAGAGCCAGGGCTAGCCACCGATGACCTTCCAGAGTCAGGGCTAGTCATTGATGACCCTCCAGAGTCGAGTCGGGTTCCAGATGACCCTCCAGAGTCAAGTCTAGTCACTGTTAACCCTCCAGAGTCAGGGCTAGTCACCGCTGATGCTCCAGAGTCAGGGCTAGTCACCGTTGACCTTTCAGAGTCGAGTCAAGTCACCTTTGACCTTTCAGAGCTGAGTCAAGTCACCGGTGATCTTCAAGGACTGAGTCAAGTCACCTCTGATCTTCATGAACAAAGGCAAGTCACCTCTGATCTTCATGAACAAAGGCAAGTCACCATTGATCTTCATGAGCAAATGCAAGTCACCAATGATCTTCATGAGCAGTGTCAGGCCAGCACCGATCTTCTGGAGTCCAGTAGAGACACCATGGAATTACCAGAGTCTCGTCCTCCCGTTGATCCGGCCGCACGGAAGTGGTGGGCTTCTGATCCGCCCTGGGGAACTCTGGCCACGACCACAAGGTTGTGGTGGTCTTCTGCTCCGCCCTGGGGGGCTTCCGCTCTGACCACACGGACATGGTGGTCTTCTGCTCCGCCCTGGGGGGCTTCCGCTCTGACCACACGGACATGGTGTTCTTCTGCTCCGCCCTGGGGGGCTTCCGCTCTGACCACACGGACATGGTGGTCTTCCGCTCCACCCTGGGGGGCGCTTGCCCTGACTACACGGTTGTGGTGGTCTTCCGCTCCACCCTGGAGGGCTCTGGCCTTGACCACAAGGGTGTGGTGGTCTTCTGCTCCGCCCTGGGGGGCTTCATGTTGTTTTTTCCTTTGGTTTTTGTGTTAATGTCTGTCCCTGTTCCTTTCTGTTAGTCTGGCCCTCCGTCCCTCCCCCTGAACCTCCTCCTGTCCTCCTCCCTCCTGGTCTTTCTGTGTTGTGTTTACATTCTGGTGCCTGTTCCCCATGTTTTTCTTTTCTGGCCCTCCGTCCCTCCCCCTGAGCCTCCACCTGTCCGCCTCCCTCCTGGTCTCTGTTTTGTGTCTGTCTTGGAGCGTCTGGGAGCCGCTCCGTAGAAGGGGGGTACTGTCACAGTGTCTGGGTTGTGTTCCCTGGGGTTCCACTAGGTGTCCTCAGTTCCCACGGTGTTTATCATATTATCACTTCCTGTCTCCTTATTTGGTCACCTTCCTCCTTGTTTAGTTAATTGATTGTTCCCCACCTGTCTCCTGTTTCCCCATTATCCTTTTGTGTATATAACCCGGTCTGTCTTAGTATGTGTCACGGAGTCGTTGTTAATTCATGTCCGTCATCTTGTCGTGCTCTTGCCTTGTGTCCTTGTTTGTTTATGTTTGGTTTGGTTTTGTTTGGTATCGACCTCTGCCTGGACTGTTTACCCTTTTGGATTGCCCTTAATAAAAGACTTACTCGCAATTGGTTCTATCTCCGTGCCTCATTGGATCCCTGCCGTGACATTAAGAGGAGGAGTGCTGGGGCAAATTGATAGAGAATGAGAAAAAAAAGGTCAGTTATGTCCTGAAGTAAGCTGGATTCATTGTGTGCAGTATGTGTTATGGAAGACTGATAAAAAAAATACCTCAATAAAAATAGCAATGCCTATGCAATATGCAAATTATTCCATAAAAGACGGGGGCCAGAGTGAGAAGAGTCCACGCAGCATGTGATGTCTTGGCTATCACTCTTTGTGTCCAGGCCTTTTATATATACCTTCCCTGCAGATAAAAGCCAGGAGAGGGCACTTGTGGAGGGTCACCTCTGCTGAAGGTGAGGGTAGCTGCATTCCACACCCTTCCACGGACTGACCCATGAAGTTTGCAACAACACATTGACACAGGAGTGCAATTATATAGAGAAATATGAGAATGTTAGCATGTTCCTGTGGTTTTGATTATGTGTTAATGGAGGATTTTACATGGTGCCTACTTGAATATTAAACACTTATAGTCATCAGAAGTACAGTGCTCACTCAGCATGACTTCAAAGCAAAGAACCAACTTACAATACCAGTCAAATGTTTGGACACATTTCTTACTTGTACTTGTAGTTGTAATAATAGTAGTAGTAGTCGTAGTAGGAGTTTTATTAAACAAATAATAAAAAAATTAATTACAATTATTAATATAATTGTTTATTGGATTTTAAACATCTTGGAAAGCAAATTCAGTGAAGTATGAGCAAAGTTTAGACTAATAGTGTGTAAAACTCTATGACTGCATCTGCTGGTTACTGTGAAGCCACACTAGTCACATACATTTATATGCATAAATGCATCATTGTTTTATTTTCCTTCTTTCTTTCTTTTTTAAATTGCACCCAAGCTGTATTTTGTAAATTGTAGCCCATAGCACAGACAGTCGCACACAAGTTCCCATACAGTCACAGTGGCAGGCATTAGAAAAGCAGCAGATAATGACCCATTGTGGAAAACAGGAGAGGTGTGAGATAAAGATTTATAATTTTTTGTGGGGGGTGGGGGCAAATGGGATGACACAGAGGCAAAGCAACACAAATTTGCTAAGGGTGTGTTGTAATGTGGGCAGACCCTGGCATGCTCACTTGGCACACTGGTCTGCCAAGTTGTAGGATTTACCTCGAAGCCTAAGGGTTTCAACATGAAAAGACTTTATCGGCTAGAGAGGGCCCTGTGGAATGCTCCAGAGAGGCTGGCGTGGTTGTGGCAATGGAGAGGAGGAAATGCAGGAGGAATTGGGGGGGTGGGGGATAAGAGAGGAAGACAAAGAGAAAGGATGAGTGGTCCAAGAACCACAGCCAAGTCGCTGAAACAGAAAGTGAAGGAGAGAATGGGAGGATCAGAACAATGATGTAAAACCATGTTGTGGAACAACTGCCTCTGGCAGTGGCGGCTGCAATGCAGTCACATTTGTGGAGAGGCAGCACACACACATACACAAGGTATCACAAAAGGAATAATCCCACTGTGTCCTAGATGAATGCATTATTATTTCACCCCGTGTTGGTGAACGTCGTTCACTTACAGCTTCAAATTTGTCCCTTAATTTTAAACCCACGGCTGAGTGCATGAATGCGACGTGGGTGAGGTGTACACAGAGAAGGGCGTGAGGATGATCCTGGCCGCCTCATCAGCGTGGGGCTGCAGGTGTACGACTGCTTGCTGGAGAAGAGCTCATCTGCTGTACCAGGAGCACATGGTCAAGTGGTCAGCAAATTGAAAACGGAAAATTGCTGCCACTTGTTCTGGCCATTGAAATGTGTGTGTCAGTAGAAGTGGCTGGGTCACAATAGATGGCCCGTTTTTTTTTTTTTTTTTGTGTTTATTGAGAAATTTTCCCCCTTTATGTTACCCGCTTTCAAAACAGGTATAAACAAGTATATTATGAAATCTGCTTCGTAACAACTGAAATATCTTAAAGATTTGGGTCAATAAAATAAAACTATGCAGGTTTAAATTGTATCTTAATCCAGTTTTCTGTTATAAATATGTCAGCTATTTACTGACCTTTCCTAATAGCCAAAAAACTTTAATGTGCATTCATTTATGTCATGACATCCACAGAAAGACTTTCCTCATTATATTCAGATAATTTAAACCCAGTTTAAATCATGACTTTTTTTTCATGTTTTTGTGGATACTTTTTTCTGAATACTTTGATGAATACAATATAATATATATATTTGAAATATTTAAATATTTAAAAATGTTAACATTATAAATGTTTTTCTGTGATTTTTGGTCAATTTAATGCATCCTACATTAATTTTAAATCTTACTCCAAACTTTTGAACAGTAATGTAATGCTGGTTCCAAAAAAAAGCATAGAACCATAAAGCAAAAAAAAAAACAGTTATTTTAAATTGTAATAATATAGTTTTTTTCCTGTGTTATTAATGGAATAAAAACAGCCTTGGTGAGCATTGAAGAATTCTTTCAAAATCATTTAAAATCGTAATTATTCTAAACTTTTTTCTCACTCACTCTCTGTCTTTCTCTTTCTCTTTTTCTTTTTCTTTCTCGTTCTTTTTCTCTCTTTGTGTGTGTCTGAGAGTAATATATAATGTGGCATATATTATTGACCATTGGTCAACACTATTAACCATTACCATGCTTTTTAAATTCTGCATAGACAAACACAAAATCAGATACTTTATAAAGCACCGCTTGTGAAAAAGAAAAAAAAAGAAAAAAAAATATATACTTCAGTCTGAACTGCAGTGGTAATAGTGTGTGAAGCATATAGCACACTCATTTAACCTCCATACCTTTAATCACCAACATTTTCCAATTCATTTCCTTACCCTCTCACCCAAGCCATGCACAGCATGATAAACACTGAATATTTACTTAGACATGCAGCTAAAGCATATTAATATCACTTCCATCGGGAAAGGATGGAGATGTTCATATTCATGGTTTGTGCTAGAATTTATGCATTTATGCATAGGCAGAAATGTTAGGCGTAATTCAAACCATTTGAATTACAAATTATTTTGTGTGGATTTATGTCAACATTGATTTAATCCTTCAAATGTGGCAGCTCATAAGACTAAATTGTAATTATTGATGATAATAACAATAAAGAATTAATTATGTAATTATGAAATTTATGTATTATTATTGCTATAATAATTAAAATAGTAATTATTATTTTTATTTGATTTTATTCTCATAAACTTTCTGTCTGTTTGATAAAATACTGTAAGGGTTGGAGAAGATGGGCATGACTAGATAAGAAGTTAGAGGCATATGGAGAGTCAGGTCTTATGTCAGCATTTTTTTTACAGGAACGGAAGGTGCCCCTCTCCACGGGGTGGCAATACAGTCATCCATCTCTGACACTACTGCTGTGAAACACACACCTCTCTCTATACCCCTTTACCAAATGTAGGACACAACAACACCAACTCTGAACAGAGGACACTGATACTGCTGTGTGTTTTCATAATGCTATGATTGAAAATTGACATAAAACTTACAAAAATTAGAATGTTGCAGTTTTGTTTTATTGATTTTTTTTTTTTTTTTTTTTTTTTTTAAAGTTTAATGATTTTGAAAGATTTAAAAAAAATTAAGAAAATATTTAAGATTCTGCACTAATTCTTGGTCACTAATGATATGTAATTAAAGCTAGGGTAGGCAATGTTTTGCACAAACATTTTTTGTTTTATTGGTTTATTGGTCTTTTCACAGACTGAGAGCTATTAATAATTAAAGTGTAATTATTTATCTTTAATTATTATCTTCTGTGAAAGTCTCTTGACCATAAAATTTTCATCCAATCATAGCATTTGGTCTGAATGCTAACAGGATGTCCTACCTTAGGGTGGCCATACAGGGGCGTCGGACTGGGGGTAAAACCAGTACTGATCACCAGGGCCCCAAAGGAAGAGAGGGCCCTTGAATGAGATATGTAGATATGTATGGGAAAAAAAGGTCTAAACTGTTAGATGTTAAAGGGATCTTTAGCACATAAGTTTTGAAAAATGAAGATTAAAAAATGTGACTTAAAAAAACAATGCCTAGAAATCCCCCAGAAAAGGTATCTCTTGACTTCCTTCACTGTTTCAGTTTCATTTCCATATCAGATAGTGTTCCATTTTTCTATTTGTATTGCAGGTATTATAATACTTCACAAATCTCAGAAATAGTCAAATCGACCAAATCGTCTGTTTTTATACAGACCATGAATAAGAACTTCGAACAATATTATGTCTGACCCTGCTGTCCCTGTTTTCCTTCTTGCTGTCTCTGTCTTTAAGCAACTGCCATAAATAAGAATGAATTAAAAATGAGTACCATGCAGAATGAGACCCATTGATCTCACCGTAAGGAGCCTGCACTTGCCTGTTTCCTTGATTGTCACACTTAGTGTGAATTATGTGGAACATGTGTTGAATTTATAAGATAACAGGCTGGAACCAGATTGCTCTCAACGCCATTAGAAGTGAGTGTGATAGCCAGTTTGACTGACGGAATGAACGTTGCCCCCCTTCCATTCCTGTCTTGTGCTTTTGGGGGGATTGTGAGAATGAGATTATAGGAAATTTGAACATAAAGAGTTCATGCATACATTTTGTAAACATTTTATACATACATACATACATACATACAAAAATAAATATACACACACACACACACACACACACACACACACACACACACACACACACACACACACACACACACACACACACACAGTGGTGGTCAGAATTGTAAGAACACCTGACAGATTTGAAAATATTGACCTTTTTTGCCTCCAAAACATGATTTAATTTCATAATGTTCATGAAACATGCAGATGGTTGCTCTGAGCACAACAAATATCAGATGAAGTGAGTTGTACTTTTTTTTTATCCACTTTTAATTTTAATATTTGGTATGTCCACCTTTTGCAGCAATTACAGTAGCACATCTCACTGGCATAGTGTCAATATGTATCCTGAGAACTTCAACACTAATGTTATCCCATGCCTTGTACAACTCAAGCCTAAGGCTTTCCTTTGAATGTACAATAGATCTGTCCAGTTTATTTTCCAACTAGCCCCAAATTTGCTAGATGGGGTTGAGGTCTGGACTTTGAGGGGACCAATCCATCATTTTCAGTGTTCCAGCAGATGCATTCCATCGCAGGTAGTTCTGGCAATAGTTCGTTTTATGAGTATTGTAATGGCCAGTTTACCAAAAACAACTGAAAGTTCTTAAATATGCTAATAATGTATGTGTGTGTGTGTGTATATATATATATATATATATATATATATATATATATATATATATATATATATATATATATATATATATATATATATATATATATATATATATATATATATATATATATATATATATAAATTATCATATATACACATTAGTGGACTATAAAAGTAGAAAAAGCTGATTTGTTGTATATCGAGCAGGTTGCCTCATAGGGACTACCATATTGTTATCACATAACCATCTGAATGCATTTTATTTCAGTAATCCACTTGAATGGACCTTTTTGCACAGGAAATGAGTTATTAATTGATGACTCTGAATAGCACATTTCTACCAGGCCCGAAGAATATTGCTTTTGCATAATGCCGGATCCACACCACTAGGTGTCAGTGTACTAATCTGACAGTGAATACATATATAAACAAAATACTGTGCACTAACTTTTGCCATTTCTTTGTGAACCATTTTAATCCCTTAATGAATCTGTTTGCTTCATGAGAACTGCAAAGTAAGTTCCCATAATATAGTTTTTTTTTTAGAATTGTCTACCTTTGTGGAGACATTTGATGTGTCAACAAAAATACCTGTTCATACATTTGCATAAATTGCTCCAAAAGGACTCTATTTCAGGCAGTACTGGTGGGCGTTTGGGAACAACATCTCTAAATGAAGCACGCAGCTAAGGCGTGGAAAATGAGCAATGAATCTCCAGTGAGAAGCGAATGAGCTGTGTGTTTATGGTGCAAGTTCATTGTGTTCTTCTCATTTATAGCATCTAAATATCTGAGAGAGAAAAACAGGATCTTCTTGGTCAAAGCTGATACCTGTTTGTAAGTTCACACTTCATTTGCATTTTACACACTATTGGCAGCGTTGTGTACGTGTTTGTGTTAGAAAGTTGCTTTGTGATACGAGAGCTTCAGCACACAGCTCTTTTGTCTAGTTTGAAGGTGGAATCATACATTTGTATTTAAATGTCTCCACGCCCTCTTTGCCTCCCCACCCGCTACTCCCCAAAAACACTATTACTGACTCAATCTTCCTATGGGAAAACAAACTTTATAAAATTCTCCATAACCCACCAAGCGGAACCTATTTTCCTCCCGATGCAATTAACTGCACCAACATTTACAATAATATGATTACAGCCACTTTAGAAAAAGTCAGAGAGGGTGGGAGAACGAATATTAGGTATCAGCAAGGGGTTGATCGTGATGGTCGTATTTTCAGGAGACTTGCATTTTCTTTGAGCAAATAAAGAGCCACTAAATTCTCCTTAGGCAGTAAAACCCAATGCAGTGGAACCACGATAACAAACACACCAGCCACTTTTCCTCTCTCACCAGTTTCTTCTTTTTTTTTTTTCGTTGCTCTCGATCCAGGTTCTTCTCTCTTCCTACCTCCCTCAATTAATTAAGTCTTTCACGGGCATGTAATTAGGAACATTACCAAGTCATAAAATTGCCACCAGCCTCTAAATTATGTGCAGACCCACAGCAATTTGTTAGTAATTCCATTCTTAAAGACATTGACACCGTGGGGTCCAAGACGTCTTCAGGTGTGCACCTCAAGTATAGGTATATTATTAACTTAAAAAGGCAATGGCAATGTCAAGATCCTTATACTGTAGTATAGATGCGGACAAAGCTTCTGCGGATTTACGTTATTTTGGGTTTGTTTTAGTTGGCTTATCTAAGAAGTACATGGATCCAAGGAAAAATGTCATTACTTTATCTCTAAATGGCGTTTTAAGACTCAGTGTTTTTAGCAGTCATCAAGTTCATCACAGTAGTGAAGATGGGGATTTGAACAAAGTCTAAAGTATTTTTTTATCTGTACAGTGACTCTTCCAATTTCATGTCTCTGGTAAACAAACCTTTCCAATGAGGCTTGAGAACCGGGGGACAATGAGCAGCCCCATTGTGCCTGTGTTCATAAAGGATTACAGAGAGAAAAAAAGTGACAAATCCAAGACTCATTCTTCGTCTGATGATCCCGCTTCCACCACATTGGACATAGACACTGAGGCAAGTGGGGGTCGAGTCGGGAGAAAAGGAACGCTATTGAGTTTGTTTGAGCTGCACATGGCATGAAAAGGTTAAAGGCATCAGTAGAGTAAAGCGCTGTGGTGATTGTAACACAAGAACCTAATCATAGGCTCTATCAGCTGAGCCATCCCTGACCCTGTCATAACCATATTCCATTGTTTCTGTTTATGGGCCAGCAGTGGGAAGCAAGCGTAGAAAAAACCCAAAGGCTGGCAATATTGATTCCTGTCCCCTCATATTGAAACCAGATATTGATTTTCTTTCTTTTTTTAAATAGGAAAAAGTGCATTGTTCAAATGAAAGAGATTTCTTTTGGGATTTGGCAGGAGAGGAGCTGAAATGAGCATCCTTTGGAACATAGTCTCTTGCGGATTTGGTACAGGAGCTGGTAATTGAATCCAGCAAATGGGCTCGTGGATTTGGTGTGAGAGTTTTTGGCCGGAGAAAGGGAAATATGCTTGCCTCTGACAAAGAGGATTTATTCTCGTTCCTTTCATCATATTTAGCCTTAATAGCCCTGATTTTTTTTGTTTGCTCAGTACTGTATTAGTCAAGAATGATGAAGTAAATGATAGGACTATGTAATGGTTATGACATCACAGTGTGTGTTACTCCGATCATGGTGGCTGCCTCCCATCACTGTCTCTTGATTAGCCCGCCGACGTTCGCCAGCATCTATTTCACATTCAGGGGGCGTTTGCGTGTCTCCCACTCAATTTGCAATTAAGACAAAATTTAGACCACTGAAGCCTGAAGGCAGGTGGGTGTCCTCAAAGCATGTTGCTTAGCAACTGTCATATAGCAGGGTCCGGCACCTGTGCAGCAGGGGGCAGCGTGGAGAAGAAGCGGGGGACGGGGTAAAGCCTCCAGCATGGATGTGTCTGAGAGGGGATGGGGGTGGAAGCTTATCTTAGCCAGCCATGGTTCAGTGCTAGCAGACAGACAGAGCCCACGGCTGGAGCCTCGCCCCTCCTCTAGGCGGCTCGAGTCGGGGCCAAAGGGGACTATAGCCTGAGCCCCGACACGGATCCGACACGGTTATTCCCCCGATCTCCTGGGAGCTGTATCAGTGTGAAAGTGCGGTGTGCAGGGAAGGGGACAAGGGGCACTGATGCTATCGCTCTCTCTGAATCCAAATGTTGAGTCCTGGGGGATGGCCTGGTCGGGAGCTGATCAAACCCTCACAGGTCTACGAAGAGAAATATTATGATTTGCTGACATTGGCCCCCATTGCCATGGGGCTTTTTAACTGATCGACTTGGAAAATCAGTTAAATTATCGCTAAAGTTACCACATATCAGCTATTAGGTTTCTAGAGTCCTTACAGAGTCCCATAATTGTTTTTTTAGTACTGTGTACAGTTTTGGGAATGTTACTTACAAAAGTAATATGTTACAATATACTTTTTTTCTTTGTTCTCTTTTTTTGGTTCAGTGGGTGAGTGAACAGGTGCTTATTCCTGCAATATATTTGGAATCTAATGACTTACAGATAGCCTATAGCATGAAAAATTGTTTCCTGACTTTCATGAGCATATTTATATAATACATTATATATAATATAATAATTATTATTATTAATAATACAACATAATTATATAATTATTTTAAATGTTATTATAATTTTAATGTAAATATTCAAAAATATTTGTATAATTATTACATATATTATGATTGCCTTTGATGAATGAATTTTACTGTTTAATGTTTTTATAAGCAGTTTTGGGCTACAACCTTTACTTTTTTGTACTGGTCAAACATTTCGAATTAAAACGTATCCTATGCTCATCAAGGCTGAATTTGTTTGATAATAATAAAATAATAATAAAATATATATGTTTTAAATATTAATATTGTTAAATATTCTCAAACATTTAAACAATTTTTTTTCTATTTGTATATATTTTAAAATGTAATTTATTCCTGTGATGGCAAAGCTGAATTTTCAGCATCCATTACTCCAGACTTGATGATTCCAGCCACATGATTCCTCAGAAATCATTTTATGCAAATTTGGTACTCAAAAAGTACTGGTAAAAGTGCACACACCTATTATTCTTACACGTACTATACCAACCCCAGTATACCCATTTCACTCAGTATTGGGAAGTTAGATATTGTTAATTGTATTTGTAAGTAAATAAATTAAATAAATAGAATGCATTTTATTTGAAAAGTAATATGGTGTGAACATGTTACCCCAAACACTATTTATGAAGCACATTCTATAAAGTATTACATTTATGTATAAACTTGTAGCTGTTATTCATCCAATCCACTCCTTTATGAGTATGGTTTAGTTGTTGTTTATACTGTTGTCCTGTGGCGTTGTCTGGGAAAACTGTAATTGGCACAGGAGATGAGTGCTGTGTTCCTCATGCCACGCTGTCCTGACAGGAAGGTTGACTCCAGGCCACTGGCCTTCATTTCCTTCATGTCTCTCTGCTTCGCTCCACTACCTGTCTACATTTCCGCTGTGGCCCAGGAGCGACACCTAGACAAAGAGGGAAAGAAAGAGACAGTGAAAACTAAGATGGGCCATGGGTCTTGTAAAAGTCATTGTATAATGTAGATTACTCGAATGTGAACCTGGGTGAGTAAAGTCTAAGATGTTGATCGAGCACTTGTGATCATGATGCTCTGCATGTTACATGTAACAGCACAGTCAATGACAGGCAATTTCAAAACCCCTCCAGGTGGTATAGATCCTCATTTATACCTCATGCATTTGCAGAGTCATTAGGTCACACTCCAGACAAGCTTTCCAGAATCTGCTTTTTATTGTAGCCCCTTAAAAACGGCACTGTTTGGAATAGTTTGCAAGCTGTTGTAACACAAACTGTTGTCGCCCAGCACACATCAGTCGATGTATTTGCATGTGCTTGGATGCTGGGAACAGCAAATTGACTGAGCAAATAGCCATATTACCACTCAGTGGGGGGAGTCATGTTGTATTCCGCAAACAATGGAGAGCGCTCGCAATGGTCCTCATGTGGAGAGGCACATGCATTATGAACACTTGGAAATGTGAAAAGCAGTAATAATATGCCCTCATGACACAAATTGAAGAACAAATATCAATGGAGGACTCCGCTGCTGTCGAGTGGCTGTGCGAAGAACCATTATGAGGGAGTGGAACTGGTCAAGTAAAGACAGATATTTTAAATGAGGCTTGTGCCATGACGGTTCGGTGGGAGGGAAACACAGTGGAGTGCTGAGTAGTTCTGTGGACGTTGTGAGTAGGAGGGTTGGGCAAAATATACAAATCAATTGTAATTCAAATAGGCCACACCCCACATGAGGTTGAATCGGAATGACAGGAAGTAGAATCTATCGGTCTACAGTGCCATAGTGTTATGGGTAACCTGAGATTGAATCCCGGTGTTCTGTCGATTTGTGCTACCCTGTCAGATTTTGCTACCTCCTATTAAAACAGTGGGTAGAACAATTTGACAACGAAAAATGCTACCTGTAAAATTATGGTTTATTAACGTCTACACAACCCTAAACCTACCCTTACAGTAATGCAAATACAGTAATTCTGTGTTATAATCACAGTTGTAGCTAGAAGGGATACAGTTACAGTAACAATAAAAATAACAATAACAATATATATTTTTTTTCCTACCTATTTGATTGTGTTTTATTAACCTACCCAACCCTAAGCCTACCTTTACAGTAATGCAGATACATTAAATGTTGTTTAGCATGAGAAAAAAGACAAAATATTGATGTGCACATGCTCAGTAAACCCTTGTAGGACAATTTGACGGGTAGGATAACATGTCAGGACAACGGCTCGTGGACCTTTGCTTCCTGTCATTACAGTATCCTATCTAAATAAAAGCTACCGTTGGAAATTAGCTGGGGACTATTTTCAGGTTCTGCATAATATCATTGCACCTGCTGCACCCGTGGTATGGCAGCAAAGTTACCTGATTATTATGGCAGAATGAGGGTATAGTTTCTAGCCATATCGGCCTAGAAAATCGCATCTTTTCATTTTTGTCGGTCTTAGTACATGATGTAACTGCAGAAGAGTCAAGTTTTAAATAGGAAAATTATACAAACTCTTTGGTCATTTTTCAGCTAGATGCTATTTTCAAAAATAGTGAAGTGTTCCTTTAACGTAACTGATGATATTCAAAGAGTTAAGCGGCTTGGCACAAGCTGATTGGAACATGCTGCATATGCAGCCAATGAGCTTACTGCCTTGCATTTATATGACTGGCCAACATTCACTTGAGATTCCTACAGCGCATTTTCAGAGTTCTCTGAAACCCTTCGCCTTCCCCAGCAACACCTGTATAGTTCAGCTATGGGGTTATTTTATATGATATTTGTGCAGCAGCAGTACGTCTTAAATACTCACAGCACCATATCGCCATATGCATTGGCAGTGGCAAGTTCCTATACTTGCTTGCAGCAGCAGCAATAATCTACAACTACAGCAATAACCAACAGCAGCAGCAATTCAGCAGCAGCGTAGCAGATCTTTTCCGCCAAGACCAAATACATTAATATTGTCATATCAATCACCATGCTCAAATATTCTGAAAGTTGTCATGATTGAAATATATATATATATATATATATATATATATATATATATATATAGAGAGAGAGAGAGAGAGAGAGAGTAAATATATATAGAGAGTGTATGTGCATTATTTACATTTATTCATTGAGCTAACATATCAAGTCACAAATTGTTATTATCTACAGTATCCGTCTGCCTATCCTTCTGTCTATTATTTATATCTATTTAGAGTTATGCAATATAATTATTACATTTTATGACCAGTTAATGCAGAAAACCAACAAAATCCAATGGGATTACATACTTTTTCCAGGTACCCTCAGTGGATTTAATTCACCTTTCATTAGTTTTCTGCACTACTGGTCATAAAATGTTATACTTACATTAGATAGATAGTTAGATAGATAGATAGCTAGATAGATAGATAGATAGATAGATAGATAGATAGATAGATAGATAGATAGATAGATAGATAGATAGATAGATAGATAGATAGATAGATAGATAGATAGATAGATAGATAGATAGATAGATAGATAGAGTCTGACATTCTCAGTTCATTTCTGAATGGCGCTCAACCCTGGTGAGTACTTGTCCAGCAAGGCAGAGCATGCATGGCTGATATCTGTGTGTAATGCTGATTAAAGAACAATGACTTCATTTGATTGGTTTGATCAGTACACATCATTCACAAGATAGCGAGTTTTAAAGGTTTGGGGACAGGCTCCCGTAAGCACCACCCATCCCTCTTATGCTCAGCTCTCCGTGTCTTAATGCACAGTGGCCGATATGCCCTGGTGTGGATGTCAATGCCATTGAAAGTCATAGTGGGAGAAGTCACTGTTGATTATGATATAATTCTGCTTGCCACAGTTTTATAAAGCCACCCCAGCAATGCCCTTCTAGCCGCAGGGGCCAAGCTGGGCCACGCAATGTGTATTAGAAAGTCCTCAATTTCACACATGCTTACTCTTGAGTGAGTTTCGCATAAAGGGATTAGGAGGGAGGAAGTGCAAGGGAAATGGGATGTTAGACACCCTGCTTAATGGACTGACGGGGCCCGGGCCAGTGTCCTTTCTATTTCCACCTCCCGCACCCCCTCCCGCATCTCTGCTCTAGTGCACTGACACTCTAATCCACGCTGCTCACTCTCTATGTACATCCTGGGAAGAGGGAGGAGGGAAGACAAGGGCAGAGGGGCAAAGATATTTGTTTAACTCTCCAAACACTGCCAGTGCCACATGGTTTATCCCTTTTTTAAGCCTCTGTGAATTTGAACAACCCAAGAACCTTCCCTTCCCCCCATCACTTGGCTTATATATACATTTCGAAACTTGTTTTATTGCTGGTTATTGCTCTTGGATGTAGGGGGTGTCCATCCAGATCAATGGAGGACCCCTATCTCTTAAAAATAAACAAACTAACAAGTGAAAGAACTTTGGTGGCCGCGTAAGGCTACGCTCGGATAACTGTTCATTCAGACGCTTGACGAGGGCTTTGATGAATGTGTTTTCCCCTGATAAAGAGGGCCATTTCTGGAAACTTCATAGTCAGGAGGCCGCCTCAGCCATGCTCATAGACTTCTCCCGGGCGGTGAGCTGTGGGATGTGTCCTGAGAAAGGATCCGGATGAGGAACTCTGAGGGATAAATGTGAGTGTGAGACGACCCGCTCAGAGTTACTGGGGCATCAACAGCGTGTCCTCCCGCTCCCCTCACCCCTCCCTGAATCTTTCTCCTTGCTTGTCTTTCTTCCTATCTCTTCACCTTTTTCTCATCTTCCTTCTCTGTCACTTCCATCTTCCTTTCCTCCTATTCTTCCACTTTTCTCTGCTCTGATGTGGAGGGAAGTTAATCATGGCAAGGGGTCTTGACAAATTGTCTCCTCAGCCCAGTGGAGATTGAGCCACCTGTGTCCCTTTGTGTAAACCCACTGACATGAAAACACGCATACGCAAAAGTTTCACAAAACAGTTTGATTTGCAAGATTGGTAATTATTGATTTGAATAATTCAGTAGTGTTTACTTTTGAATATTTACAGGTTTTTAGAAACACTATACAAAATGGTTCAGTTCTTTAACTTTAGTTAATTAATTAATTATTGTGAAGAACGTTTTTACAGCACTTTTTTTTATCTAGATCGTTATTTGTGTATTTAAATACATTAGTTAAACTTAAATATACTATTGTTTATTGTTAATTCCTGTTTGCTCATAATGCATTAAATAAATTAAAAAAGTCATATTCTTAATTACTTTTACCAGAAGACTTTTACATGAAGAAACAATGTTTAAATTTGATGTTTTTTTTTTTTTATGTTTTAGCTTAACAATGTAATGTTTTATCTTATAGTATTATAGAAAGTTACAAGTAATGTATTTTCTCTCCTTTTGCAAAAATAATCGCCATATGACCTGTAAAAGATTTTTTTTTTCACTCAGTGGGTTTTTAAAGAAGTTTGAGTAGCAGAAATAGTTTGTCATGTAGATTGTATTGTATTTAATTATTATTTTTGGCCAATTAAAATAATTATATATAGACAATATGCAGTATTGTTTCGCATGTACATTTTGTTGATTTGCATGCTTAAAAAGACAAATTAAAAAGTCTGTTTTTGCAGTGAAATATCAATACATGTTTAACATGTTTACAGTATAATTTTACATATGTCAAAAGAAGCATTAATCAAACTTAATACATTCTGTAAAACTTAAAGCTGAAGTAGGTAACCTTTTGTAAAAATGTATTTGTGAAACCTGTCATTATGTCCTGACAGTAGAATATGAGACAGATAATCTGTGAACAAATCAAGCTCCTCTGGTTCCTCCCAGTGGTCCTATTGCCATTTGCAGAAATTCACCACTCCCGGTAAGAAACAACCAATCAGAGCTGCGGTCCGTAACTTTTTTTGTGTTCAAGATTTACTAATTGTATATAATAAGCGAGTACACCATGAATCCATTTTCCAAACCGTGTTTTTAGCCTGTCCTGAATCACTAGGGTACATCTATAATAAGTGTTTATATTCGGACTATTTTAGATTGCTTCGGGGGTACCGCGGCGGAGTAACCCGGGACATTTGTGATTCTTCATAGACATAAACAGAGAGAAGTAGCTCCGGCTACAATGTTCTTCCGCAAGACGCAAGCAGTTCTGTTTATTAACCGCTAGAGAGTCAAAAGTTACGGACTGCAGCTTTAATGTTATTTCCTGTTAGCTATTGATTTAAGTGATGTTACCATGTACAACCTTACTATAAAGTATTAGCTAAATAGTTAATGGAGGAAAAGGGAAAGGCAAAAACTATAGTTTGTACCTTGTAAATTTTTGGGGCTAAAGTGTCTTTTATAATAACTTGGCACATTTAGCTACAGTGACCCTTATTATATTACAAGATTATTAAACAGTCCCATGGCATTTATATTAAAACTTGTATCATAACCCCATTGCGATAGCCTGCATTAGATTCAGATGCCAAACAATCATCTATATTTAATTAAGGTCTTAATAATTGTCATCAAGCACTAGTTAACTTTTAATAAGACATGTCCTTAGAAAGATAATTCACTGGTAATTATCTTTTCCTGTTAAATCATATTGTAAGGGACCTAACAGTAATTTTTAAACAAATTGCCCAATTTTTCACAAACTGTTTCACAATTTGGTAATTAATGTATCCTCTAATCAGATAAGTGTACACTTAATATGAAAATAATCTGTTAGCTTTATAAATGCCAATTAACACCAGGAGCAGCTGGGCCTTTAAAAGTTTATTGTTGATGTCTGGAATGTGATTGGTCTCTTCCTGAAGAGCCTTGAATTTCACGGGGAACATTCCTGAACGGTGGTGGCTCAGCATGTGCCTGTTTATAACGCGATATCTCCTGATATAGGAGATGGCACTGATAAGATAAGCCAGCTCTTTAATGTGATTTTTCATGCAGTTACGCCCTGCATTCAATTTAGATCTCCAGATTATGAGCTTATTTATTTATTTTTTAAAGAGGTTGATAATGCACATGCACAACTATTTTACATTACATCCCTTTGTATTCTATAACTATGTGACATGTTTTATAGGATGCACAGTGATCTGGCATTGTGAATTGTGTTTGATTAAATGTGAGCATTTAGAAGAGGAATTTGTCACAGATTTGGTCTCACAATAATGCGATCGATTGGATAATGTACTCTCTAGGTCAGAAGGGTTTGTATTGGCTCTAGTGAGAGCTCTGTTGTCGGTGGCCAGTCCATTTCTATAGACCAGACCTGGGTGATGGTGGCCCACCATGAAACACTCATCTATGAGAGTATTTTGTGCACATTACTCAAATGGCTCACTGTTGAAATGCTGTGGATATGTTCTTGATGCATTCTCATGTATTTACAAGAATAAACACAGTTTAGATGCCATGGTTTAGATCTTAGCATTATATAGAAAGTTACAAGTAATGTATTTTCTCTCATTTTGGGAAAATAATTAGATCAGTAAAATATGTCTTTTTTTCACTAACTTGGTTTTTAAAAAGGTTTGTTTATAGTATAAAATCTGTCATTGCTAAATAAGTACATTAATCCAAAGTTTTCAGATGTTGATGTAACTGAACACGTTACAAATGACATTTTGGTTTACACTGTAGAGCAGTTTTTTATTTATTTATTTATTTTTTTGCAGCATGTTTGTTGCAGTATGTCTGCCAGCCCTTCCTGCACATGGTAGAGCTGGAGTAATGAAGAATTCCGGCTGCCAAGCAGAGCCGCACTGCTTGGACAGTGGGCATTTTTCATCCTGTAATGTGTGCATGGGTCGTTAATTGCGGCTTGCCATGGGTCCAACGGGCTTGTCATTTGGGTATACCACATCTATACATCTGCTCTCACCCTACCCCATCACAACACACCTCCCCTGGGTCTGTTTGTGCTCCACTGTGGCCTACATCACCATCCATGTGGGTAAATTATGTCCCAAAAAATAAAACAGGAATGGCCTTACTTTAATGGTCACCTAAACCTGTAAAAACAAACCTGTAATTAAATGGGCGAAGCATTTTAAAAAGTTGAGCATTGTGCTACTAAAGAAAACTCTCTGTATTTGATTAACTAATAAAATGCATTACTTTAAATGCAGTATTAATTCTTTGGATAATATATATATTTTTAACAAAAATAAAATTTGAAAATGAAAAAAAGAAAAGAAAATCACTTATTTAGTTTTATCACCTGTATTTCAAACCTTTCATTCTTCAGCAAAACACAAAGGAAGATTTTCTTTTAGGGGCCAATATACAGGATTTGTATTTAATCGGCCTATAAGATCATATACTTATTTAATCAGAACCAAATTGTTCTGGTACAGTAAAGGATTTTTGTCAGGGAAAGAACAAAGTACAGACAAATTTAAATATTTTAATAATAATATATATTTGGTAAATTACATTTACATTTATTCATTTAGCAGACGCTTTTTATCCAAAGCGACTTACAATTGCTATGTATGTCAGAGGTCGCACGCCTCTGGAGCAACTAGGGGTTAAGTGTCTTGCTCAGGGACACACTGGCGGTTCACAGTGGATTCGAACCCGGGTCTCTCACGCCAAAGACGTGTGTCTTATCCACTGCGCCAACACCACCCCTAACAGAAACTCATACTGTACAGCCAAATAAACAACCAAATTATTGTTTTCTTTTTAAAATTCTCATTTGTCTACCAGGAGTGGGGTTCGAACCCACGATGACATTTGTCCATTGGCTCTTAAGTCCAACGCCTTAACCACTCAGCCACCCTGGTTACTTTAATTTTTTTAATATTAGTTAATGAATTAACTAACATGAACAAACAATGAGCAGTATATTTTGTCACCATTGTTTAACCTTAGTTCATTAAAATGTCGCAATGCTTTAACTTATGTTAACAGATACAAAGTTTGATTTAAAATATGTATTTGTAAATGTTGAGATTCGCTTAAATTATTATTATAATTATTTATTTTTTTCCGTACAGTAATTCAAAATATCTTATTTTGAGTATCACAGAAGAATGAAACCTGTACAGGTTTTGAATGATATGAAAGTGAATAAGTGATGACTGAATTCTCTTTAATACCAGATCTGTCGGATTTTGTATATGTGTCATTTTATGCTTTAAAGCCACTTCAGAGTTTCAGTATTTTATGCTGCTGCACATGGGTTTAGAGTGTGTTTCATCAGTTTATGCTTGTGAAGAATGGCCCACGGCTGCCCTGAGGCTCATGTTGCTTGCCTGAGGTGGGCTGCTCTCCCACCTTTATCAGTGTGCTGTATTGATTGGGGTGCATGTGTGTGTGTGTGTGTGTGTGTGTGTGTGTGTGCGCATGTGGATGTAGGTGGGAGATGCTGAAAAGAGTGGCTGCTCTCCTCTATCTTGGCTCTGAATGAGGCCCCACAGCGGGAGGGGAGGAGTCTCTATTGGTGTGATGTGTTTTGTCAGAAGCATCTGTTTGGTCACAGGACGTGGCATAATCCTCGACCTTGAGCGCACCAGCCGAGACTGAGCACAGTGCTCAGCTGTGGCCCTGCGTGGGCCCATTAACACCTCTCACACACAGGCTCGGGGCCCGCGCTGACATCAGAGCCCACACACCTCTCTCCACAGCACCACAGGCCTCTTCACTTTTTAGACCACAGTTTGACAGTGCTGTTCCTGTCTGCTTCAGCTTCATTTTGTACTCAGTGGTTCTGATTGTTTGAGGGAAACTAAATTCAGCATTTGTAAAATACATATGCTGTGCAGACGATTTAGGAAGTCAGGAGACTCGGGACATTAGATCTCACCTTCATCGAGAAGCATCCAGAGAAGAAGTTTAGAACAGCCTACCTGCAAACTACAGTACATACAGTAAATATAAATGGAACTGATATCCTCACTTCTAGTAATATTTAAATTTTTATGAAAAGCGTTTGGAAACACCTTAGGACCAATTCTCACTATTAAATAGTTGTTTGTTAGCATGCCTATTATTAACATATTGTCTGTTTATTAATTCTTATAAGCACATATTCTGCATGACCATATTCTAGATCCCTAATCCTACCCAATACCTATACATAAAAACTACCCTACTAACAAGCAGCAAATTCGTTTTAATGGTGAAAATTAGACCTTAAAATTAAGTGCGAGCAAACATTTTTTTAGTATTACTATTTCTCAATATTTGAACGTTTTTGTTTACATTAATGTGTGTGTGCTGTGTGTATATTTATTATATATAAATAAAAACACACACGTATATATTTCAGAAAAAAATATTTTATGTTTTTATATTAGATTTATATATAATAAAAATGATATTAATTTAAATATGTACATCAATATTTTCACAATATATATATATATATATATATATATATATATATATATATATATATATATATATATAGTTAGTTTGTTTTTGAAATAGAAATTACTATAAGTTAGTATAAAGATATCCATAAAGTATAGATCTATAGACCATATAGTCTTTTTCTTTTGTGCGAAGGAGAAAAATTCAAATTATTGTCATAGCTGCTTATTCAAAGCTGGGGAACAAGATTGTATGGAGAACTCATACTTAATTCTTTTATGCAAATGGAACATTCCCTCAAGCTATGTGTAGTAGATTTATCCAGTATTAGTTGATTTTTACAATCTGCATGCCTAATTTACAGTGCAACTGTAGAGATAATGTGCAGAACAAAGAGGCCTGTAATTAGTATCTTGCTAGCTTTAAGAGAAGCTTGCACACCAAATCTCCTGCTCCGTTGCTAATCGGAGAACGCCAAACACCAGTCTCCATTATGCCCTTCCGAAGGTCAAAAATTCTCCTTCATAGTTTATCTTTATTATTTATTTACATTTCAGTTTATTCGTTTCACAGGCTTCTGCGGGTATAGCGGTGATAAGTGGTTATGCGGGTGGCCGATTAGCGGGGGGGGGACGGCGGTGCTTAGATCACCGTTAAGGGAGATGCTGCAAACATCTGCAGAGCCATCTTCTCAGGGTCATCTCAATCCAGCTCAACGAACCCATCCCCACTGTGGCCAATTAAACAAATTGCTGCAAAAAGAGCATTTTATTAGTATTTACCCATTGCTCTCAAGTCCATCGGCATAAATTCTCCTTGAGGCACGCTGGAAAACAAATTGGCACATTAACTTGTGAATGGCTAAAGAGGCACTCCGGCTGCGCCTCAGGGGCTGCCGGGTATCAAAGTGTCTGCCGTTCTGAGCAATCTGTCTGCTTTATCATTCAGTGTGACAGTGGGGCTGAGAGAGCCAGGCCTGCCGCAGGGACTGTGCATGAGGGAGAGCATTAGCTCTCTTTCCCTTGGCAGGCCCAAGCTGTTTGCCATTGTATCCCAGAGAGCCCTGTCTATTTATCTGTTATTACATTCGAATTGGCAGATCAAAAGCAGGGGGTCCTTCTGCCGTGACCATGTTGGCTGCGTTTCTCTTTCTGCTTTTCTTCATCTCTGTCATGCGCTTTTCTTTTCTGGACCTCCAGCACCTGCTTTATTTCTGTCTTCTGCCCTCCTTCATTCTCCCGCTCTCTCTTAATTCCTCACCATCCCGTTACAGTCATCGCCTCTGTAGATGAGCGGATGAGAGGGGTCTGATGCCTCCTGGCTGATGGGGACTGTTGTGTTTTGGCTGCTGTACTCGTAGCTCATCCTACAGGGGCATCAGTTGGATTGCATTGGTGGGGCTTTCCAAGTTTTAATGAGGATTACCATGTTTGTGTTTGTATGTGTGTCATGATAATCCTTTTAGTAATAAGTCATTTCCAAGAGCAGTAAATAGGCTTGTCGTGGGCAACCTCACACGTGGAGCTCTGATGGGTGGTCTCGTTTATTGTGTTTTTAAATGGAGTGCTGTGTAGTGATCTTGTAGCCTTATTGCTTTAGGTAACAGTTACCACATAATACAAATATTTAGTATACAGTTTTCATTTACAGGTTATTTAATTAAGCAACTTAAGAAATCCTTCTGTGACAAAACATAGGGGGCAGCTATATATATTGGTTATTATCATTAAAACGAAAACATTTAGAAAAATTTATTAGCTGAAATAAACAGTCATATAATTTCTATAATTAAACATTTACTATATATTTTATATTATTAACTAGATCACAGTATTCTTCAAATAACATCCAGGAACGGAACTAGACTCATTTGTATCTTTTGTCTGGAAAATAAATAAATAAACATGGTTGGCCTTCAGACTTGAATTTGTGTTATACTGCATGCAAACTAGCTTCAGATTATACTACTAAAATAGTAATGCATTACTACCTTGCAAGAACACCCTAAAATAACTTCTTAACAGTAAAATGTAATGGGGGATGACAATAGCTGTTTACCAGAATTACTACATTCCATAAGAAGGAGACGATACAGCCTGGACTCAGACCAGTGAGGAGGAACACAGCTCCTCTCTCTCTCTCTCTCTCTCTCTCTCTCTCTTTCTCTTTCTCTTTCTCTATACATGTAGTATGCAGTATGGCTGCTTCTTTTGCCAGCCCTGCCGGCCCATCAAAGGGTGATTTTCCACACCGGCAGGCCAGGATGCTCTGAGCTAAAAGAGAGAGAAGGGCCTGTCCTGTAGCCAGGGACAGGTGGAAGGCGGAACCCAGGACACTAGAGTGCCAGAATCTCAACTCAGGGACATTGAGTGAGTTCTGGTCATGGGCCAGTTGGTCACTGAACTGAAAATAGTCATGCCCTGACACCCTGACAGCGCTGGGCAAACTGAGATAGACAGAGATACAGCCAATGTATGACTGTTTAAATTATTATGGCTTGTCTATAGTTTGTTATATAGGAGCTATATAAACAGTGTATGTTTTCCTTCTTTCTTTACCAGTGCTGCTATCTCTAGAACTACACCCAAAAAAAAAAAGTATATGAGAGTGGACACTAGTAACTTAAACTACATTTGTAGTAGCATGGTTATAGTTAGCAAACAGTTAAAAAAAGGGGCACTTTCTCCTACAAGTAACAGAGTGATGCACTACAGTGCTGATTTTATTACAACAAACTCATTTAACTAATTTAAAGAAATGTCTTTTTATTACTTCTATTTAATGTAAATTAAAACTCAAGTTAGAATTTATTTATTTTTATTTATTTTTTTGCCAGAAACGTGCCATTTGAAAGAAAAGTGGCAAAATACGTTATATATATAAACTTCTTACGTTATATATATAAACTTCTTCATGAGATGGAAAAGAAACAGTGTATAAGATATGTATCTTTTATCTTAGAAAATTGTATACTAGTGCATTATGTCTTTTTTCACTTGTTGTGATGTAATAAAAAAAAGTATAGGCCTAATTGTGTTAATGATAACATTTATGCATCATTGTTTCTGAAGTAAAATCTTTTTTTTTTTCGTAGATTTTTTTATATTTTTGATAGACAAAAAGTAAACAAAACATTAAAATTCATTAAGAAAAGAATGAGGCAGTAAAGAAGTTGGCCATTTTTATACATTTTGACTTGAAAAAAAAATTAATTACAAATAACAGTTTTCCAGTGCAGTTTTAAAGGGATAGTTCACCCCCCCCCCCCCCCCCCCAAAAAAAAATTCATTTACTCACCCTTATGTATGAATTTCTTTTATAATAAAGATATTTTTAATATTTATTCAAAATTGAAAGTCCATGCAGCCAAAAATTTGTCCCACATCAAGCAAGCACAGATAAGATTTTGTTTACCATATTTGACATGCTCTATGTATGTGTGTTGATCAATGTTAATAAGTAATTATTTTATACTCTTGTATTGTAGTGAGGCTAGTAATATATTGCCTATATATTTGCTTTAAATTACAAGTAGCTTGGGCTCCAGTTTCAAACAAACTACCCCAGCGCTGAAATAAACATGCCAAATCTAAAGACTAGCATCCAGTGCTGATTCCAGCACTCATCTGGCCCACTGCAGGTTAAACAGCACCACTGTTACTGTCCTTCTCTGGGATGGTCTCTCCTCTACCATATTTCAAACTTCCTCTGGCCAACTCTTTTATTCAGGTTAAAATGAGATCCCACAAAATCTATATCACATCTTTAAAATGAAATAACTCTCCCTCTCTGCAGTGGCATTGACCTCGGCGGGGCAGTTCTGGTTCAGTGCACTGGGCCCTCCGGTGGCGACGAAGGGGGAGGCAATTTAAGGCCCCGAGCCACACCAGACCCCAGGTGCGCCAAGGCAAGCAGTTAAATTTCATCATTACCCTTTCTTCAGCGTGTTAGCTTTTTATAGGGCTTTTACAGCTAGAGAGGACGGTGCCGCATTGGTCCCAGTGGTACAGAGTGGAGAACAGAAAAGAATGGACAGAGATATGGACAGAGGGTGGGGAGAAGGCGAAGGGAGGGAAAAAAGTGCGAAAAAGAGACTGGGACATCACTTGTCATGTTGACTACAGGATGATGTAAAAACAGCGGTGAGGGCAGGGGATAAAAGCGATGATGAATGGGCTGTGGACGTTCATCCATCCAGTTGAAGGATTTGCAGCACAGGAATTGTGTACAGATGCTGACATCTGAAGGGGGTAGAGGCAGAAAGAAAGAAAAAAAGGAATGCTATCTGGGAGTAAGACGGAGCACTGCTGATGCGGAGTGATGGGGAAGAAGGACACAGTACAATAAGATGCTCGCAGATCTAAAGTTGGTCGTATGAACACAACAGTCAAAGCAGGTGTCACTCAAAAGGTCACCGTTGCAACAGAAAGAGAGAGACGGCTACTTCTGTTAGCAAAGGAAATAAAATGCTACTGGGCTCCATTGCTTCAAATTTTGAAATGAGATTCCTATAGAGCAAATTTTCTAAACCTGCATTAAAAAAGCCTCTAATCTAAAATTCAATAAATATATCAAGATTAAGACGTATATTTTTTTTTTCAGATTTAGAAGTGTCTGAATAAGGAGTGTACACATACAACAAGACAAGACAAAATTAATTAATTTTAAAGATTAAAGATTAAATTAAAGAATAAAATATGAAAAGGTAAAAAAAATGAATATCTAGAAATACTTACAGATTATTTACATATTTACAGTGTTATGGATAACAATAATATGAATAAACATGATTCTTTTTTAAATGTTGGCTGTCATAAAAACCTCTTAATAGTTAGTAAGGTAGTTGTTATCCTTAGGCATTAGGTAGGATTAGGGATGTAGAATATGGTGATGCAGAATATGTGCTTTTATAAGTACTAATAAACAGCAAATATGTTAATAATAGGCATGCTAATAAACAACTAGTTAATAGTGAGAATTGGTCCATATACTAAAGTTTTACCGTGTAAATTGTAAAAAGATTTCACATATACAGGTGCTGGTCATATAATTAGAATATTGTCAAGAAGTTGATTTATTTCACTAATTCCATTCAAAAAGTGAAACTTGTATGTTATATTCATTCATTACACACATACTGATATATTTCAAATGTTTATTTCTTTTAATTTTGATGATTATAACTGACAACTAAGGAAAATCCCAAATTCAGTATCTCAGAAAATTTGAATATTGTGAAAAGGTTCAATATTGAAAACACCTGGTGCCACACTCTAATCAGTTAATTAACTCAAAACACCTGCAAAGGCCTTTAAATGGTCTATCAGTCTAGTTCTGTAGGCTACACAATCATGGGGAAAACTGCTGACTTGACAGTTGTCCAAAAGATGATCATTGACACCTTGCACAAGGAGGGCAAGACACAAAAGGTCATTGCAAAAGTGGCTGGCTGTTCACAGAGCTCTGTGTCCAAGCACATTAATAGAGAGGTGAAGGGAAGGAAAAGATGTGATAGAAAACATTTTACATGCAATGGGGATAACCGCACTCTGGAGAGAGTTGTGAAACAAAACCCATTCAAAAATGTGGGGGAGATTCACAAAGAGTGGACTGCAGCTGGAGTCAGTGCTTCAAGAACCACTACACACAGACGTATGCAAGACATGGGTTTCAGCTGTCGCATTCCTTGTGTCAAGCCACTATTGAACAACAGACAGCGTCAGAAGCGTCTCGTTTCAAAAAGGACTGGACTGCTGCTGAGTGGTCCAAAGTTATGTTCTCTGATTAAAGTAAATTGTGCATTTCTTTTGGAAATCAGGGTCCCAGAGTCTGGAGGAAGAGAGGCACACAATCTACATTGCTTGAGGTCCAGTGTAAAGTTTCCACAGTCAGTGATGGTTTGCGGTGCCATGTCATCTGCTGGTGTTGGTCCACTGTGTTTTCTGAGGTCCAAGGTCAATGTAGACGTATACCAGGAAGTTTTAGAGCACTTCATGCGATATGCCAGATCCAACAATGCAGAAGAGCTGAAGGCCACTATCAGAGCAACCTGGGCTCTCATAACACCTGAGCAGGGCCACAGACTGATCGACTCCATGCCACGCCGCATTGCTGCAGTAATTCTGTCAAAAGAAGCCCCAACTAAGTATTTAGTACTGTTCATACTTTTCATGTTCATACTTTTCATTTGGCCAAGATTTCTAAAAATCCTTTCTTTGTATTGGTCTTAAGTAATATTCAAATTTTCTGAAATTTGGGATTCTCCTTAGTTGTCAGTTATAATCATCAAAATTAAACGAAATAAACATTTGAAATATATCAGTCTGTGTTATATAAAGTTTCACTTTTTGAATGAAATTAGTGAAATAAATCAACTTTTTGATGATATTCTAATTATATGACCAGCACCTGTATATATATTTTTTCTTCATAATACTGCTTTGAAGTGCACCTTATTAAAACTCACAACTCAAAAGTTATCCTATATTGGTTTGATTTTTATAATTTACTGCACACAGGTCTGGGTATAACCACTGCAGTTTCCAGCCCTCAGGTTAACCTAGATTAATGTCCCAGCCATGAACAAGCTCTCATTGTCTCTCTAAATGTGATTAGCACAGGGTTAAGTACCTCTTCGCTTCGTTCGGTCCAGTGGGGTTGTGTTTGAACAAGAGATAAGAAGGGAAAGAGGCGCACGGAGGGTGGCGTGCTGTACCTTTGCACCGTGCCAATGTCAGCAAGCTGTGCCAGTCTCACCGGGCGGCCGTCCACGTCCCGGGATCCGCCGCGCTACACAGAGGCTCCACAAAATCACTGCATATGCTCCGTATGGCCCAGATAGTCCGTCCAATTTTCCACCATCTGCTGGGCCTGCACTTACGCACCACAGAAAGGTCACCGTCAGCTCTGCTTGACTCGTAAAAATTCAAATGACACTATGAGAAACCACCATGATTGTTGCCATCACCAACATCACCTGATGAGACCAGATCCTCCCAATGTGTGTGTGAAAACGGCCATTGAAATGGCATCCAGCCAGTTGGGTTAGTGCTGTATCATCTGATTACACTGCTCAAGGGGATGATGCAAAAATACAGACAGGCCAAACGAAGCCGAGACAAAGCCAGAACAGGACGTCTGGTGTCTGGTCCACTGTAACAAGAGGTTTTCACACAGCTCTGACAGGGAAAGTGGTACAATTGCTTTAGAGCTTGTGTATCTCTAAATAACATCAGTGGTCTGCAGATGGGTCCCTGCGTCTCGCTACAATGGGATGGTTCAGCCTTGCCTTCCCTTCAACAACATGCTAGGGTTGTGATATGAGAAGATTAGCACAGCTGCCTTCACCTGAACGATGCATTAATTAGCTTCCTTTCATCTCTTTCTTTATAAAGACTTGTACCTTTCTAAATAAATAAAAAATATGTGTTATATATATATATATATATATATATATATATATTTATGTTTGTGTGTGTGTGTGTGTGTAAATATATTAATAATCCTTAACATTAATATGAAAAATGTTTTGTAGAGTATTCAAAATACAAACTACTAGCATTAATATGAAAAAGATTTGTACTGTGAGTTGAGCTAAAAAGAAGAAAAAGCAAAGCTTCCGATACCATTGTTTGTCAAATTTGATTGCTGATCTGAAATATTATTGAAAATAATTTTGCCAAACAAAATAGTTTTAAGTTTTTCTATATTAAAAAAAGAGCTGTACTATGCAGTGTTTCATGATAATTTTGGTGTTATGTTCTGTAGATACTCTACACTATAATATGTATTAATAATTTGAATTAAGTTTTATTTTTATACAGTATGTTCAGTTTTCATTGTAATTATTGTTTTAATGATTGTTTAGTGATTAAAAAAAAATCTCTTTGGATTGTTACAAGCTCTTGGTGCATAAAGAAGATCTGTAAAGTTGCCAAGACTAAAGTCTCAAATCCAAAGAGATATTCTTTATACAAGTTAAGACTTGTCCACGTCCTCCTAAAATGCCTAATTTAAACACGCCCCCACATGTCTACATCACTGTGTGGGAAGATTTTCATAACAAGGCAAAGAAAGAAGGTGTAACTTTTATTCTTGCTGTAGTACTGTTGTTGCCGCCACCGCTATGTTGTGGAGATGCTGTGTCTTTCATTGTGAAAGTGAAACTACTTTGTTTGTCCTTCCAAAAGAGGACGATATTTGCTGATCCGTGCTGGTCGCTGAGGAAATATATCTGCTTCGCGGTGTGGATAGCCTGATCGGCTTTCACTGTGGACGAAGCGGAGTCCAGCCCGAGGTCATCATATGTGGTTGCTGCAAGCCGGCCGGCCGCTCTTTCGTCGAATCTGCCAGCCGGTGCCGTTCTCAACTCCACCAACCATTCCTCACACAAGCCCCCAGAGTGTGACACTGTGTGACGCATTTTATGGAGGACTGTTTGCTGAACCTGCAGACTAGGGGTGGGCGGGAAGGAAGGAGGGGTGGCTTGTTCTAACGGTCCTTTGAAAGAGATAAATGGCTTACAGATGGCCCAATCAGGGGCGTCGGACTGGGGGGGTAAAGGGTACCGAGTACCCAGGGCCCGAGGCAGGGGGGGGCCCTTAGAAGTCAGTTTTCTATACATACATATATACATGCACTAACATTTGTAAAGCATTTATTTCCAAATAAAAAAGTTCCTGTGCAAAACTAAACTTGTAGTTAGGCACTGGTTTGGTAAATAAAAAAAGTCATTTCCCCTCTCGAATCAATGTAAATGGTACGACCCGCAGTTCAGGTGCTTCTGCTGCGGACCTGCGGTGAATCAGTTAATGAGACAGGAGCTGGATATGCCGTGATATGAACTAGGAAGACAGGGGAAGAGTCATGTATTTCCTTAAGAAAGGAAAATCATGAGCTCAAAAACAAAAAGAAGATTAAAGAGAGAAAGTCAAATGGGGGCAAGCAGTTGCTCACTCAGTTTTTTTAAAAGAAAGGTGAGCTCCAAATGCATCATTGAGCATTGGCATTGTTTTAACATAAATATCTACTCTTGGAGGAGTTCTACCCAGAGTCAGAAGTTTACATGAAAACACTGTATATTTCCCTCCAGTGTCAAAATCTAACACCCGCGAAAACACAGATCGTTAGCGCCTATTTTACTGCATTATGCGAATTAGCTCGCACAGGTTCTTACATTAAGTACAGGATTGTTCTCAGTTTAATGCACATCTTAATGATTGAAAATGACTTATTTTAAAACATAATTCAAAGACTGAATGTCTAGTTTGGCGGTTAGTGTACCCTGTGATTCTATAGTCTGCATTTATTTTAAACAGACAAATAATCAGCAATTAACTTGTACTTAGCCTACACTTTAAAAAAGGTATTGTGACAATAAATGATATTTTAGCAACCATTTGAAGCCATATATTTCAGTTTCAGACCCTGCAGCAGCAGGCCCCTCATCACGGCCAGGTGAAAGCAGTGACAGTGAGGTGAATGTGACAGTAAGACTCACTTAGTAATTAGTGTTAAGAGGAAATAAGCAAAATGGTTACATTGTTATTGTACACATTTAAACTTTAAAGGGATAGTTCACCCAAAAATGAAAATTGTCATCATTTACTCTCCCTCAAGTTGTTCCAAACCTCTATGATTTCCTTTCTTCTGCTAAACACAAAAGAAGATTTTAAAGAAGGTTGGTAATTAAACAGTTGCTGGTCCCCATTGACTTACTAGTATTTTTTTTCCTACTATGGAAGTCAATGGGGTCCATGAGTCTTTTGGTTACCGACTTTCTTCAAAATATCCCACCCATTGGTACCACTATGGTATTTGGTACTGGGGCCCAGCAAGATGGTTTGTTCCCAGGGCCCAAAACTTGGTGCTACGCCCCAGGGCCCAATCAATATATTCAAATGAGACATGTAAAGTAGCCGGGCAATCGTCGGAGATCAGGCTTGGGCTAGCTGAAAGGTACACAGCCAAGGATACCCAAGACTGTCTCTCTCTCTCATTCTACCTCGTGCACGAACACAGACGCAGACCTCACCTGCCCTTTGCCCTGGCCTAACCACTTTGAACAGCCGTTGATGTTCTCAACGTTAAATGAATTTGGAGTTGTTTTATAGACATTTGAATGTTATATAGATACGTTTACATGTGGTTTACACATTAATAAATCAGCTTTCATATCAACCAATCGTGACCCTGAAAATAAAATCAGAGAAAGCTGATTGGTAGATAAAAATAACAAGATAATAATTACAAATAAATAAATAAATATGTATATATTTTATATATTTTTATTTATTTATGCCATTCATTTGGATTTCACAAATATATTATATATTAAATATATATATATATATATATATATATATATATATATATATATATATATTATGGTGTGTGTGTGTGTGTGTGTGTTATGTGTACACTGAAATTTAGGCTACTTGTATGCCATTCATTTGTTTTCACGAATGGTGGCTGTGTGTTGTTGAGTAATGCACAGAGAGATTAGCTCTGTGTCTGTGGGTGAGCAGGGAAAGGCTATGGCCCCAGGGCAGCCTCCGGGGGAAAAATGTTCCCCTGACACAGATAACATCCAATTCCTCCCCTGTGAAATGCAAAAATCCACCCCGACATCAGCAAAGTGTTTTATCATCCTGTATCAGATGCTGCCTCTCTTATCATTTTGTTACACACACTTACACGCAAAAGTCAATTTCCTCGAAATCATATTTGTGTAAAAAAAAGAAGAAGATCCTGGCAACTGTTCATGTTTTTTCCACACATAAACATATAAGAGACACTGAACAGCATCACAGAGACAAGTGTGGCACTGCTTTTTTGCTTTTTGTTGTCATGATATAATAATGCCTTACGGACACTGATACAGAAAAATGAATGCTAGTTTTGTGGCATCCTTGAGTAACTTGAGTTGATTCTGGATGATACTGAATAATGTACCTAGATATGGATAAAAAAAAAATTTTAAGTGACATGATGCCTTTTTTAACATCTTTTCATTGCGTCCACTGTGACACTGCAGTTAAAGCTGAAAGATTTCCTGCAGTTTGCTTCATATGATGAGAAAAGAGACTCAAAACAAAGTATAAGATAGCATTAAAGGGATAAATATGGGTTTGAGTATCGATTTGAAAAAAGTACAACTATTAAAGGAATCAGAGCACGCAGAAATTAGAAAGCTCCACAGTTTTTAATAGAATTGTTAATTGCTAACAAGGGCCATCAGAAAATTGTCTCAATATATATTTTTTGGATACATGGATGGATACATTGTTGAGCTGCATGTTTCATAGCTTACAAATGATTAAAAACATTTGCAGGTTTAATCTTCTGCAGTAGATTTAAGTTTGTTTTCTGTCTTATAAAGTATCCCAATACTATTTCAGTGTGAGAAATCATTGAAAACTGTGTGAAAAGAGGGCGAGTTAACTGTCTAAACAATTCAAACTGAACTGTTAACAAATTCAGAGCATTTTGTTAACTCATTGATCAGATTAGATCAGAAGTATCAGTAGATCTGATTCTAAACGTCATATAGAAAACACATACAGCATAATTGCTGAAATATTACCAGAAAAAAAAATACAGTAATCTCTGTGTTCAGACATATATTTTTAAGTAATATTTTACCTAATGTCCCGGTAAAAAGGGTCTTGCGATGCCCCTTCATAAACTAATACACTTAGACATAAAGCGTGCTCTTGCAAATGCTTAAATGTGAGTTAATTCCACAGAATTTCACATTCTTCATATATGTGAAAAGGTTCACAGATGCTGTCTTGACCTTTTTATTACTATCATTTGGTGCAGTATGAATCCATAACCGACCATCTGTACATGAAAACACTAACTGATGGATACATTATTAGCTTCAAACTGAATGTGTTAACCTCTATGCATTCTGCAGTGCTGATGGGATACTGTAGGATGTCTTGGCTCCTCTATGAGAGATTCTCGTCTTGCCCTCTGTTGGCTAACCCAGTAAAAGGGTACTTGGCCTATTAATTGCCTTGACAGTGATAAAGGAAACAGAGGGGGATGCTATTTGTCTTTAATGCAATACCTCGCATATTACCCAGAGACAAATTGAAAGTGTTTCCTAACATGAGCTGCTCTCATTTTTCTCCTAGGTTTTTAGAAGGTGAAAGAGGTAGGTCATGGATAGAGGCTTGAGGGTGTTTGGGGCCACGACGGAAGGTTTTCGTACCTCATTCTTTCTTGTGTCAGACCTGAATATGTGTGTGTTGTACGTACGTGAGGCCAACACCTGTGAGCAGTCAGGGGTCAGATGTCAAGGAGAGGGCAGGCCCTAAGTGGCTACAGGATGTTGTGGGGGTTCGAGACAAATGGAGAAGAGAAAGGGCTGTTCCTATGTGAAATGACCATTGTTAATCGTTCCAGCGACATGTGGCCTCTTGTCCAGTCTGCTGTTTTGTGAGTCCGCCTACTCACAAAGATGCTTCACTCAGCTGCTGACCTTGGCTTGCCCTGCCCTACAAAAGCAACAAAGATGAATGCTTATTTGGTGAGCCACTCGCACCATTATCTTCCACACTTGTCATTTCCTTGAGTGGCTCATCCTAACATGACCTGCACTGGGTCAGGTCTGCTCTTTCTCTTTATGCATAATGTTCACATCTGTAAACTCATTCTGCTATAGAATTGGGCTTGGTTTTACAGGGGTGTTTGATTGTTTTAAGTTCATCAAGTATGTAAAAATGTTTCTTTTTTGCATTACATCCATATCAACTTTAAATTAGCCCTCAAAATGGTTCCTTTCTTCCTATTTGAAGTCTTTCAGTCCTTTATTTTTCTTTAAACCTTTTATGTTAGTTGTAACACCCACCCCAAAAGCTGTATGAGAAAATCTGTCTTCAATTGTTCAGTCATTTTCGTGGGTTTATATTCACTGTTATAGCAAATTGCCATAATAGTCATGCTGTCATAGAATAATTTATAAAGTATTGACTTTATAGAACTGAAGTTAAAGTGATTTGTTTTTGTGTGTGTTTCTTTCTCAGTGATTTTTGTTCTGAAACCCAGGATGAATTATTATTATTATTATTATTTTTATTTTTTTTTACTTCAATCACTAAATTTGCATTTTGAAGGGGGGGGGGGCGTGTTGAAAAAGAGATGTCTCAAGTTAATTTGTTTTGCAACAGGGGGGAAACAGTTTTTGTACATTCAATTTTATTTCTGTTTTAGTGGTCTGACCAATGAGTCCCATGCCTATAGCTCACAAGACTTTATCACATTTGAAAGAGTTTGAAATTCAATCAGTGCAGAATGAATTTTCCAAGGTAAGACTATCTTCTCTAGTTCTCACATTCCAAATTATGCAGAGATGAGGATGGTATTAGTATGCTATGATAATTTGACAGGATATACTTACACACCGATTAGCATATCAGCAAGACCAGAAAAAGATAGAAAGGTAGTAACTGAGAAATGAAAGGGGAACATTGAGAGATAAGAGGCTTCCCAGTTCTTCCACATGGATACACACATTCACACACACACACACACACACCCCATAAATGTAGATCAAAAGCAAGGATACAGGGGGGGTTGTGTACGTAACATGCCACACAGTATGTGTTTCCTGACATTTTATTTTATTAAAAACAAATTGATTATAGTGACAATTTCTGTTGTCTGTATAACTAATTTCAGGCATTTAATCATAAGCCTTTAGTTCATGAGAAACAAATGCAGTTTAGGACATCCAAACTTTTGACTGCAGTGAACCAGCTGGATGCTAAACTTGCCCAATACAGAGAGGGGCATCTCTTGTTGATGTAGTATAAAAACTGCAGGAGTGCATGATTCAGTTCGGCTTTTGTCATTTAAAGGGACTTGTAGATAAAGTGCTGACTGTCCATGCTGGGCATTTGAGATCTCTGTATCTCCATGTTGTTCTGTGTATAGCAATACGTCTATCTGTCCTCACGAGTGTTGTATTGGCTCCCTGCTGTCGATACCCACAGTGTGGTGTCGTCCTGACTAATGCACTTCTGGTTAGTGCATATATCATTGCCAATTGCAATTGCCGAATTGATTATCATCATCACAGGAATCTTAAATCACATAGACTTATATCAGAGGAGAGATATTAGCAATACTTATTTGCCTGCAAGTGGTCCGGCTCTATGTGTGTCCCTACAAATGCAGAAAATATTATTTAATTGCACTTAAATTTTGCTTTTATTATTCTTTTTGCCATTTCAGTATTTTAGTTCACCTCAAAATTATATATATATATATATATATATATATATATATATATATATATATATAATTTACTTATCCTCAAGCCATCTAAATGTAGATGAATTTATTCATTGCAACAGATTTGGAAAAATGTATAAGTTACTAGTGGATCCTCTGAAGTGAATGTGTGCCATCAGAATAAGAGCCCGAACAGCTGATAAAAACATCACAATAATTAAGTAATCCACACAACTCCAGTCCATTAATTCATGTCTTAAAGTGAAAAGCTGCATGTTTCTAATAAGCAAATCCATCAATAAACCATTTTTAAGTTCAAAAAGTTACTTCTGGCTAAAATATGAGTCCTCCACCTATAATATTTCTTTCTCCAATCAAAATGTTGTCTTATCTGGAACAGGTGAGAAATATGCACAGATCAAGCTCTGTTTATTAGAGAAAACAGTTCTAAACAAATATGTAGGTGTATTTTGATGTGAGAGGACTAGAGGAAATTGACTTTTTTTCACCGGAGAAAGCATAATTATAGATTATAGACTTTTATTTTGGCTAGAAGGGACAACTTAAAGTTAAAACGCCTTAATGATTGACTCGTTTCTTTCAAACGTGGTAGCTTTTCATTTCACAAGACATTAATTGATGGGTTATTGTGATGTTTTTATCAGCTGTTTGGACTCTCATTCTGACAGCACCCATTCACTGGAAAAGACTCATCTACATCTTGGATGTCCTGATGGTGAGAAAATTGCTACATATTTTAATAGAATAATTTTTAAGTTAAGTTCTGCATTTTGTTAACTTTGTAAACCTTCTCAGTTTTGACAGTTTTGAAGATGAAGCCCCCAATAGAGCGATATAGCTTTCATTGTGCACTGTGAGCTCTTCCGCCATTAAGGAGTTACTTGGCAATACACAAATCTATAGAGGCTATGCGATTTTGTCAACTGTGACATCCAGCTCGAATGCAAGCTCTGATGCGGCCCCAGAGGATATCAAGCCTCTGACACATGAGTCTGTAATTTTCTGCTTCCACATGCAGGATGCCATAATAATCAAACTAAAATGACTTTGTAACTACCCGATTTCTTTTGTACGGCTTCACTCATGCCCACTGCCCTAATTGAATCACCACCGAGTCATTGTATCAATTCTAACTTTGGTATTAGGGTTTAATCAGGCATGCCGGGGACCAGCTTGGTGAGGTGAAGGGGGTCCTTTGTGTGGCGCCCATCTGTTTATGACACAAGGCCCAGTTGGGACCCAAAGGGTGCAGCCAAGACAAAAAAAAAATAAAAATAAATAAATAAATAACCAACAAACAGACACCCTCCTAAATTTCTCAAAGTAGGTGCTAGCATATCCACCTTCCCCAAATATTCTTCATATATTTCTCATCCAGCCAGACAATCCGAATCTCTTTTATGTAATTTGTGTATTGCCTGATTTTTTCCCCCTCTGCTGGCTCCCTGCCTAATATTTTCACATGGCAGCTCATTGGGTCGGTGATGTAGACATTGCAGTGACTGCTATTGCAGACCAGTTGGGGAGGGCTGCTTTATTTGTCCCTTCAGTTTCAATTGATTGTGACAGCGGTGTTGCCCCCTGCCCCGCCTGTGTGGGAGGAAAAGGATGGGGATTGAAGGAGGGGGTGCCATTTAGGTTGGCTCCAATTTGACTCTCCCATCACTCACCCAGGGTCACGACCCCACTGTAAACGAGGCTGAATGCTCAGGGTGCACTGCTGATACCTGATTTTGGTGAACTAGACTGATCAGCTGTGTAGGAAACCATCTCTCACTTGCACTGGGATGCTGAGGACATTAGCTATTTTTCCATAAGGGAGCGCTGAGCGGTGCTCCCCGCAGAGAGAACCTGTCCTGGCTCAGCAGGTGTACCTGATCACCGCACACGGACGGCACTCAGAGCGCAAGACTGGAAGAGCACAACCACGACGCAAACAAATGGTGGTACAGGCTGTCAACACACTCTCCCATATGGATATTGACACTTTATTCATACTAATGTGACCTTCAGTAGTTTATTTGGATTTTTAAACTTGCCAATTGTGTTTAGCTGTTGGGATTTGGTTAAGTTGTTAAACTTATATGATACACATAAATAAATGATAACAAATAAAAAATTGTATTGTCATATTTTACAGGTTCAACTTATGGTAACACTTTATTTTAAGGACCTATTCTCGCTAATAACTAGTTTAGCATGCATATTAGCATATTGGCTGTTTTTTTTGTATTTATAAACCACATATTAATGCCTTATTCTTTATGACTGTATTATAGATACCTTAATCCTATCTCATAATTAAACTTTAGAGCTACCTTAATAAATATTAATAAGCAGCAAATTAATAGTTTATTGAGGGAAAATTAGTAGTGAATATGTATTCCCTATTCTAAAGTGTTACCCAACTGATCAAAGCTTTAGGTATCATAAGCTAACAATAC